>NW_019174528.1:2255405-2266748 GCF_002260705.1 Seriola dumerili | reverse complement strand
GCTCACCATCACAGAAACCTCCGATTCTCTGTGAGACAATGAAATTACGATCCAGGAATTTCAGTTTGAGTACAGAATGCCATGAAGCTTGTAGGCTTATCAGATGGCAGAAACATTGCAAAAGTGGAATTATAGTACTATGATGGATTTACAAGCTCATGTTATAGGGTAATATCCAGGAATGTGCACTTAGACAATTTGGTTGATTGGCCGATGCAGACGTCGTTGGATTTGTTGTTGAAGCTGTTGTTTGGGTCCTGTTTTTAGCGAAAAGTGCTGTTCTGCTGTTATAATCATGGTGTAGGGAGATATGTTTTCAGGCACTGTGGTAATGTATTTCACCTGTTTTGATTCAACAGATAAATACTTTAACATCTACTGGCTTTTCTAGTTAAGTTGTCTTCCTTGATGATAATAGCGTTATTTGTCACTTGTTTATGCGCCATCTTGAGACTCCTTAAAACAACAATTTTAGTCCATGACAACTCACTTTATTCAAAAACATAATGGCAGATTATCATTTGACAGATATCGAATGGGTTCTCAGAGGAAAGAATCCCAATGTGGTTGGATTTTAAACGCAAGCCAAAATGTGGTACTCATTCTCAATGATATCAGAATGGGAATAAAGGGACTAATTTACTTTATTTTCCACCCTCAATGCCGAGCACATTTCATAATCCCAGCAGATGAACTGTTCCATTGACTTTTTGCATGGGTTTCTTTTGGTGTCAAAACCTAAAGGATAGTTGCTGCTTTTACTTTCTAATATTTCTAAATTGGCCATATGTATTATCTCATTTAAAATATCATTATACTCAATCTGAAAAATTGTCACTTCTGTGGAAATGAGGGAACGTTCATTTTCCAGTTTTACTTCCCATATTAAGGTAGTTTATATAATCTGTATTTATTTGGTCAAAGGCTGTACATTTGCACTGCTCTGTTCCCAAATCTTGGATGAGTACAACTATTATCCATGACTGACTGAAATTATATGGTCAACACTGACATCTATACCCCGACAGGTTAAAGCTGCGAGAAAAGCAAAATCTACACAATGGACTTTATTTTCATTTTTGAACGTGTGGAACCACTGCATCCTCTCTGAGGCCACTAGCGGGGCTTCAGACTTGAGATTTTTTTTGTTTTTTACTTGACGGTGGCAAAGGTTTTTTACTCTTCCAAATACCTGTGACACCTGCCCCTTCACTGTGTGCTACAGCTGTAACCTTTGTGATCTGGCAACCCAAGAGGAATTGCTGTTTTATATATATATATATATATATAATTCGTCTTTTTTTTTTTTATTCTATATTTTAATGCGGGCTGACACTTTTTCAAAAAGCCTTTGGAGTGAGATTTTTGAGGGGACCAAAATTTTGCCGTATACACGCCAAATTTTATATATTTGGCCCACACATATGTCATCACAGCAAAACACAAATATCATAGCTTACGTACATCAGTGGTTTTGAATGTATTCAGGCCTTAGGCCCTACTCAGAGTGTACAATGGAACCAAATTGAATCAACAGTAAAGACAACAAGACACAGCATGCCCATTTTGTGCATATTTATTTTGGGGGTTTTTCATTTTATTTAAATGTTTACACATATACTTATGTATCACACATATAATCTTTTACTTTTTTCCCAAAATAAAAATATGCACAAAATGGGCCATGCTGATGTCTTGTGTCTTAACTTGTTGATTGAATTGGTTCCAATTTGTACACTCTGAGTAGGGCCTAAGGCGAAACATGTCATGAGCACATGCTGGGGTCAAAAACCACTGATGTACGGTAAGCGGGTAAATGTTTTTTTGCTGTATGGCAAATGCGGCCAAAAAAAAAGTTGCGTGTATACGGCCCAAAAAATTTTGGTTGGCCCCGCAAAAATCTCATCCTAAGGCTTTATGAAAAGTTGGCAGCCCTGCATTTATAAAAAAAAAAATAATAACATATATATAATTATATATTATATAAAAACAGCAATTCCATCTTGGGTTGCCAAGATCACAAGGTTTACAGCTGTAACCAACACAGTTGAGGCAGGTGTCCACAGGCTATTTGAAGAGTAAACAAACCTTTGCCACCCGTCAAGTAAAAACAAAAAGAATCTCAAGTCTGAAGCCGCCGCTAGTGGCCTTCATAGAGGATGCAGTGTTCCGTTACCTTACGTTCCAAAAATGAAAATAAAGTCATTGGTGAGTAGATTTGCTTTTCTTCGCAGCTTTAACCTTGTCGGGGGTATAGATGTCAGTTTTGACCATTATTTCAGTCAGTCATGATAATCGTTACTCATCCAAGATTCTGGGAAACAGAGAGTGCAAATGTACAGCCTTTGACGCAAATAAATACAGATTATATAAACTACTTATATGGAAGTAAAACTGAAAATGAACGTCCCTCATTCCAACAGAAGTTGACAATTTCAGCATTGAGTATAATGATATATTTAAATGATATATACAATGGCCAATTTTAGAAATATTAGAAAGTAAAGCAGAAACTATCCTTTAGGTTTTGACACCAAAAGAAAGGCCCATGCAAAAGTCATGCGAACAGTTTCATCTGCTGGGCATTATGAATCGTGCTCGATGAGGGTGGAAATAAAGTAAAATGTCCCTTTATTCCCATTCTGATATTCATTGAGAATGAGTAACACATTTTGGTTGGTTTAAATCCAACCACATGAGGATTTCTTCCTCTGGGAACCATTTAATATCTGTCGAAATGATAGTCTGGCCATATGTTTTTCTAGATAAAGTGAGTTGTCATGGACTAACTTGTTGTTTAAGGAGTCTCAAGTGGCGCATAACAAGGACAAATAGACGCTATTATCATCAAGAAGAAACCGAACTTAACTAGACGAAGCAGTAGATGTTAAAGTATTTATCTTTGAATCAAACAGGTGAATACATTTACACAGGTGCCTGAATAACATTATCTCCCTAACACCATGATTATACAGAGAACAGCACTTTGTATAAAAAACAGACCAAACAACAGCTTCAACACAATCCAACGACGTCTGCGTCGGCCAATCACAAAATGTTCTAAGTGCACATTCCTGGCATATTACCCTATAACATGAGTTGTAAAATCCATCATAGCTACTATAATCCACTTTGCAATGTTTCTGCATCTGAATAAGCCTACAAGCTCATGCATCTGTTACTCCAAACTGGAATTCCTGGAATTGTATTTCATTGTCCACAGAGAATCGGAGCGTTTCTGTGAGGTGATCTATCAAATTAAAGGCCATAAAATGGCCAATAGAATAACTTAAAACTTAAACTTAAGTTAAAAACTTACCAAAAAACTCTTTCTAAACTTTTCTAAGCAGATTTCAATTGTCTCTGTGCTGCTGTCATTACAGAACTTGTCTGAGGCCAACCACGACCCTGCCGACTCACCCATGCTTCTCTTCCAAGGCTGGATTGTTAGTTATTAGCGTCTGCTAGGAAATATCAGTGGACTCTTTTTTATATCTCTGGAAACAAAATCCTGAAGTCAAAGTTTTTGTTTCAGCGCTCTCTCATGGTACCTGAAAACAACACCCCCCACCACCACCCACACCACCTCTGCAGCCCCCTTTGCTTTTCTCAATGCAGCTGTTTTCAGTCTGAAGGCCTGGTAGTAATTATTATTATTCAATGCCCTATACAAAACTACCAAATCTGAAACATAAAAAGACCAAAGTAAAAAACAAAAACAGTAAAGAAAATAAGTGATACTTTTAAATAAAATGCTAATATCCATTTGAAAAAGAGATGTACAAGTATCAGTCTGACACTATCTAAAACTACTGACACAAGAAGCTGAGCTGTTAATCCAAGCTACTGTAATCACCCCAAACACTCCACTCCGTCTTGCTTGAAGGGATTTCTGGCTCTGAGGACTGCTGTGTTTACAGCACACAGAAAGAGGATTGTGGACCTTGTCCTGATTTTTATTTTTTTTCTTCTACACTGGGGCTGTGAGGGTAACTAATAAAACTCTCTGCGCAAGCAGTGTGCCACCATGTTGCCCACCCATCTTCTCCCCCTGCCAGCCATGTTGGCCGTGCACGTTCCGCAACAGAAGGTGCAAACTTCCCCTTCTCCCAGACCCTGACACAGAAGCTGGATGGTGAGGGGCCCCGTGAAGCGATGCAATGAGCCCGGCTGACGGACAGAGGTTAACCCCATCGGTCGGGCAGGGGGAGATAGCACCGTTCTTGTTTCACACGCTGAGGCCAGATGTCAACCGTTGTTCTGTCACGAAACATCCTATCTGCCCCTCCTCTTATCTCGCTGCGAGAACAGCCAGCTTCTCAGTAGGAGTATGACTGCTGCAGCTTCACATCACCATAGAATCATTTCCTCAACCATCCATTGATTTGCCTTTCATGGTATTTTCCCTTCACTCCCCAGGATACTATATACTCCTCCCTCTGTCCTCAAAATAACATCCGCTCACACACAAACTCTCTCCAGCTGTAGCTGACAATGACCCTGTTGCCTGCATTATGGCCATGAGCCACAAAGTTGTATAGATATCCATAACACTGCATCTTCAGATGAAAACTTAGAGGGAGAGGGCATTGTGCCACACTGTCAGTGTGCACGATCACTCACAAACCTTTTAAAACCACAAATTATATCTTTTCATGGATATTCAAAAACTTCAAATAAAAACACAGGAGAGAAGTGCAAAAATATGGGGCCTTTTAAAATTCTTTAATATTAATTAATGTTGAATCAAGCACAAGTGGTTGCTGCACATTTAACTTCACTTTTTTAACACGAGCCAGTTATTTGTTAGCCTCACTGTGATTCAGGAAATACACTGGTGCAGGTTCAATGAATTAAAAATAAAGCTCAGCACAGCAGGCAAGCGAGTAAAATGAATCACACTGGGTATAAGAAGAGTGTTAAAGAGCCCGGGGATATGACAGGCCAGCTGTGATTGTGCTTGTTGTGGCTGATGGAACAGTATTCTGGATATAAAATTTCAAGGACTGAGGGCGCGCAGAGTGCAGCAGCAGAGAGGAGAAGAGAAGAGTCCAGGCAGTTAAACACATTCTCCACAAAATTGATGACTTCTATTGTAGGAAGCATATAGTGGAGAGAAAATATGAATGAGCAGGGAGGAATGAAGATTTGAAAAGAGCCGAGGCTAGTTCTGCTCTTATTCATCTCGTTAAAACGCAGGAGATAAATGTTATCAACCCCAGAGTGGCACTTCAGCATTTAAAATTAAATAAGAACAAATTTGTCTGTTGTTGCCATGGGTTTCAGAAAGATAAGACGCTAGCACAAGATAGAGACGCAGAGGCACGAGGAGAACTTTGTAACTATGGAGGTGCATGTATTGAAAACCTCTATTCTGTTGTGGCTAGTTAGAGTCTGAGAACATCTATTTCTGTATGCATGAGATGCTACATCGGTGTGCATGTGTGTACATTTTGTTTGTGCAACTAGTAGTGGTTTCTTTTGTGGTCCTTGCTTAGTCACAATGAAAAACTGCACAGGAAGTGCAACACGCTTGTTAAATGAAAAGCAGGTGTTATTCAGGCTGTAACTAAAAAGAAAAACAGCTTGAACACATGAAGAAAGTGAGTGCTCGACACAGCGCTGGTATGTCTTGTCAAAACCGACTAACCTCAGCTAGAAAATCAATTTTTATCATCTTTTTCCAAAAACATAAGTGAAACTTTTATTGATTCTTGCCTGTGGAAAGTGGGACACTGAAATGCAAATAGTGTCAGAGTACAGTAGCTGAAAAAACTGATGAGGACTGCACACAGTGAAATTCCAGACCCTATTCCCACTTTTTCAACATTTAATGTTTGCAGCTTTAGGGTTAAATCGTTATCCCAAAATGACAAAGCAAAAACAGGAAATGTTAGACATTTTTGCCAACATTTATTAAAAGGGAAAAAACTGAAATATATGTCAATTCAGTATTTCAGGACCCTTTACTCAGCGCTTAGTTGAAGAACCTTTGGCAGCGATTACAGCCTCCAGTTTCTTGGGTACGACGCGACAAGCTTTGCTCACCTGGATCAGGGGATTTTTCTGCCATTCTTCTCTGCTGATCTCTCAAGCTCCGTCAGGTCAGATGGGGCCGTCGGTCATTTTCAGGGTCTCTCCAGAAGACGTTCGAATTGGGCTCAAGTCGCCTGGAGTTCTGGCCTGGGCCACTCGAGGACACTTATTAGAGTCGTCCCTGAGCCACTCCTGTGTGTCTGACTATGGTCCTGTTGGAAGATCGACACCAAAAAACATCCCACAGCACGATGCCGGCCGCCACCATTGGGGTGCGCATCATGCCGTAGTCTGTTCTTCCAGACATGACGCTCGGAACTAGGGTCGCGCACCTTTTAACCGTTTGAAGAAATAAGAGGTTGACCCAGATTTACTTGACATTACATTAGTCAGCAGCACTTCTCACAGGACATGACGTGTACGAAGATATGCGGACAAATAGCATTCCTGTATTGATTCAATACAGCACGCAGGCCTTTTCTTTTCAAATTTTTGTGGGACGATCCTGGATTATACCTGACTGGGTTGGCAAACCCCTTCTAGGAACTGAGCTTTAAACAGTTTCAGTCTTGTTCATCAAGACCAGAGAATCTTGTTTCTCACAGTTCTGAGAGGTCCAAACTCCAAGCAACGGCTTCAGGTGTCTTTTACTGAGGAGAGGTATTCATGTCCAGTCCACTCTTTCATAAAGCCCATTGGTGGGAGTGTTGAGATATTTCAGCCTTAAAGTGGTGGACTGACTGACTGACACTGAACTCAGACTGACTGACTGACTGAACAAAGCCACTGCTATAAGTTGGTTCCTCCTAATATGAAGTATTAGAGTTAAAGCACTGTAAAGTTGTGCTAACTAGCTCATCCCAGATATATCATATTACCACCTTTAAGCTTTAATTAGCTTCGTCTGTTTGGATTCGTATTCTTCACATCGTAGCACAGTTAAACCACCAAGCTGTCAGTAACAACAACAAAATTTCCCCAGGATGGATTCAGACTGACCACGAGACGTTTTTTTTGCAGGTCGTTGTTTATTTTTGCCACAATGATACCGACTGTAGAATGTTAGCTGTTTAGCTTGCTTTAACTACAACGTGCATACTTAATCACGGGCGCAATTGTTTGTGAGAACAGCTCGTCTGTGATCTCAAAACTCACAGGAAGCCCCGGTTTCTTTTATAATTTAATCCAGACATTTCTCCTTTTTCTCCTTTTATCTCTGCATGTACATGAATTGAAGTCACAAACCTCAAGAAATGAAATGAATTAGTAAAAGCGTAGAGATTGTTTTTCTCCTTTTTCTCTGATATTCAAATGAAAAAAAAAAAAAAAAAAACAGCAAAGAGGAATGGTTTTACTGACAGGATTTTTTTGCTTTTACCTGCATAATCTCTCTTCTCATTATGTTTTCAATTAACTCCACAGACTTTTCTACCATGTCACCGTCCAAAGCAGGCGCAGGTGGATCTGTCAAAGCCTGATCGAAGCAAGTGTCAGTCATTTGACGGAGGCGAGAGGTTGAAATGATATTTTTTTTTTTTAGTGGCCGTTCAAGTGGAAAAGATTACGATTTTACCGCCTGACGCGCCTGACGTGACTTGATGTTTGAATCATGATGAGTGCAGATCATTAAAGTGGTGGCTGTTGGTTAAAAAAAAAAAATAATCCAATCTGCACTAATTAGTGGAAAGTTTGGAGGTTGGTATTGTCTAATGGGATACCCTCCTCTTCACACGGAGAATGTGACAAGATCAAAAACTACTGCGATTTCCTCCTGAACAGCAGTAATGGAAGTTCCTAGCCAGAAAAAGCTTGACTACCAGTCATGGTTTTGACTGATTTCAACACCACATGCAGCTACCAACCTGCTTGCTTTCCAAAGTCACAGCTCAGTTCTTTTCCAAAACTAATAAAAATAAACACCATGTACTAGTTGGAGTAGCTTGCATGTCAAACAAGAGCTGCCCCACACAGCCACGCAGATTTTCCGGCAACATTTACTTTCTGATGATTATATGGTTTATTTTCACCAAGCAAACCCACCAGAGCAAACCAGTACCAGTAATGTTACTGGTTAAATAGAACACATTTGCTAAGTACAGATCTTCAGCCATCTTTATCTCTTAATACAAGAGGTTATAATACAGCCTCTGAGCAGTGTCCAATCAGGAATTGGATTTGATTGGTGTCCTTTTGCAAAAGTATTACTAACTTTGTAAGAGCAAAGGCCTTGAGATGTAAGCCTAACATTAGCTTTTTCTACTTGGGGCGATTGGTTTTTTAGCTCAAAAAATCAAAAAAGTGGTGTTCATTAGTGAAGATTATTTTACTGAACAGAACTTGGTGAATATCATTATAACTTTTGTTTGTCACAGAGTTTATTTTTGCTTACAGCAACAAGCCCATGTAAAAAAATCCCTAGTTTTTTGTCAAAGGAAACCAGCGGTGATGCTAAACAGCGCTCGCTGAGTTAGCATGCTAACTTCAATAGAAGAAAAAAAAAAAAAATGACCTTGATAGAGACAAGAGTAACATTGGTGTTGCCCTCCACCTTGGAGACAGCTGTCGGTGAGCAAAGAATGAAAGTTTGATGCTGACTTGCATATCCTTTCTTCTGACTGGTAAGGTAAACAATTAAATGCTAACGTTGGCCTATGTAGCAGTAGCAAAAATTCCAAATACGCTTCTTTAAACCTCTGCGATTAAACGTTTTTGGTGTGCTTTTTGAGCAGACAGACTAAACATTTTTTAAAACGTTGATATCGCAAATTCACAGAGAGTACTGAACTTTTGACTCCCTTGCATAAGGCGTAAAATTTGGCTAAGAGTTTGTTGCTCTGAGAAATAACTGAAAACATATTTGACTTTACTAGTCACGAGTTGATCCACACTCCATGAGCTGGAGTTTTGACTTTTCGAAATATAAAACTCTCACATGTCTGACCTGTTTTAGAGGGAGGGTGAACCCGACCTGTTGTTCAGGAACTATTGATTATGAACGTCCTTTGTGAGTTGCAGAGACAGGGAAGATAGACGGGTAACAACAATAAAGCAATTTTGAAAGAAAAAAGAAAAACATGTTAATAGTTCTGCTAGACCTGCTCCCCTCTAACTCTTACAATTGTTTCTGTCCGTCTGCTTCTCACTGCAGCGTACAAGTAAAATTTGCGTGCCAGTTCTGGTCAGACCGTGCCCTCTTTCATCAGACAGGTGCAACTGCCAACCTCCAACCACCTAGTGAGGGGTTAAACTCGCCATCTAAAGTTGGTTGACCAGCTAGCTCTGCGATAATACTCACTATGTCCAGCAAGCTTCTAGAGCAAAGACTTTCAATGAAAGGCAGGCAGATTAATTTGCTAACCACACCTCTCATGTAGCTAGCACCAACTCCAGTCTGCATTATAAAGCCAAATACAGTGGGTGAACTTGTGGCTTGAGGAATGAGAGGAAATTACACAATTATATACTGTAGCAGCAAGTCTAGCTAAACTTATTTTGGCCTTATAACCTAGAACATAAAGCCTAGATGTTTTTTTTACAGAGACAATTGAAATCTGTAGAAAGTTTAGAAGAGTTTTTGGTAAGTTTTTAACTTAAGTTTAAGTTTTAAGTTATTCTATTGGCCATTTTATGCCTTTATTTGATAGGATCACCTCACAGAAACGCTCCGATTCTCTGTGAGACAATGAAATACGATCCAGGAATTCCAGTTTGAGTAACAGATGCATGAGCTTGTAGGCTTATCAGATGCAGAAACATTGCAAAGTGGATTATAGTACTATGATGGATTTTACAACTCATGTTATAGGGTAATATGCCAGGAATGTGCACTTAGACATTTGTGATTGGCCGATGCAGACGTCGTTGGATTGTGTTGAAGCTGTTGTTTGGTCTGTTTTACAAAGTGCTGTTCTCTGTATAATCATGGTGTTAGGGAGATAATGTTATTCAGGCACTGTGTAAATGTATTCACCTGTTTGATTCAAAGATAAATACTTTAACATCTACTGGCTTCGTCTAGTTAAGTTCGGTTCTTCTTGATGATAATAGCGTCTATTTGTCCTTGTTATGCGCCACTTGAGACTCCTTAAACAACAATTTAGTCCATGACAACTCACTTTATCTCAAAAACATATGGCCAGACTTATCATTTGACAGATATTAATGGTTCCCAGAGGAAGAATCCTCATGTGGTTGGATTTTAAACCAAGCCAAAATGTGTACTCATTCTCAATGAATATCAGAATGGGAATAAAGGGACATTTACTTTATTTCCACCCTCATCGAGCACATTCATAATCCCCAGCAGATGAACTGTTTCCATGACTTTGCATGGGCTTTCTTTTGGTGTCAAAACCTAAAGGATAGTTCTGCTTTACTTTCTAATATTTCTAAAATTGGCCATTGTATATATCATTTAAAATATCATTATACTCAATGCTGAAATTGTCAACTTCTGTGGAATGAGGGACGTTCATTTTCAGTTTTACTTCCATATTAAGTAGTTTATATAATCTGTATTTATTTGGTCAAAGGCTGTACATTTTCACTCTCTGTTCCCAAATCTTGGATGAGTACAACATTATCATGACTGACTGAAATAATGGTCAAAACTGACATCTATACCCCCGACAGGTAAAGCTGCGAGAAAAGCAAAATCTACACAATGACTTTATTTTCATTTTTGAACGTAAGGTAAGGAACACTGCATCCTCTTGAGGCCACTAGCGGGGCTTCAGACTTGAGATTTTTTTGTTTTTACTTGACGGTGGCAAAGGTTTTTACTCTTCAAATACCTGTGACACCTGCCTCACTGTGTGCTACAGCTGTAACCTTGTGATCTGGCAACCCCAAGAGGAATTGCTGTTTATATATATATATATATATATATATATATTTTTTTTTTTANTGGTTTTGAATGTATTAGCCTTAGGCCCTACTCAGAGTGTACAAATGGAACCAATTGAATCAACAGTAAGACACAAGACACAGCATGGCCCATTTTGTGCATATTTATTTTGGGGAAAAAGTAAACAGATATGTAGTATACATAGAGTATATGTTGAAACATTTAAATAAAATGAAAAACCCCAAAACATTTTTTAAACATCCCCGATCTATGTGCATCTAATAATGCAGAGGTTAACAACCTTAGTGTTCTCAACCGATGCCCGCCCATCCATCCACTGTACCGTACAGACAGATTTCCCTCAGGAGCTGGTGGAGACCAAACACAGAGCTAAAAGACAGGGAACACTGGACTGATGTCATCATCAGGTGACACAAACACCACTCCAAATGCAACAAATA
>NW_019174528.1:2253587-2255380 GCF_002260705.1 Seriola dumerili | reverse complement strand
AAAAAAAAAAAAAAAAAAAAAAAAAAAGAAAAGACAGAGGACGATACTAAACAACTATGTACAAAAGTGTTTTACAATGACAAAACACGCCTGCTGGGCAAGATGTGCAAAAGATGCTGATTAGGGGATGTGCAACTGATCACAGTAAAGACAATCTGTCATGTGCAGGGATAATACCTCAAGGTGTTGATGTAATGTGGTTGTTGATTGATGAGGCCAGATGCAGAAGGAAAGGCAGGTGCTGGTCCATCATTGGTGACGATTAGACTGGAATTACATTATAACATTACATTATTATTACATTATTTTACAATCTAATGACTTGTTAAATTCATTTATCAATGACCAATGCCAGAAAGATGGCTGCTAATGCTAGCAAGCTGCCCCCCCCCACTTGTTATTTTGCAATCTTGTAATGAAATCATTGAATTCATTCATCAATGACCAATGCTGTTATCATCATTATCATTTATTGCAGCTGTTATATATCATTGCTAGCAATGTCATTGTTTTTTTCACAATTATTGTCTGGTTGTCACAGCTGCTAATGCCAGCTACCCCCCCCCCACTTGTTATTTAGCACTCTTGTGAAATCATTAAATTCATACATGAAAGATGAAAGCAAGCTAGCCCGCCCATGTCACCTTGTTTGTCCTTGTTTTTCACCAAGACAAAAAAAACTAATGCTAGCTGCTAATGCTAGCAAGCTACCCCCCCACCCCCATTGTGTTCTGTTTGCCCCTTTACACCAATAAAGACCAAAAAGAAATAATGCTAATGCTAGCTACTAATGCTAGCAAGCTAGCCCCCACCACCTTTGTGTTCTTTTTGTCCCATTTCACCAATAAAGACTAAAAAAAGCTATTGCTAATGCTAGCAAGCTACCCCCCCACCCCCTTTGTGTGCTGTTTGTCCCTTTTCACCACTAAAGACTAAAAAAAAGCTAATGCTAATGCTAGCAAGCTACCCCACCACCCCCTTTGTGTTCTGTTTGCCCCTTTTCACCAATAAAGACCAAAGAAAAAATGCTAATGCTAATGCTAGCTCTAATGCTAGCAAGCTACCCCACCACCCCCTTTGTGTTCTGTTTGCCCCTTTTCACCAAAAGACCAAAAAGAAAAAATGCTAATGCTAGCAAGCTAGCCCCCCCCACCACCTTTGTGTTCTGTTTGTCCCATTTCACCAATACAGACTAAAAAAAGCTAATGCTAATGCTAGCAAGCTACCCCCCACCCCCTTTGTGTTCTGTTTTTCACTGTTCACCACTAAAAACTAAAAAAAAGCTAATGCTAATGCTAGCAAGCTACCCCACCACCCACTTTGTGTTCTGTTTGCCCCTTTTCACCAACACCAAAAAGAAAAAATGCTAGCTGCTAATGCTAGCAATCTAGCCCCCCACCCCCTTGTGTTCTGTTTGTCCCTTTTCAACAAGACCAAAAAGAAAAAATGCTAATGCTAGCTGCTAATGCTAGCAAGCTACCCCACCACCCCCTTTGTGTTCTGTTTGCCCCTTTTCACCAATAAAGACCAAAAAGAAAAAATGCTAATGCTAATGCTAGCTGCTAATGCTAGCAAGCTACCCCACCACCCCCTTTGTGTTCTGTTTGCCCCTTTTCACCAATAAAGACCAAAGAAAAAATGCTAATGCTAATGCTAGCTGCTAATGCTAGCAAGCTACCCCACCACCCCCTTTGTGTTCTGTTTGCCCCTTTTCACCAATAAAGACCAAAAAGAAAAAATGCTAATGCTAACGGCTAATGCTAACGGCTAATGCTAACGGCTAATGCTAACGG
>NW_019174528.1:2162174-2248367 GCF_002260705.1 Seriola dumerili | reverse complement strand
TATACAGCCATGAGTGACACCAGCGAGTTACAAAAAAAGGGTCACTTCTGCTTTTCTCTGGAAATCAGCTCCTGAATTTGTATTGCAGTCAAAGGGAGAGGTGGAGGGTAGTCCCATCACATCCTCAAAAACCGTTTAAGATATCAGAATTAGACTAAAACTGGGTGATACAAGACAAAAAAAATGTCTATATTTTTGATATATTGTCAATGAAGGTTGGAAATTGTGGGATTTAAAAGAATTTGTGTGACCTTTTTTGAGGAAGATTTTCAGGGATGGCAGTTACAGTTTGCAGTTAGCTCCAGTAGAATAAAGTAGACTACACCACTGTACACAACCACACGCACACGCTTTGTCAATTTCTGCCCGGATACTGCGTTAGTAGCACCTGCTGAGACCTGAGACCTACTGTTTGCTATCAGCTTCTGAATTTGTATTGCAGTCTATGGGAAAGCTATGATGGTTGAACAGTTCCTGTAGCTCGAACCTCAAAGTAAATTCAATATGTCTGCTGCTGTAATACTGTTGTAGTGTCCAGTCTGAACTGTAACAGGGCTGCCAACTTTTCAAAAAGCCTTGGAGTGAGATTTTTTGCGGGGCCAACCAAAATTTTGCCGTATACACGCCAATTTTTTGTTTGGCCCATTGCCATACAGCAAAAAACATTTACCGCTTACCGTACATCAGTGGTTCTGAATGTAATAGCCTTAGGCCCTACTCAGAGTGTACAAATGGAACCAATTGAATCAACAGTAAGACACAAGACACAGCATGGCCCATTTCGTGCATATTTATTTTGGGGAAAAGTAAACAGATATGTAGTATACATAGAGTATATGTTGAAACATTTAAATAAAAATGAAAAACCCCAAAAACATTTTTTAAACATCCCCGATCTATATGCCTCTAATAATGCAGAGGTTAATGTACAGTAGGGGGAGTAGGGAAAGCTGCCATTTTCAAACTAACAAAACAGACTACTCATCTCAGGCTACTCATTTCAGTCCTTGATGGCTGTGTGCTTGGTTGTACTTGCTCGTGGCCTTTTTTGAGGCCTTGATGATGTCCTGGGAGGGCTCCCACTTGAAGCAGGGCTCCAGGCCAGCCATCTTGATTTAGGTTTAATAAAAGTGATGTTAGTTTAATAATTATGCACTAGTATATTAGTTACAATATGTTTTTTTCTGGCGTACAATTTATGTTGGGCTTATTCTGAATTCAATTTTAATATATCTTAAAGGAATAGTTCACCCTAGAAACAGAATTCAGTCAATATCATGTGTGCTTTGTTCTTCCAAAAAAGTCCATTTAGAGACCCCCGGGTAGCCAGTCCTGCAGCGAAAATACTTTGAATGGCCGTCAATTGCGACCGACACGAAAACGTCCATAAAACTACACAAAAACTTTGTAATATTCCTCCATACTGCTCGTCCGCGACAATCCAAGTGTCCTGAAGTGGGAACATCCAGAGTTTACTCGCAACGACGTTATTTAGTACATGTTTATAGCCGAAAACGGTGGCTATGGTCAGCCAGCCCGGATGCGCACAGAGGCAGCTTCTTCCTGGCATATCACAGTTAGATCTATCTCTATAGCTCTGGCCAGGACGAAACTCAGCGTGAGAAATCGGGGGTGTGGCGTGAGAGCGTGTGAAGTGATTCAAATGAGTGTGTCTCACGGCCAATGCGTGAGAGTTGGCAGCCTTGTAAATGTGAAGAGGTTTTGTTTCCCAGAAATCATGTAATGTTACATCATTAAACTTTACACTACAGGGACCAAACGCAGGGGTGAAGATGGTCTATAAAATCTGTTGGCAGCAGTTACAGCCATCAATGCTGCTCTACTTCAGGTGTAGCCTGGGTTACAGTCCACAGTTCTTGTTTCCTATGGTAAAGTAACAAAAAAAAAGGAAAGAAAACTATATGAATTCAATTTAATGATCAGAACTTAGGTGTTGACAGTACAAAAATGAACTAAATGTGTGTGCTCCATGTCTAAAAATGCTATTGAACAAAGGGCAAAATCAAAGGAAACTGTTTGCTAACATGTAAACAGTATCAGTTACTTAACTACAGCATAATTCCTCCCAGTCCACTTCAGTGTATTTTTTTGTGCTAACTGCAAGATTTATTGTATGTGTGTAAATAGACAACACTTTGCTAACACATTAGCCATAACAAATTTGTAAGGTAATAAAACTTGCTCCGCAGGAGTGAGTCCTAAAACACGGAAATAAGTTAGCTTTTGAGCACTTCCGGTTCCCTCCCTCATCAAGTCTATGGGTTTTTCCATTTATGCGGGTTACATGAGCTCAAGATATTTTTTACGTTTTATGCTACGACATTAAAATACGTCAGTAAATACTCCAGACGTGATTTCTTTAAGCTTTAAAGTCTCTTTAAAAAAATACCGGTTGCTAACAGGTGGCTAAATGAGAGGTTGTCGGGGACGTCAAACGTCATCACGTCGGATATGAAAACCGATCAACTCACCGGTTCACCTTTACAGCCTCGTTGTGTTTACACTTTTACAAACAGCTACGAACTTTGTAAGAGGAAAGGCTTTTGTAGAAGCGGTAAGAACTAAATCAAACTAGAAGTTGAAAGTTTAGTGGTGGTGACGTTGAAGTCACGCGACCGTGGTGTAGTTCGTTTACAGCCCAACATTTGCTTTTTACTTCTGGTGATTGTATTAAGGCTTCAAAAGGTTCATAAAGTAGTGTTCATTTGTGAAGATTTTTCTATTGAACAAAACGTGACAGTATCATAAACGTTTGTTTCTCACAGTTTATTTTCTGTAATAATCCAAAAGCCCACGTAAAAATTCCTTTTGGCTTTTTGTGTAATTGATTAGTCAATTATCAAAATTGTTGTGGAGTAATTAATTTCTTAGTTGAGTGACTATTCTCTGGTATTTTAAATCCTGTCTCAGAGTCTTCCTTTTTTTTTTTTTTTTTTTATTAACATGTATACAGTTGTGGAGTTGACACCAAGTTCTTGTTATTATTGAGACTAATGTCCATTTACAAAACATGTTGGTACTAGTTTTAAGAAACTATGCATAACTCTCAGTCTGGGGCCTGGGTAATGACTGCAGCAGTGGTCCCAGTTCACCGGCAGGATAGCTAACAGTCGACATGTATAGAATAAATACTGGCTTATTATATAAGACCCTGCATAATTTAAAAGGACATGATTTAAAAACCGACTGAAACCCTTCTCTTACACAGGACATGTTCTGTCACTGTCTGTCACCTCATTTTTAAATCAACCATATGTTTGAGTTTTTATTTTTTTATTTTATGGGCCTGTTTTCCTCCTCTGATGCTATAGATAGAGCACGAAGCCGTTCTGTGTGTAAGATACACTGACTACGAGATGTCACGCTCCTGCATCTATTCTCAGCTAAACCTGCTATAGCCGAGGCGTTACTGACTAAATGCCAGCTGCGTTGGCCCCTCTTCTAACAGCCTCTCAACCTCTCGAGAGACTTTCCCCAACATGTAACCGATGCTCGCTCTGCTCCCGTTTTCATTGTCCTGTGCACATGTGAGGAAACCCAACCTGTAGCTTATGGAGCACCTCTGTAATTTACCCGGACAGCATATCCTCTCCTCCTGCACCTCACAATGACCCCTTCTGTTCAGTCTCTCAACCTTTTAGCCCTCACTTGGCCCCCCAGCAGCTCCACATTCAGCTGCTGATGTCAGGATGTTTCCCTTTTGTACTTCACAAACACACACACACCTAAAACCAGTTCATGTCAGTGTCTTTTTCAGCCTTGCAGTTTGTGTGTGTGTGTGTGTGTGTGTGTGTGTGTGCCTGTTTTTGTGCTTGTATAACCCAAATCCTCATGCCCTTTCCCTAATACAGTGTCTGGGAGTGTTAGGGGCTACAAGAAGAGTGGACTGTAATAACCAGAGAGCCCCGGTGCCCTGTCAGCACGGCTCAGCCTCCAGAGAGGCCTGCCCATCACGGACAGCACCCATGACGGTGCAGATTACACCGCGTACTGCAATAAACCTGACACATGGAGAAGTCGGAGATTACAGCATCTATTAATGCAGCTGTGGCTGTGACCCTCGTCTCCAGTTTCAGGCCGTAGTGGGGCGAGCACACAGCGCACTCTGGTGGCAGAAAACGGACACAGCCACTCACACTTTTTTTTTTTTTCAGTTTTAATCTGATATTAAAACACATTACAAAGTCAGTATGCAAATACCCTCATTTGTTAAATTAAATTATTGGAAATGCACAAGTCTTGAACAAGTCTTTGTTGATGTGAGCTAAAGCCAAGAGCATAAATTCATCCAGGTTTGCACCTTAGAGAGAGAGAGAGAGAGGCCAGATGGAAAACTAATAAATATGACACTACTTTGTACAAGTGTAAAATACAGGCATACCACATTAGACATTAAGTATATATATATGTTCTTTTATATATCGACTTAAACAATCAGTCCAGTAGCTCACACTACCTATGATACTGAGAAAAAGCAATTCGATGTTCACAATGAAGGAAAAAGAGTTTTGTGAGTGAAACCAAGCAGTAAAGAAACCGCTGACAGTCCAATGAGAGGAATTCAGTCCATTGCCGTTTAACTATGCACAGAGGAAAAGGTGGCATACCCAACAGTATGGCCAAATTGTAAAGAAATGTTTCGAGAGCAGGCGTCGATGCAAACATCTTCCCGTCGTCCCAAACGGACGTCACACAGTGCAAAAACAATACAGCTTGGATGCGACACTACGACACAACAGACAGTGCAATTATTCCCAGCCTTAAGTGACCCCCAACACTGTAACTGGTAATGAGTCTGATCATCAGCGGAGCAGGCTGAGAAGTTGCAGCCTGCTGCTCCTGAGTCAGTGTAAGAGGATGTGAACTGATGAATCATCAGCACCATCGAAGCCCTGCACGGAGACTTTACAGTTACAGTGAATTCTCTTCAGGTTGTTCATGGAGGCTTAAAGGATAATTCTGTTTTGGTCTCATTCTCTCAGCTCCGGTCATCGTTTTTTTATTTATTTATTTTTTTATCAGTAATGCACCAACCAATGTTAATTACTGAGATCTGGGAACAAAACATGTTTACAGCTAAGTCTGATAAGGAAAGAACTATGAGTGGTGAGATGATAACACGGGTTGTAAACAAGCAAAAGCGTTGAGCCTATTATCTAAACCAAGAGTCCCAAACAGAACAATTTCATATTGACAGATTTAAGGACTGATATCATGACCAAATTAAAAATTTCACTCTAAGGCAGAGTTCAGGATTATTTCAGCCCTGAGTTTAAAAAAAAAGAAGAAAAGAAATCATTGATAAGATCGAGCCTGTCTGTGAGATGCTTCCACTGAGGACTTACTTTACTTTGTAATGCGAATGCCCTGGTTCGATCTTGAAAACTTTGAAGAGTCGTAAAGTCCTGTCTGTGAGTGTTATAAACTGTGGTGCAGTCTTTCACCATCTGAATAAGCCTTTAAATGCAATCTGTTGCTGTCTGACCCCCCCCCCCCCCCCCCCCCCCTCCAAGTCAGCCCTCTGCGCTGTTCAACGCACGGCTGAGTCCCCACTACACTAAGTACAGTGCGTTTAATATCTGGATAGAAAAACACATACTTTGGACCTTTTATCTCATTCACCTTCTGTCCAGCTCTCTCCGACTCCTCCTCAAACGCTCGTTAGCTCGCGGTTGCTTTCCAAGAGTAACATGAACACGGCACCCACAGGCCCGGCAGATCGAAGTAGGTGAAGACTGATGACCTTCTGTGCTGCTGACAAACTTTAGATCAAAATCAGTTCATTGTTATGTAATCATCATTCAGGTATTTTTTTTTTTTTGCGAAACATATTGTTTCCTCAAAGCCCCGCAAAGAATGCTAGAAGGCCCGGTGCTGGTCCAACGTCCGGGGGTTCGGACACATCTGATCGTAAGCACTTTACTTGGAGGTAAAAATAAAAGTCACTGTATTTTAAAGCTGTTAAGTCGACCACAGGAAGTTCAGCACGCCGCAAAGTCAGTCTCTAAACTGTGATAGTTTGTGTAATAATAATTCCCGTCTTCAATTAAATAAGTTTGGTTCACTTGAGGGTTTGTTTGCAACCTGTCTCTGACTTCCTCTAAGTGACATCTGCATCGTCAGATCTCAGCACTTAACTGGGTCAGTGCAGGGTTAATACTGCTGACGCAAACGATGGCCAGAACCAGGAGAATAAGAGCCGAGCTGTAACAAGCTGGAACTATCCTTCAAATACAAAACAAACAGGAGGGTACATTTCATTCTTTGTTGTGATGCCTCTTTGTTTCAATAAAAATCAACAAGAAGTTAAGAGGAGCATGTACACACACACACACACACACGCACACACACACACACGCACACACGCACGCACACACACACGTGCGCCAAAAAAGGAAAATGGCTACCCTAATGCTTGGTCTTAGGCCAAGTCAATCTGTGGATTTGGAAATGTGGTGTATTTACAGTTTCACAAGTCTGTGATAGCTCAGTACAAGTTCATACCTGCTTTGTTGGATAAAATAGGAGGTGTGTCTCATTTCACCTTGTTTTCTTCCTGAGTATTTTCTTCTATCACTACTATCTGTACACCTGACAACTGTCCGCTGGCGTCCAGCTGCAGCCCCTGAACCCCATCAGTCTGCCCCTCCTGCATTTGGCACTGCGTCTCCTCCCCCTCCGCAGCCATTGTCACCTCCATCCCGCCCTGGACAACCATGGCGGCCCCTTCTCTGCCTGGCTCACCGGTCAGCTGCAGCTCCATCACCCCCACCGCCTGCTCCACCGGAGCCGGGTTGATCTCGATGACCGTGTGCTCCTGGCCAGTGTCCACCTCGCCCTGCATCATCTCCTGCTGCACCAGCATGGTGCCGTCCACCACCTGGCCTTCGATGGGCACCACCTCTGTGCTGCCGGTCTGCTGGCTCAGGTGCACCAGCTCTACGGGGCTCACCATCGTGCCCAGCTGGCTGGAGTCCTGCATAGCTGTGGTGCCCAGCAGTGTGAGGCCCGAGGACGGGTGCAAGGTGATGGTGTCCGCCTTTCCGTCTCCGGTCACCATGTAGCGGGTGAAGAGCTGCGAGCCGGCGGGAAGCAGGGTGACCGTGTTGGAGGACTGGGCGAGGGAGGCGATGGGCAGGCCTGCCACAGTGAACGGCTGACCCACAGAGGACAGCGAGATGGGCGAAAGAACGGTGAACTGCTGAGGTTGCAGGGTGGCCTGCTGGCTGATGGGGGAGGTCAGGAGGGTGGTGGTGGAGGCGGGCCTCTGGAGGCGAGGCCGCTTGGTCTGGCGCTTGGTGGGAGTTTTGTTTTTGGGAGGCTGCGGGCAGGAGAGAAGAGCTCGAACCTGCTGCTGCTTCCTCTGTTCTTCCAGCTGCACCTCCAGGTCTGCACAGAGCAAACAACATGACACACGACTGAACATGAAGACCGAGCAAACTATGGATTCACAAGTATTTCAGATTAGATTTTACACAGCCTAATACTGATGTGTGAAATCAATATTCAGCAGAGATGATGAGATGCTGCTTAAACCACCAAATGTCAAGTCCGATCTCCAGTAGAGCCCGACCGATTTATATTGGCATCGTCGCATTTATTCTCCAATATGCGCTGATATGAATCCTTTTATTAAGAAGCAATAATGCAGTGGGAACGCTCGGGTCAAGTCAAGTTATATAGGCAGCATTTTATTTACGTTTGATCCTTTGTTTTCATTCAAAATATATAATATGTACACATATTTGTTGTTTATTTATTTATACCGACTCATTAACACGCCATAAGTTGTGGTTCATCACCATGTAAATGTTTCATACCTTTTCCAAGTGATTTCAGGTCACAGCGTCACACAGTGATGCATCATCGTCACATTTAATACGACTTATTAACAAGAATTAAGATATTGGAACTAGATTTTCTCTCAGAACGACTCCTGATCCTGACTGATATTTGCATTTGTAAACATTTGACAAAAGTCCCGAGTGAAATACAACTAAGCTGCAGCCATAGTCTACAGGCTTCATGTAAACAGTCAGGTTTACACTGTATAGCCGAAGCAGAGGCAGGTGTTACTGTGTGGCAAAAACCTGTGTAGATCTACTTTTTTCACTCTGAAAATTCATCAATAATCTTTCGGGAAATCGATAAAGAATCGGACGAATAAATAATGGCTTTGGTATCAATAAGGTCTGATCAATTTCCATCCATATCCATGACGAAGTTTAAACTAGACAACTCACTCAGCTGTTATTTGATGCGTTGTGTACCTTCAGATGCTTTGCACAGTTCGCACATACAGGTGTGGATGAATCTGTTCATATCTTAAGTTTCTGTGACTGAACAAGTAATTAAATGATCAGGGAAGAAGAGGAAAACACTGACGCCACGTGGGATTTGATCTGAAATTCACCCCCTGGCTGCATTTTGTTGTAGCTAGAATAATTGATGTTGAGTCATGTAACAATCAGACATCAGCGTTCATGTTTCTATGGTAAAAAACAAACCTGACAACAAATCCAGTGGGCTAAATGGATGATGTACTCACTGGTGAGTGTGCTGAGGACCTGCTCCTGGCTGGGATCCGTCTGCTGCCTCCTCCTCTCCAGGATCTTCTTGACCGAATCGAGCAGGCCAAACACCTGGGCGAGGTTACTGAGCACCGCCACCTCTACCAGACAGGAATCTGGGATCAGTGCGGCAATCAATCAAAGGGTCACTTTGTCAGTCAGAAAGGAAGAACAAATTCAGCTGTTGTACACAATGAATAATTAGGTATTCAGTCAATACTCTTATAGAAACCAACAGCAGCCTTTCTAAGAGCCCTCTGCTGTTGGTTTGTCATCCTTCAGCTTCCGCCAGCAGCTGAATTTGTTCTTTCTTTCCGTTCGTTTATGCACCTTTACGTTCTGCATAGTCTCTGTTATGAAGATGCAGTTCCCAGCAGCCAGTGTACATTAGTGTTATTCTGTACCTGTGTCCTGTATGGCAGCCAGATCCCTGAGCTGCTGCACGCTGTTCAGCAGCTCCAGCAGCTCAGTGCTGATGTTGGTCACCACTTCACCCAGCAAACCCACATCCGCAATACCCTTCCAGAAGTTCAGCGTGTCCTCTGTGGCCAAAAGAAGAAGAAGAAGACCGAGTCACTGGCGAGCTCTGTATTTACTCATGTATGATCTCCTCAACATATTATCATTATTGTGAGACGAATGATGTGCGGTGGACCTGAGATCTCATTGTGTTCCTTCTTGTCTGCAGACTCCAGTGAGATCGAGCCCCAGTCCATCTTCCCGCTCAGAACGTCTGGTCTGTCCTCGCCCACTGCACCGCCATTACCCAGAACCACCTGAGCTGCAGTCATATAGGAGAGCACCAGAGGCAGACTGAAACAACAATTCAGGGCGGGAACTGCACTCAACCTGGACCGCTAATTCTGTAAGCTAACCCTATATGTTCCAGAGATAAAAGATAAAAAAATATATGAACTCTAGGTGAGGACAGTAACAGTTTGGTATAGATAAAGATCTTACAGATCGGGTTATTTGTGTAACCAATGAAAAAATCAAAACATCTTCTTAGTGACACACAATTCAAATACAATTTCAAATGTATTTGTTATTTGCGTGAATCTGGAAACAAACAGCTTGTCGTCAGGTGGTTCTCAGCCCGTGTCCTCCACTGTAATGCAACTTATCGGTTATTGTCACTTACATCAATGCACTTAAATACTGTTTACAATAATAATAATACAGCAGTGTAATCACTGTGTCAAAAAGAACATGATGAAGTGTAAAACAGCCAACATATAACTTTATTTTTGTCATTATTTTTCCTTTTTGTCATGAATAATCACAAAACACTTGATTATTTGAGACAGGCTGTTATAAAAATAATTGTTGCTTTTGTTTTCCTTTTCATACGGTTTATAAAATCTGAAACGAGACTGACGGGGCAAAATCAGAAAATCACAAAAATCTAAATAATGCACGATCCTAGTGGTCGATATCAGTTTTTTCAGAAACTGGCATCGTCATGACTATGGCATGTTCTCACCTTGAGAGGACGTGGGCGTGTTAAGCCTGCTGCCATCCGGAGGGAAGCGTGTGTTGTTGATGAGAAGGTCAAACTTGGTGCTGCGACACGTGTTGGTACACAGCGTGCTGTGCTGGTAGAAGTCAAGCTGACCTGAATCCATCATTTTTCTAGAAAGCAGAAATTAAGAACGGTATCAAACAGCAAGAAAATAGAAACAGGAAGAAACAAAAGGACCATATTGATTTGAGGCTAAATTTGCTGGTTCTATATTTAAGTTGTGTTATCAGTTATAGATATTTAAAATATGATTTATTTTGTCCTCGCTAAAAACAAAGACTGACACAAAAGTTTACATCATTTATTAAAGTCAGAGCTGTCTCTTATCGTTTTGATATACATGCATTTTTGAGCATGTGCTGCCGGTGTACTGTGTGAGGTAGAACAGCTGATTCACGCAGGACTTGCCCACACAAACAGCCTGGGTGGTAAGAATAAAATCTGAGCAGGTTAAAAAAAAAGACCCATATGGTACAAGCATCCCACAATGAAAGCAGTGCAATGGCTGAAAGCAATATTTGTGTTTAAAGATGCTCGATGGCGGCCACGAGGTGCAAAATAACATTCCACAAAAACAACAGCTAAACAGAAAACACAACGTTTCACATCACGGAAAAAAGGTAGGGACAACAACTCTTGCCAGAGATTGGACAGAACTCAAGTCAATTCAGATTATATGAAAATAAACCCCATGACTGTCCGCAGATGTATGAGGACACAAATGGAACAACTTCAAAAGTAAGATATTGAAATCATTTCAGTAAAGCACATTCATATGTCATATATAATATGTCAGGATATCAACACGTTTGAAGCTTTAAAAAACAGCAGGACTGACTCCTCAACAAGCGACCAAGTGTCATGTTATCAGAGGTGCACAGACCAGGCCAGCGGTTTGGATACAGATCTATGTGGTTGACTCTAATGCAAGAAACATGTGTGAAAAAGAGATACGGCAAAACGAATGCTTAGTTATCTGAATCCATCCTGTCTGGGACACATCATAGATTTATTAGACACAGATACATATAAAGTAGTCTCTTATTTAAATCTGCCACTCCCTGTGTAGCATCATTACTGCGGTACAACACCAGGACCAGCTGATGATGGATGCCAAGAAACTGCAGTTTTTGAGTTGTTCTTACATGAAGAAAAGAAAGAACTTGTATTATATTTACATGCCAAATTCACAAGATGGCATGAATAATTAATTTGTTGTAGACAGCATTTCACAGTGTCGTAGTATAAGTTTCCCTGACTCAACACGTCAGAAAAACGCCTCGATTTCTGGAGGGAGTCTGGGAGAAAAAAAAAAGGAGATGCCTATATGAATTATATATTGCTGATGTCTCAGACTACTTCCTTATTCCTTTAATTTCTCTATCATAAGAGCTCGACATGTGTGGGATTGTTTGGCCTTGACGGAGGCGTGCGCTCCGCTGAGAGCCATTCTAGTTTGATAAATGTCACCTAGATGTTACTGGTTTCTGCACCTTCGTCTTCACTTTCTTCTTGTTAATGTGAATTTCTGACAATCCTGATTCGGTTTTCATTCTAAGTTATTATTGTTTATTGTTTTACATGTAGAGTTATTTTAGTTATTTTAACTATTTTCTGTATTTGGCTTGTTTTTTTTTCTGCTTTATTGATTTAGTGTGGTTTTAGTAATTGTTTGTTTTATTTGTTGTTTTGTGTGTGGTTGAATTCTTCAAATTTGGGTTGGAATTAGAAAACAGTATTTACACAGAGTCACATCTTTGTTTGTTATGTCAGCAGCAATACATATGCAGGAGTCTGCAGTGCATTGCAGACAGCGATGATGACTAATCATGATGTGTAGCGCAAACAACCAGCACGCAGATACAGAAATACCTTTGGCTTTTGGCTCACTAATCCAAATGTAAGTGCCCTCACCTTAGCATGACTCCACCCATCCTGATGGCTCTCTTCCAGTCTTTCAGAGTGGCTTTCCCAGAGATGTGCACAAACTGTTTGGGGCTTATCAGCTGGTCTTCATACTGGTGGAGAGAGTGTTGGTTAAATGACCATAGTGAGTTCATTAAGTGCAATGTAGAGGATAAAATGACAGAAACAGCTAAAAGCAAGACTACTGTATTATTATAAGTGTGGTATTGGTTTGTTAATACTGGCCTTTAATTTAAAACAATAATATCAATACATTGGTATTTTAAAGCCATAGCCGTCATGCATCATGCCCAGACAGTGTTTATGTTGAGGTGATATTATTTAGTGCAGAAGTGCGCACTACGACAGTGACTGTAGGGGTCAACCCACAGTGGACCAGCCCTTTCCTGTAAGGGTCTGTGGGCAACCCAAAGTGATACAAACATCAGAACGAATAAATTAAAATCTCCACCAACAAAACAACAATCTAATCTAAAAATGTAGCAATAAAAATACTGTCTTCCCAGCATGTCCGACCCTGCCAGCCTGTTCTGGAGCTCCCGGGTGGCGCCCCATCCCATAACATTGCCAGGGGCGGCAGTGAAGTTATTATTATTATTATAATTATCATTTTTATTATTGTCATTAGTGGTGGTGGTGACGGGTGAAGTAATAATAGCAGTAATGTCATTTTTTTGTCAGGAGAAAGACAGTATTGGCGCCTTTTCTTTTTATCCTTTCAGACTCTCTCATGTTTCTTTTATTCATCTTTTTCACTTCACTCGCCAACACCTTTTCTCCCTTTCTCTCTTCCTCTCTCCCATCCACCTTATAATGTGGTGCACTGGCAGGCGAGCACACACACACATCATAGACCTGACAACAAATATCACTTTGCTTTCTTGTTTCCTGGCTAGACTCTTCTTAATTGGCCCGTCCTATATTTACAGTTTTGTTTTCCCTTTGTTCCCCAGTCAATGCTTTGTCTTCTGTCTTGCAAAAAAAAAACAAAAAAAACAAAACAAAGCTGTGCAAACTGTTTGCCTTGGATTGACAGATTGATTTAGTTCATACTTCTGTTTTACAGCCTAATGTACTGTGTCTTTTACGATGCTGAGAGCAGCCTGCCTCCTCTTGCACCACTTGTTCGTATTTCTTTTGTGAGCCTTGTTGCTCTGTTACAGTCAACATTTTATTTTCATTCTTCAGAACACCTAATGTCCTTCGATGCTCATTACAGGTTCAGCTAGAGCAGCTATGATAGCACTATATCATAGCACTATGTTGGCAAGAAAAACCTAAAAATTCTTTCAAGCATAAAACAGAACATTCATCTTATTTAATTATTCATGACAGAATCAACCCAGGCAGCCATTGCACATGCCCACTTATAGCTGTAATCAGCACAGAGCTATTTGAAGCTACCAAGTTTAAAGTGAGACAAAATAAACAGGTGGTTCAATGCAGTTATTCTTGGACACATGTCAGCAGAACATGTTTATTTCCTGCTGGGTGATTGACTGTTCAGACGCCTCAATGCCATCTAGCTATGTACAGTGATGCTTAATAACAGCCATTTGTACATTTTTTGTTAAGTGTTTTTTAGGGTTTTAATAATACAGTTTATGTCTCCTCTGACATGTTATCAATCAAAATATATTCGCATATTGACGAGCCTTTGAGGACCAGAAGTGAAAGGTTGTCATTTTGATTCAATGTGGACTTAAAAACCATAATGAATACCAACCTTCACGCATTTCACATTGATTCCCGGGCACACAAATTTCTTCACCAGCAACACAGCTTTACTGTCGCCGCATGTTATGGGACAGCCGATCTCTACGTCATCTCCCTCAGTTTGTTCTAAAAGAAAGAGAAGATACGCAACGTTTAAAATGTATTTTTTTGTCACGTAACCTGCAAAATGTTTGAATCACTGAATCTTACCAGATGTCCAAACATCTTTCTGATAATGTCTTACCTGGATGTGCTTCAACGGCCATGACAGCTGCATCTGTTTCAGCAGATTCATCTCTGGAAAGAAAACATATGGCATTTTTACTATTTTTTCTGGATATTAGAGGATGTTGTCTATCTGCAGATAGGATGATATCTATGTTGTATCTACAGTAAGTACTTACTTTGGAGTAGTACTCTTTGTCGTAAACCTAATAGTGGTTAATCATCTGGCATTACTGTAGCTGTTTGCTACCTTAAATTGTTTTGTAATGAACTCAACTGTAATTCCAGTCCACATCCTAACCTACACCACAGTCTTTAATATGTGACACCTTGCTTCAGTACATACCCTGTGGTGATTGGTTGGAGCTGGAGGATGACCTGAGTCTTATTAGGGTCATCGGGGTCACCCTCTCCATCAGCCTTTACCATTACCACCTCCCCCATGGACACCGTGACCTCATCGGTGGTCGCCATCACACTCACAGTAAGACTCAAAGAGGGCCTGCTTTCACAGAACAGCTACCCAGGAGTTTGTTCATCTGAAGGTGGAGGAATAGAAAAAGAACACAATATGAAAAATGATATCAAACCTTGGTTTTGTTGTGGTGTGAAGAAGAAGCAAAAGCAAATTGATTTTTTTTTTTTTTTTTTTTTTTTTAATCATATAAGATCTTTTTTCAGTCAAAGCTACTTTCAAAATTAAAAATAAGACCAATCAGCCACAATTAAGCGCCTCTAGGGGTTGGGAAACACACTGCACTGAGAACTTGATGTTTAAATGTAGTTTTAAAAGCCTATGTTTAGATTAGCTTAACTTTAACTAGCTAACGTTGCGGAGCAAACTGAACTTTTAAACCAACATACTGCAGTTAGACCAGCTGAAAAAATACTATTTGCTCTTAGACTTGGTAGTTAGCTTAGCTAAATGTTCCAGCCTAACCAAACTTCATAAAGAAATGCGTCATTTTTACATTGACGTCTTCTTGGCAGATAAGAAACATAAATAACAACCACTTTTGGAACAAAAAGGTTAAATTTTATTTCAGCAATATCAAGCTAGCATACCATGACGTTATATCCACTAATTAAAACATATTTAAAAAAAAAAAAAAAAAATCATATTTCAGAAAAGCTTCCACTGATCACGAATTAATTTTTGTCTGTGAACTAATGAGAGCAATATTAACTAGCTAAATATGAAACTATATTTTTAAAATGAACGGTTTCGTGAATGTGCACAAAAAGAAATTAATTTATCACAAGACCGCAGTGACTGGTAAATTGACGTACTCCGTGTTCAGTCAGGTTATCTGTGCATTACTGCCAATGCACCCCCGCTTGTCAAACTGTCAAATTTGGAGCAAGATGTAACGGTAGTGTGGTGGGTTTCCCCGCGCACTGGGGAGTTGAAACCGCAGTTTGGGGGTGATTTTGGGGGATGGTATCCGATATGTGGTTAGTAGACCACTCACGGGTACACTAGTGCTAAATTCATCCTTTTTGATGCAGATAAAAGACTTCTATTTCCAAAGTTGGGTGGGTTGTGACGGCCGCAGCGGGCTGCTGACTGATTTTCGCTGTTGAGATCCACACAGCTCAGATCGGCGGTAGCCATTATGGCTAACGCAAGGGCGTAACTTGATGTGTGGGAACTGGACAATATTGTGAACTATACTGTCCGAGACGGGTAAAGCTTTGCATTTACAGTGTGACGGTTACGTGCCGCTTGTCTATGAACCGTACGTCCCTTCGTAACTCTGCATTTTAACTCTCCGCTCCCCCTCAAAATGACGTCTCCCTGTGCGGCGGCACGTACAGCAAACAACGGCACGGCGACGGCGTTGCCCCTCCATTCTGTACGAGCCTGGCTAGCTGAACCCCCTCCGCAATATACCCGAAACCCCCGGCGAATACAACCGTTTGTTTCGTAAGAGCGGTTGGTATTTTACCGCGAAGTATATTTAAAATCACACAGATAGAAATAGGCTTGTCCTTACCGTTTTATGAAGAGAAACACATCCCTAGATTGTGGAGAGCTGCTGCACATGCGCACTTCGCTGATATAGCTTGACTTCCTGCTGAACTGCGCTCGCTTTATTTTCACGCTCTTGTAAACCCGGACAAAATTCAACTGCAACTCACTGCGACTACAGTAACTTCGTTAGTTATCTGTATAATATAAGAGTAGAGAGCATTCCACATTTAATGACACCTTCTGTTATTATACACCTAATTTATTAAGTTACATCTCGTAGATTGTATGGATGTATTTTAATGTCCCGATCAGTGGTTTTGTTCGTGAAACATTGGCATTGTATAATATTTGAATATATTTTGAATGCTGAAGCGTCGAGCAGTGTCATTATACACTCAAACATTAGTGAGGGTTGGTCCCCATCATAAAACGAGTCTAACTTTAAGGTTTCTGTGTAAATCGGCTGTCGTTATTGATTTTCAGTTTCAACACACAATAACAACATAAGAATTACCTGTCGACCAGATGTGATAAATTAAGATTCGAGGTGAGACTCTCAGCTTTCGTTTTATTTGTATTATTTTAAACATGATGAGACGGGGCGCCAGGACATGTGACCACTAGCAGCCCCTGGTTTAAAAATTGTGCTTCCGAAATCTCTTGATGGCGATTCCGCAAGAGGAATAGTAACCACTACTCCTCCTGTGCAAATCACAGCAGAAGCCCTTTTTAACGTTACACTTGAACATCTCATCGAATAACCACAGGTGGCACGTACCTCACTCAGAGGTGCATGACCTGCAAAATTACCTCTGGGTAGATGCGTTTTTATGGTGTATTGTATAATTGCAACATACACTGACAGTTGTTATTAGAAACATTTACGTATTTGCAATTAAAAACAACATTTGAGAACAGATGGATGCGTGGGTTTCACTGCCGAAGAGCATGACGGGTAGGAAAAGGCGGGGCAGTAACATTATGTTGGCTCTCATTTGTTGCTGTACGGCTACCATCTAGTGATGCCTTCACGTAATGTGGGGAAATCCACCAACACCTTGAAAAAACAGATTTCTGTAGACTTGACTGCTTTTAAATTTGATCAGTTTATATAATTTGTATTTCATGCTGTTTAAATGCTGTTAAAAATCCTTCTCCACCTTGTGAGGAAATAATTGTGTGGTGACAAATACTACATTACTCTAATATTTGAATTGAATTTTATATTTTTTGTCAAATTTAGAGATCTCTTGTCTGAAAAATATCAGAATTGGCACTCAGCATTGACCATATGTAATTTGTGTGTAGTAAATATAATATAATATAATATAATATAATATATAATTTATGTTTTCCAATAGGCCTACTGAAGACACAAATTCCTGAACTTGGAAACACAAATCTCATGTTTTATAAAATGTCGTTACTGAAACCTGACATGAGTCTGTTGTGTTCATATAGTCTACACTGTCACATATAAAACACTTTTAATCTCTATGCCAAACTACAGCTTGCAGCTAAAACAGACTATCTACTGTTTTTCCCACTGGACTGTAGCAACAATCACTATCAGCTGCTAAATCAACAAATGTACTAATGTCACTGAACTGAACTAATGTAACTCTTTGGACAGAGGGTGGCATGGTCGCCATAAATAAATCAAAAACAAAATAACCAATCTAGGTCATGATTATTCTCCCCCTGCCAGAAGAGGGCACCAAACCCTTGTTAAAATAAATAAAAAAAAAACAACCAGGCCAAACTTTATTCATTGGACATCTATTTATTTTTTTTAACCAATCAATAAAATCACATCAAATAAGCGAATCCCTTCTACATAATATATAAAATAAATAACATTTATTCGATAAAGCTGTGAAATGTGACCATGGGGCTCAGAAGCTGTACAGGTTTTTGCTATGTACCATCCTGCAGGCCTCACAGCTGCTGATGTTTCCTGGTACTGAAGCCCGATCAGTGCAGGGCTGGTTTATCATTCCAGTGGATAACACAATATTATTAACGGCACAGTTCAGCATTTCGGGGGAATTTAATCATATTCACAGTCTCTCTGAGTGAGATAAGAAGATTGATATCAATATGATTTAAGATAGTGGTGTCAAACCTCATCTGACTCTTAAAATGAAAGGGAATAAGCATATTTCCAGATATGTTGAGCTACTCCTTTTTAGATTTCAGTAAGAGAGAGGCTGGATGTGGACTGAAGATTGGTTCTGGCCACCATCATCATCATAATCATCATCATCATTACTCACAATGGTCACTGTTATGTACAGTCTGTAAGGTTACAAATGGAGCTGCAAATGTAGTCTAGATTTTTAACTGTTTACCATTGGTGGATATAGAGGCGTCTGCTACCAGCCGATGAGAAATAAGCACAGATAATGAGTCCTTCAAAAATTCAAAATTTTTCTTCTCGTCTTTCAGTATTGTCCTTTAAATTTAACCCGTGCTTTCAACACTCTGAGGCTGCCAGTTCCACACTGTTCAGTGCAGTGCTCACGAATGACACTCATGCTCATAGGAGAACAGTTTGCTCTTCACATACACATTCAAACAATATCATACAATTTAACCCTGTTTACATGAGAGACAAAAGTGAGGAAGGTAGTTGTATTAAACACAGTCAGACTGGCTGTCAAACGGTGATTTTGGATGGACGTTTAAACTCGATTGCAAGGCATAGCACCCCTGTGATGAAGTCCTCACCTTCACCATGAACATGAAATGTTAAAGTCTGATTGTCAAACGAACAAAAAAACACATATACCGTATATAATACACTGTACTTAAACCTGGCTATAACATGTGGTGGTTTACCAGAGAGAATACAGTTTGATTCTGTACAGAAAAGTAAAAAATAAAGGGGTCGGTGCAAATGTTTTACAATACATTCCTTACCGAATACTAAGCTGCAACCACATACCGTACAGTATGTTTACTAGATCCAGCATTTATCAACTCAAAGAAAAAATGTAGGTAAGCTTGATCACATGAATGCAAAGTAAAAACTGCACAATGCATAATCTCTTGCTGTTTACACGTGTATGTGAACAAGTTTTTTTTTTTTTGTTTGTTTGTTTGTCATGAGATGCTGGTGAAAGGTGATTGAGTGATTGGTGCGAGGAGAGGTGAGCTCCCAGGGTAAGTGTACTGTAGTCTATTGTACCCTCCGGGCTGGTAAACAACAGATTAATGGGCTCTGCAAGTCAAAAGACTCTGGAGACTTGAAAGCATACATGATCCTCTGTGTTAAAGGTAGTTACTGCCACCATGTGCGGTGTAAGTCATGTGCACAGACATGCATTCATCATAAATACATCTTACTGCTAAGAACGGCAAGCTGACCATCACAGGCTCCAATTACAGCTGCTAAAGTTTTGTCAATGGTATGTCAACGTTACTTAGTTAAGAAAAGAATTTCAGCAACTTAAACAACAGCTTTACACTTGAGTATTTAGGTTGATGAAAATCCTGCCCCTTGAAAGTCAGCTGATCTACTGTAAGTGATCACTTCTGCCAGATTTCCATGATTAAGAACAAGCACTTTGATAACTTTAAAGAAATAGTTCTATACTTTGGGTCTGAGGGTTAGCCAATAAGATAGAAACCTTGTCTGTGCATTAAGTACAGAGCTAGAGCCAGGGGGCGACTAGCCTAGCTTAGCATGAAGAGGCAGGGGGAAATAGCTAGCCTGACTCGGTAAATCTTTGACTAGCAGGATGCAAGATGCAGATGGTGAGCACAGGCGTCTTAATGTCTTAACAAATTTACCACACATGGTGATATCACTCAGAAGTCACCAGGAAGTTATTTTAGCTGGCTGGAGAGAGCAAGGCTAGCTGTTTACACCTACTTTAGGCTAAGCTAGGCTAATTGCCTCCTGGATCTAGTTCCCTACTTAACACACAGACATTACACTAACATTAAATTTTCTCATCTAACTTTTAGAAAGAAAAAGAATTTCCCAAAATGTTGAACAATTCTTTTAAGGCCCTGTTGAGCAGGCTGAACGGGGGAACTGTCAAACCCAAACCGGGTGTCGGGGTTTCACGTGGTTTGCTGGACTGCTGCGTTAGCTTTTGCAGTGCCATGTTAATGTGGCATCCTCAGGTTTTGACAAATCTTGCTCTGGGTTTTCCGCTTGGAAGCCAGACGACTTTCCTCCAGACTTAAACCAACATTTCCTACTCACTGATACTTCTGGAATGAAACATAAACTAAGCAACACATCCTCAGGCCTGAATGTAATATTATTTTTGTGCATTGAGCTTTGAATGAAGGAAGTAGCTGTTTGCCTAAGCTGCAGGTGAAACTCAAACTCCTTTTTGTTCCTAATCAAACACATCTTTACTATTGCTGACGGCATAATTAAAGGTCTGATGACTGAGAGATGAATCTCTACTTGATGTCTTGCTCCTGTTGATGCTACAGTATAATACAAACCTAAATTAGACCTACCATAGTTACAGTATCCTATCTTTATGTATACACCTTAACTAGAAGTATTCTCTATCTTCTTCTTTTTTTTACAAAAACATTACTCATGTATTCACAGAATGATCAAAGATTGAAGTCAGTTTGGCGTAAGTGCACGTACAGCTTACAGTAGCAGGAGGAGCACATTGATTTCAAATGGTGACACTTATTGTAGAGAGCACTGTGTCTGTTCACACTATCATTTAAATAGCTTTTAGTGACCTTTTAGCTTTCATTTCTATAGAGTTCACTATTATTTACAATATTACAGTCACACAGGATTGCAGGCAAAGCATTGCACAAACTTTGACAGTTATAAACCCACAACAGTGCCGTATGAAATGAGAGTGATGCCAGACCACGGTACGCCACAGTCCATGGATTTACCTGTACCTTGAACACCTGTACCTGAAAAAGGACTATTGGCTACACTCTCAGTCCCAAGACCTGATCACCTCTGCATGCTGTCTGCGTTTTCCGAACCTAACAAGGCCAAAAAACAGCTTGGCTCATGCTACACCGTATGGATTTAGAGATACAACTTGTTTATAAGACACACATCAGGATGTACACAAGCCCCCTGTTGGAAAACAATCCCAGCTGTCCCACACACAGAGAGGGCACGAAGCACAAAGGTGAAGGAGTGATGGGTGATGATATCACAGGGTGCTGAGCCTGAGTGACTTGTTTTCTAATGGACAGCTGTGAGACGAGGCAAGCTCTTAGTGAGACAGGACAGTGTGTGGACACAGAGTTCTCAGTTAGCAGTGGCAGCCTTTTTCGGCAGACGCGGTGGCTAGCTCCTCTTCGTCCTCGGTGGGGTAGAGGACCTTGGCAGTGAGACCGCTCTTCACGCCATCCCAGCCGTCGCGGGTGACGATCTCCCCCATCTTCATCAGCTCATAGATGTCTCTGGTCAGCAGCTCAAAGGCCCGGTCCACGTTGCTGTTGCACTTGGCCGACGTCTCCACGTAGCGGATGCCCAGATCTGCCGCCAGTTGCTCCGCCTCGTCTCGGGTCACCTTGCGGTCCTTGTTAAGGTCGCTCTTGTGGCCGATGAGGATGTAGACCATGTGGTGAGGCAGGATGTGCTCACTCACCTCCTTGTGCCACTCCCTCACATGGTCAAAGGTTTTGCGATTGGTGAGATCAAAAACTAGCAGCCCGCCCACCGAGTTGCGGTAATATGATGTCGTGATGGACCTGGTGGGCAGACAGGTGACATGTTAGTCAGTATAAGCAAAATCATCTTTGACAAAAACCTTAACTTTGTCCCCACATAACAGAATCCTCCATTATAAGATCCATAGCTGGTCTATGCCCTTTGGTCCAAGTCAAAGGTCCAGGTCAAGTCTCAAGTCTCAAGTCTTGTAAAGACAGAGCTCAAGTCAAGACTTTGGTCAGTCAAGATAAAGCCCAAGTCAAGTAAAAGTGAACAGCAATTTGATATTTGCATTTGTCCTATTTACTTTTATTTCTGGGATTTTACCAGGTCAAAACTTGAGACTTGAATGTTTTCGCTTCTGGACTGAAGTGGGTCAGGTTTCACAGAGAACAGGTCCAAGTCAAGTCTCAAGTCCTCAATTTTGTGTTAATCAAGTCCATGTCTCAAACTACAGCTTTGACAAGATCCATATTCTCCTCACGCCGGCATGAAAAGAGACTTAAAATCACACAACTAGGATAAATCATTCGATTTTCCACCGTTTTTTTCTCATTAAAGTTTTACATTTCATATTGAAATGTAATGTAGTACTTTAGATCCAATTAAATTAATTCACAGACTGTTATCCCATTATGAGATGCAAATCCAGGGTCAAATTAACCTACAGTTCACAAAATGAGCTGCAGGCCCCTGATTGACCCTGAGCCCTCTCACTCTGTGGGCACTGTGACTGTATGCTGTTGCCTTTAACTACAGCGCACTCTTCAGACTTCAAATAGCAGCTTCATTCTGTTTCACCAACCAGTCCTGTCCTGTAATACCCCACTGCAGAGGGGTAGGTGTGTCTGATTTTATTTAACACTGATGTATCTAAGAATATGCTCCATGGATGCACAATATCCACTGAAATATATAAAAAGGTATTAAAACTAGGTTTTTACATAAGGGCTCCTTTACAAGAAAGCACCTCAAAATTAAGTAAAAACACAGGAGCTGCCTTCGCGTCTTCATCAGTCCAGTTATAGAGTGATTTGGTGGTTCATATTTAGTGGCTTTGCATTTCCCCACTGGGCCTGAATTGATCGCATTACCACAAACCACACAGTAAACACAGGATCTTTTGGGGCCCCAGAAGAGGAAGTTACCCATCTGGGACAACCTATTTACCCACATACAGGCTGCACATGCACAAGGTAGCTAAAAAAAAAAAAAAACCTGTTGGTTTATCTGACAAACACTTATCAGAGCCAAGACCCACTGAGACAGAAGAGAGGTGAAGCCTGAAGGAAAACACCCTCTGAAGCCTGAGCTTCAAAAGAGAAAGCAGATCTAAGAGCAGAACTGCTTCTCCAGTCAGAGGAGCGCTTTAAAGCAAATTGTCCATGACAGCAGGGACACATGAAACAGAACAAGCAACAGGGCAGTTGGATGCAAAACTAGATTTGGATATAGAGTTTTCATCTTCTGTGTTGCCCTGGAGACCGTGCTATCTGAGGGAAATCAAACCGGGGCCTAAATATGAGGAGGCTGCCCATCATCCGTTAATGAATGCAATGATGCGCCTCGAATTGCACTGTTTTCATATATAGGCCATGGCATCATAAGATCGAGGCCTGTATAATCGTCTCCTGACCCTTTTCTCCACTGTCCACACTGGCTTCATTACATCACAATGAGAGAGGAAATGGCCTTCATTTCATTTAAACGGTTTCATTTTTTTTAAAAACGCGACAGCGAACCAAGGCCTCTCCATTATTTAACGACAAATCTCGACGAAGACTGGTCGTTATATTCAGTTTTAGGGTGAAAAAAAAAACCCAAAATCATTTAAGCTTAATTTCTTTCTCTTTCGTACCTGAATCGTTCCTGGCCAGCGGTGTCCCAGAGCTGAAGCTTTATTTTCACCCCGGGCTCGATATCAAGCGAGCGGGCGTAAAAATCTACCCCGACAGTCGGATCCGCCACATCACTGTAAATACCATCCGTGAAGCGCTTCAGCAACGACGACTTCCCCACTGTCGAATCCCCGAGTAAAATGATCCTGAACTGGTATTGCCACAAAATATCCATGGCATGACTAGAAGGGGGATACCAGCGGTGTGTGTGTGTGTGTGTGTGTGTGTGTGTGTGTGTGTGAGTGTGTGTGTGTGTGTGTGAATGTGTATGTGAAACAAAGCCCTGAGCGCGGCGTGTTTACATGAAACCCGGGCTGTTGCTGCGGCTCCTGCTGCTGCTGCTGCTGCTGCTGCCTTTCGCTCAGGAAGAGACGCGGAGCACAGAGCGACCGCAGCAATCATGTGATAGATTTTACCTATGCTCCACTACGCGATATTACAACTAGAGACCTAGTAGTGGTGAATGAGGCAATTGTATCTTATGAAACGGTCAGAGATAAGCTGGATTTTAAGGCACAAGATACGAGTATTCAGGTTTTTATAAACTCTAACTAAGTCATAATAAGTCAGCTGCTTTTGTAGTAGGAATTTCAGTGTTAACTTCCAACGTCTTTTGTCTATATTGTGTGAAATTCTGTCAGTCAGCTTGAAATATCAACACGTAAGAGCAGTATTTCGCAACTGTTTTTGAATGCAGCACCCTTCACTGTTATCTGGACACCACGCGCCGTAGATCAGCGGTTGGAAGCAGGTTGCTGTCCGTGGTTCTGAAAGTAGCTTCATTTCCAGCTATAGTTTCGTTTTACTTAGTATTTCTCTCTTTATACACGATATATAATAACTACACATTATAGTGTTACGTAAAATCTCAGTTCGCGTCGGTATCAATGTGTCTAAGTGACAATAAAGCTAAAAGACAACAAGCGGTCATAAAAAAAAAAATCTTGAATGAATACATATCCCGTCATGCAAGTGGTCCGCGTGAGCTCTGTGGGCCAATCAGCGCGCTGCTGCCCGACGCTAGCGTGTATAAAATCAACGGGACCCTCCTTTCTATCTCTTCCCTTTCCTGTTCTTCATGAGGTGTAGAAGTCGGCATTTGATGTCGGTAAGGCCTCAACTACTTTTCAGTTTCTGACACAAGTTACATGTATGTGTGTATTGGTTTGCTGCGAATAGCTTTAGCACCTACGACCGTTGAGTGGAATTTAATGTTAGTAAGTGATTGGCTAGCTTTAGCAATGCAAAGTGCTAGCTGTTTAAGAAAGTAATGTTAGCATGTAGCCCGCTGTAGTTAGGCGGTGTCTGGTAACGCTTTAACTTGAAAATAGAACCAAATTATTTTTGTACAATATCGTTAAATCATATTACGCTGCCACGTCTTTAAATTAAACTTTGCTAGGCCATAGTTTAGCAGTAGTGCTAACGGTACATGATGGGTTTAATGCGTGTAGGCCACGTGGCTGAGTCCTTCACTCCCTTCAGAAGTCTATTACCCATAATGCATCTTTAAAAAATACAGATTTTAATTTGTGTTGCAGACGTCCTCGTCTGTTTAACCTTTTTTTTTGTTTGTTTTTCTCAACAAAATGCTTGATAGCAGACGATGCTTTAAAGTCGATCTCATCTCAGACTTGTAGCGCACTGTAAGGCCTACAGTCAGAGTAGATGGCGTTGCATAACTTTAAAATAAAATGGCGCTACTTTAAACTGCATCAAAACAATTCTATGTAATAATGTGGCATATGTGCATAGCTGCTGATAGTCAACCGTTTAATTATGGTATTGTATGTGAGTGTGAACTGTGTTTCCTGTTGTAGCTGTTAGCAATCTATACCAACATTTTAAAGTTAATCTATAAAATCCTGACTTACTAGATCCTTCTAATTTAGCTGGCTTAATGTGGACAAATGTGTATTTTATTTTATTTTTTTTTCTCTACAGGTTCAACCACTAATAGCTCTGTCCAGCCTCTCCAACCATGGATGTCTGCAGACGATGCAGGTATGTTCTCAGGAGTTCATGTATCTTTATATCAGGCTCCTATCGAAGCCGTTCATGCTGTTATGTAGCAGTGAACGGTCAACAGGAAGCCCAGATGAAGACTTTCACCGACGGTCGCTGTTCAGTTTGAAAATAACTGCTCCAGCAACATTTAGGGGAAGGACACTTGATCTGAACTAAAAGACTATTAATCAAAATTACTAAGTGATAAATGTCTAATACTTCCGTCTTTCTGCAGGTTTTGGGTTTTGCTGATGGTGAAAGGACAAAATGGAAACCACTTGCATGCAGGTAGTTTAACCGAGCAACTTTTTTTTTTTTTTTTTTTTTTTTTTTAATAGTCCTGGCTGTGATTACAAACTTGCCCTCACTGAAACTAGGTCTGATTGAGACATTTATTTTACTGAGCCACATTTCTTTAAAGTCTTCTAATAGTGTTAGTTTAAGAAAAAAAAAATATGCTTACCAAATTCTGCTTCTCTTCAGGTGATCCTCATGGCTGACCCAAAAGTTACTGCATGAGGACAGCTCATGTCAAGGTAAATTTTAAAATATTGCACTGTATTAATGTGACCTGAAGTCCAAGTTGAGGCATGCTATCCTAAGGACCTGGGCTTGTTTGTAGTCCAAGGTTCTCCATGTGCATGCAAGAAAATTGGGTGGTCTTTGACTGTTGTGGCCCTTTTTTGCCATCAGCAGCCACTCAGCTGTCCTACAGATGTTCTGTCAGATGTTGTCATGATTCTAAACAGGATGTTTCCTCCAGGTATCTCTCTGGCCCATGATGTAAAGTCTGGTATCCTCAGGCTGTGCGGGCTCTCAAACCTTCCTGGTTTCTGAAAGGTATGTAAAAGGCCTCTGTCGTATATTGCTTGAGTTCATCTGATCTATGATGACCACTTACTATAATGAGGACTGTTGGATGAAGCTTGCGGATATGGGACTGAGATCAGCCATAACCTAATGTGTTTACAGGAGGCTCTTGAATTGTGATTTTTAAATGGTGGACTTTTTTTTTTTTCCCCTTTTCTCCCAGGTTCAGTGGCATGTTGGTGACGAGCGCTGGGAATCCTAACCTGTCTGGGTGAACTGCTGCAGGCCATCCAGAAGACGGGGTGACACCGAGTTAGAAGTGTTCACTCAGATTGACCTAACTGTAAAGTGTGGTGCTAATGAGTGGAAAATCCTTGACCTAAGTTTTAAAACTTGCATCATTGAATGTAATAAAATGACTTGTCAACCATTACTGGAACCGCTTTATTATATTCCATCTTACATTCACATTATTAAAAGGAACTTTGAAAGAAGCTGCAAATGGTTGTCACTCCATATAACGGTATCTAATTACAATAAGGCCACAATAGTACAGCTGTGGGGGGGAGGGGGTGGGTCTGATAGTGGTATAGGATCTGCATATGACAAAAAAATGCCATCCAATGTCAATTCCTGAGTCTCACTGTAGCCAGATTCAGCTTGTGTGAAGGCAACACATTTCAGGCCGGGAAACCCTGAACACTTGCCTCACAGCTGCCTGGAGTCAGTGCTGCAGTGACAAGGAAACCTGCCGTAGTCCACTTCCCAACAAGTCCAGATTTGTCTGCAACAAAGAAGTTAGACTTTAGTTTTACTGACAAGTTTGTAGAGGACTAATGTTAGCTTAACTGTTAGCACTTCATTTCATTAAATATAAAGTGTCATGATCTCATGTTGGCAAACACTGATGCTCAGTCATGAGCAATGAGACAAAGGATTGGTTGAGATATAGTTTGATATCAGTACAGTTTATTTCATGTAAATAGTCTTTGTGGAGGTTTAGTCTTTTACCTTTTTGATATTGGCTTCTATAATAGTCACCTTGTTTTCACTCAGGAATTCAGGAGTTTTATCACATTGTGTAGTTGAACATTTTTATATAAAAAAAAAAAAAAAAAAAGCTGGAGGCTGAGTAATTATACTAAAGTACAATTTTAAGGTATTTCCATTTTATTCTACTTTATACCAACACTCCTGCATTTCAGAGGGAAATATTTTTTCTACTCCACTACATTTACTTGACAGATTTAAACAGAAAAGATGCTGCGAGGCCTGTAACACTTCAGGTCACTGGAGCGTGACCCTGCACTGCACTGGGTTCCTTTTTCACCCTCAAGAAAAAGTTGACCCCCCCCCTCCCAGTGTGTCTTTGTATAATTTGCACTCCGAACTTGAGTCTTCTGTACCTCCAAGTCATTCATTCGAGATAGAAGGCAATTTGAGCTCTGATATCTCGGAGTCTGGGGTGCTGCTGCCGCTCCGATCGCTGTATGTGTCCCTGTGTCAAACACAAGATGCAGCCATTAAAGTGCATTCAAGGAAGAAAAGAAAAAAGAAAGGTCTGCATACTGGTAGCGTTTATACGAGTGGAGAATTGATGGTGCATGTTTACCGTGGAGACAGACGGCAGCCCTTCTGTAAGTAGCCCTGCAGCTTCCCGGCAGCGGCCAGCAGTAAACCAAGGTAGGGGGGCGATGGCTTTATGGGACGCGAGGTGAACTCTGGGTGGTACTGAACTCCAACGAAGTATGGATGATCTGGAAATAGAGAATGACATGTGAATGTAGATGGTTGTTGTTTAAAAAAGTCCTGACTGTTAACATTATTATCCACAATAACAAACAAATCAGTGTTTCATTTTCCATACCGTCCAGTTCTATGACCTCCATTCTTTCCCCTTCCACATCTTGACCCACAAAGCGGAAGCCCTGGTCTTCAAAGTGACTCGTTAGCTCAGGATTGACCTGCACAAGAAATGAAAAATAAAATTGAAACGCTGACTCCACTGTAAACAATGTTTCTGATGCTGCTGATGAACTGACCGGTCAACATACCTCAAAGCGATGTCTGTGCCTTTCATCCACATACTCTGCGTCTCCATAAAGTTTGCCTGGAAAACAGAACAGGTCTAAAGCACCGTGCTGACGCAACAAACACATCAAAGACTGGGTTGGTTTAAAGAGAATTAAAAGTTTTTCTTACGCAATACACTGGTGTTACTCTTGAATATGGTCCGTCTCTTCCCTAACCTCATTGTGCCACCCATTTGCCCAGGGTTGTGTTCTGGCATATCGATCACCTGCAAAGATTACAGTTTGACTCGTCAGTAAATTCACCTTTTTTTTCCAGGTCAAATTACAACTAGATGGTTTCTGAATTTAAAAAAGAACTCACCACAGGATGCTTTGATTCCGGATCAAATTCTGTTGAGTTGGCATCTAAGTGCAAAACAGGGAAAGGACGTGCAGTTAGTTATGTTAGAGTTTATTCACTAGCCACTGCTTCCACTCTTTCTCTTGAGCACCTACATGTGTGAATTCACTGTGTGTGTTCACAGAGGAGCTTTTTCGGTCGTCCATCTTGCTCGTCTGACAGAGCAAATAAGCTTCTATTATCATCATTCCAGCTGTCCATACAGGCTGCACCACGGCTCACATTTCACTTGCAATATGTGAGTAAACATGACCTGAGTGTACTTTCATACCGTCACGCTACAGTGATTGTGCCTGAACGCATCCTGTCGCATCATGTTAAGGCCCTTATAAACTGTGTTATTAACAATTTTTTACAGGTTCATTACATGTCAAGCTGTGACATCTCCAGTAAGATCTAAGTCACAGGGCCCAGTGCATCGTAGCCTTTGTAAAATGGGGGGAAAACAAACAAACAAACTTTACAGAAATGGTCAACTGAAGTTCTTTATCTGTCTCTCTGAATATCTGCATGTCTTTGGTTTTCCACTGAGTAAAACAAAGAAGCTGAAGCTGTGAAAAGCAGCTGAACTCTTGCTTATTCTACAAAGACATGATCATTGGTACCCGTGAGAAGTGGTCAGCCGGACCAGTGGATTGTTTGATGCTGCTTCACACTGATCAAGAGACAGAAAAGAGGAGAGTTGTCTGAGGAAAAAGCTACAAGACCGTCTCCACACAGCGTGATGCGCAGCTTGTGACAACAGCTGCTAATCTTATTAAGGAGTTTCAGGACCGTGGGACTGTAGCCAACGATGTGGGCACAAGAGGAAAACTGACAAGACTGAACAGAAGGAAAGTTCAAATGGTGGAAAAAAAAAGACAAAAATCAAGCTGACCTCTAAGATCAAGGTGCAAGTGTTTCTGAATAACAGTGAGCTCTACGGAGGACGATGCAGAAAGAACCCACTTTAGAAAGAGAAATAAAACAAAGAAGCCCAATGGAGTTTGCTAAAAAGCATGTTGACAAGACAACAATGCTTCTGGGAGACTGCGCGTTGGACAGATGAAACAAAGGAAAGCTTTTCACTAAGTCACATCAGCTCTGTGTTCACAGAATTAAAAAAAGAAAAAAGAAAGAAGCTTTCAGATAAAAGAACACCACCCCCACTGTGAAACATGGAGGAGGCTTGGTTATGTTACGAGGCTGTTTTTCTGCATCTGGCACAGGGAGCCTTCAATCTGTCAGTAGATGTGTCTCTTAGTACAATCTGTGACCACTGTTGGACGGATGAACAAAGATTTCACAGAGTTTCTTTCTTACAGTCCAAAATCACACTGGGGCTTTCAGACTTTTTTAATATGCTAACCCCCGATGACCTCTGCAGTCTCATTTAGCTGCTTGTTAGAAACCGGCCTTTTTTTAAAGAGACGTAAAAGATTAAAGAAAGACGTATTTAATGTTGTGGAATAAAACATGAAAATCTCTAGAGCTTGTGTTAACCACAGACTTTATTTCAGCCCTCTAACCAACAAATCTTCAGATTTTACCTTTTCTGTAAAGAGCTTTTCTTTAACTATTACTACACTAACAATACTCCCCCATTGTGTTGCTGCACGTGAGGACTTACCTTTCCAGCCAAGCATGTTTCTGGCAAATTCGCACACAGCCAACTGCATTCCAAGACACACACCTGCAGGAACGACGCAGCAAAGATGTGGTTTTCTCAAGTGCATTGCACAGAAAGTCAAGATAATGTTAAAAACAGTGTGATCCTGCAGTGTCACGGCAGCTCTCCCGTACCTAGGAAAGGTTTTTTCTGTTTCCTCGCCCAGTTGATGGCGTGAATCTTTCCTTCAGTTCCTCGGACACCGAAACCTCCTGGAACAAGGATTCCACTGAGGAGAGAAGAGAAGGAAAAAAAAAAAAAAAAAAAAAAAAAAGCTGTTAATGAAACTTAAAAAATCTGAAGTCCAGGTTGTTATTACTTCCAGAAATGAAACCTCTGGACTCACTCAGCACTGCAGAGTTTCTGCCAGGCCTCGTGGTATTTCACCGGTTCCTCCTGCAGGGTGCTTGGCTCCAAATGAGCTGAGTCTATGTACTGAGGAGAGGAGACGTATAAGCTTTAGGTTGCAGGTCTAAAGAGTCAAAGATAAAAAAAAAAAGTTTTTCCATCTCACGGTTCCTGCTTGTACCTGTCCCTCTTTAATCAGATGATGTGTAGTCACTGTGATGCACTGAGTGACTTATATAGCGGGTGGAAGAAAATTCAAAACAGCCAATCATATGTGGACACATACATATCTGCCTATGGGGCTTCTTCAAAGATGGGTCGGCTCTACACTCATGTGGCTCCAGGTCAATCGTTGTCTCAGGCTGGTGGGGGATGTTCAGTAGAGGATATTGGTGCCACTGTGTTTAGTTCATAACCTGGAGAAGTGCAGCTAAAGGGTGGTGCTAAAGGGACCTTGTCCAAAAATGTGTCCAGCGTGAGACGACGAGAGAGGGGGGGAGCTGTTGTTCACGGCTCTATGATAAAATTAGGTTTTAGCTTTTATAAATAGTTAAATATTTTCGGAACCTGTGGTGGGACTGATCAGACTGTGGCAAAGGAGTAGGGGTTCTTCCACACCTGAACTTAGAGCTGTCCACTTGTGAACAGATCACCCGAGACTGATGTTAGTACCAGGTCTGAACAGGACCACCGTGTACGTACCTTAACCTCCAGTTTGTGACTAATGGCCAGGGCTGAGTGCTCCAGTGCCTTGATGACAGAAGCGTAAGAGTCTGAGAACTTGGTGTACTTCCCCACCAGCGCTATAGAGCAGTGCTCCAGCAGTCTGTCCGACCTGCGAGGAACACATGTGCGTTAGTATACCATTTCAAACAAGACCTGTAAAACCATCAAACCACGCAGGACAGAAGAGAACAGCAGGGGCAGTTTGTTTTCAGCCATCTTCATCTTTGACTCACCTGTCGGACATCTCCTTCCATTTAGTCAGCATCTTCCTGGGTCGGGCCTCGATGGGCATATTCAGCCTCCTGCTCAGGTAGCTCACCACACCCTGGTCCTCCAGCAGTAGCGGCACTCTGTAGATGGACGACACGTCCTGCACGCAGATGACCTGGAACGAGACGGGTCAGTGAGTTGAGAACTGCCGAGCGAGTCGCGGCTCATCGAAGCGAAACGATCAGAGTGTGTTAGCGTCAGCGGCGATGTACCTGTTCAGGTTCTACGTGGCAGAACATCGAGATCTTTTCTTTAACAGAGTTTTCCAGAGCGGTGGAACAGCGACACATGATCTGTTGGCGAAGATGAGAAGGAAATTTAACGATCAAATGATTGACAAACTCCCTTTTCTCTCTCATCTTTGAGATGTTTCGACGGGCTTCCTTTCCCACAAAAAAACACAAAACAAATCTCAACTTAAGGTTCCTAAGAGCATGAGTCCGCAGGACTCTAACTAAACCTGAGCAAAACACAGCCATCAGGGGAGGAGGCCCCGGGTAAGAGAGGGAAACATTTTATTGAGGAAAACTTGTTCATATTTCTCAGAGTAAGCTATTAAAAAAAGTATTATTATGTTGTGTATCAAAAGTTAGAGGCTGGTGATGTTGTGTGAGGAGAATGTTTTCATTACTGCCGCTAATATAAAATGAATGGCACAGTGTCCCTCTGCATTGTTCCTTCATGGCCACAGTCTATTCTCTCCGAGTGAAAGGTTTCAGCAGAACATTGCCGTCATGACAACACTGCTGAGTGTCACTCGGACCTCGCTGCCTCAAGATGTCACTGTGATTTAGGTCACGTGGCCTCAAGAGCATTTCACACCCTTTATTAAATTCAGGCTTTTTAAAAAAAAAAGAAAAAAGGTATCAGTCTGTTCTGGGTGTAACAATCAGGCCGACCACAGAAAATGAGCTTCCACATCTGGAGTGTAGCGCTCTAAATTCCATGATGTTGAAACATTATGTTTTATATTTAAACATTCTTACGCAAGTGATTCATGACTCACCAGGTCAGGGGACAGACCCAGTCCTCTCAGCTCTCTGACGCTGTTCTGTGTTGGTTTGGTCTTCTGCTCTCCTGTTGCACTGGGCTGGACACAACAACAACAACAACAACAACAACAACAACAACGGAGACAACATATACATTAAACTGGCTGTAAAGAACCTGCTTGCTAATCTTCTGTCTGTGCATCTGTGACACATAACGTGTAACACAAGTAGACAAAAACACAAGAAACTAACAAAACCCACAATGCATTTGCAGATATCCACGACAGTTTATCAAAAGAATTTTGTTTCAACATTTACAGCAGCTACTTCCTGTTTCATCCTAACAACAAGTTGTCTTCTTCCTTCCTCCCACTGAAGTGTTTTAATCACCTTTTAGCAACTGTCATGATAACGTCACGTTGTCAGGCTACTAGAGCTCTAAGGGATTACTAATACTAATGATTACTTTAATTAAAGAGTAAAGAGTGATGCTGCCATATATGCTAATTATAGAGGAATATATTGTTATCACATATATACATCCTCTGGATAAATGAAGACATACGTTTATTACACATTCGGCTGCATTTACAGTCAGTTGTTCTCCAACAGCGGCCGACATGTTTGCCCTCATGTAAAACCTGATCGGCCTGAAGGTGTTTCTCTCTTACCTGTGGTATCAGACTGACGTGAATGTTGCAGAAGTTCTCCCTCTTCACTTTGAACTGGAACTGCCTGAAGGCCTCGATGAAAGGCATACTCTCTATGTCTCCCACAGTGCCGCCTAACTGCAAACACACATACACACACACAGATGTTATCAGCGACAATGTTAGCAGCTTCAGCTTCGGCGGAACCTTCAAAGAGGAAATAACCCTGGACAATAGAACGTAAAATCTGAACCCTTCTGATATGATAAAATGAACTGCACAGCTTACTTCTATTACACAAACTTGAGGCTCTACGTCATCGTCATCGACTGGTACAGCGGCCTGTTTCACAACCCATTCCTGGATGGCATCTGTGATGTGTGGCACCACTAGAATGAAAGAAACAACATTATTCTTAGTTAACCATTTCTCTTGAACGTATCACGCTCTTTAGAGCTTAAACAGCAGTTGTTTACCCTGCACTGTTTTGCCCAGGTAGTCTCCCCTCCTCTCCTTGTTGATGACAGACTGGTAGATCTTGCCCGTGGTCAGGTTGTTGTCTTTGGTCAGCCGGATGTCAAGGAAGCGTTCGTAATTCCCCAGATCCAAGTCTACCTCACCCCCATCGTCCAGCACGAACACTTCACCTGGACAGAGACAGAATGACACAATCAGACTACATACTTAACACGTGGCCCCTTTAATTATGAATGTGTCAAATAAGACTGACCCTTCCCTCTCACCTACCATGCTCATAGGGTGAAAATGTGCCTGCATCTATGTTGATGTAAGGGTCGATCTTGATGGCAGTGACATGTAAGCCGCACGACTTCAGGATTGTGCCCACACTGCTCGCAATGATGCCTTTGCCGATGCCTGAGATGACTCCTCCGGTTACCAGGATGTACTTCATCATTGTGCTCTGATGTGCTCTGAATGATTAAAATCAAACAGTTCATGCAAAAAGCCAGAATTCACAGTGTATTGTGCTTTGGGAAACTTAACTTTTCTTTTTATTTATTTGTGATTTAAAAAAAAAAAACGTGATCTATACATGTTCAAAGAATAAAAATCATGTAAGATGTTTGGAGGTAGATCATTACTGCCTGAAAGAACTGAAGGTACATTTAGTGGATCTAAGTTCACTTTTAGGAAAACATTGTGTTGACAAATAAGTATGTTATCTTTGGTAGAGGTATTGTACTAAATTACATTTTACTGTGGGGGCATATTGAATTTAGGATGTATGTAAAGAAAATGTACTTTTGAATAAAATATAATACTTCAATTTGTATGACTTTTTAACTAATATGTTTTTGGCTGTTTGACAGGAATTATTTGGAGGGGGAAGAGAACATTTATAGAGACAATTTTGCTGTTTAACTAAACAAACAACGGCTAAACCTCCATGTCGTTGTTCTACGACGTGAAAACGAGTTGTTGTTGCCAAGGTAACTAAGCCAATTACACAATAAATGATTACCGTCTAAAACCACTGGTTAATTAACGCGACAAAAACTCGATGGTCGCCAAATTTAAGAAGTATTTGCTAAGATGAAACAAAGGTTCTCATTCCTCCCACAACACAACACTGTACAGAGCATGGCACATTTGAAGCGCTCGGTAACTCACGCGGTACAGGCCGCGCGGGTGGGAAATCCCCACTTCCGTTTGGCGAGAATACGACAAGTGAGCGCACCGCCCGTCCAAATTGCCGTCGTCATCGAAGTCAAAGACAACATAGCGCATTTAGCTTTAGGCTAACTGTTAGCTGTGATATCAATGCGCGGCAGTTACTCTCAGACATGTAAAACCATATCATCGTTTGAGATATGCAGTGGTAAACGGACGGATTTTAAAGTTGCTTTACAAACTGCCACTGCTAACTGAAGCTGTCTTTAAATAGAGAAGGGTAGCTAACATGCTCTCCATTTCTAAGAAATGCATCAAGCTAGCAAACTAGCTAGCGACAGAAGTAGCCAACATCGAATTCAAAATAAAAGCATATGTAGCTATTTATTAACTTTTATATGAAAACCGACATAGTTAAAAACGATCGTTTGGAATATAATCGTCTGAACTATTGTCGTTATTATGAATCATTATACTGCTACGCTCCAGCTCAGTGTATTTTCATTTCAATTTAATTTTGATTTTAAACCGGAAGTCCAACTTACTTATTGTGTCAAGCTTGTAACTCCACGGTTTTTGCTAACTAGTCTACAGCCTCTCTTTCCACAGCATCAAATTTCAACTCACCAAAATATTCTTCGGCCAGAGCTCCCCTTCAAAACAAATCGTAAACGACGAAAAACAATTCACAAGATCTTTAGTCAGAGACAAAATTTCGACCCAAGCAGCAACAGCTTTTGCTACTGTGCTTTCCTACAAACCCATCTATCCTCAAATTTGCTCTACACGTGTATGGACCACGACTCGGGGCTGCAGTACATCATTCATTACACACTTACAACGTTGTGCTACCTTCAGAACGCCTCGGACATTTACCAACGAACATTGTCGAGTTCATCACTTGAAGTATTGACATTTTCGAGTTGTCAGGAGGTATTTAAAGATTTTTGCATATTTTGGTTGCTCTCAGTGAGAACCACAAATAAAATGATCCTCGTGATCCTTTTTTTGTTAGTTTTTATTGATATTTTGAAGTAGCGTGCCGTCATTAAAGCAGAAACCTATTTAGCATCTAAAAGATAAAATTAACGGTATTATCTTGTATTATGCACTGATTTTGTATATATGAAACATGTCTTTATAACACTATAAATAAAGTTGTGGCTAAATATTTGAAGATGTGTTTCTTTAACATCAGAATAATTTAAGTCAGCACAAAGTTTGAAATAAGAAAAATTACAAATTCATATTATTCAAGTATCCTAGTAATGGAAAAGATTTAACTAACAAAATATATACACAAGTGATACAAGCTATATATATAATATATGTCTTTTGAAATCTGGTCAACTGACACAGTATTTGCTTTTTAGTGTATTATAGTGGAATAAAAGTACATCGTAATATAAAATGGATTCAGTAAGGTAAAGTATTAAGCAGCGAAATGTCGAGGTATCAAAAGTATAAGTACTCATTAGAACGGCTACTTTCAGAGTGATATATTATTATTTATATGACTAGTATTTATATGATTAGTAAGATCATATAAATAAAACTGTTTAAATGCCTGTACAGTATTTGATAATGTAAGTTAATTACAAGCACTTCAAAACTACCAAGCTACAGTACTTTAATACATATACTTAGTTACTTTCCACCACTTATTACATGCATCTATGTCATCAGCAAATTCCTTACATTACTTTTCCCTGTTTTATTATCATGAGCACCTGAAGGCAGCACACTTTCCATTTTTAAATCAGCAGGGGGAGCTCATGTTTCACGTTTGAGGGCTGGTGTTGAGCAACAGAAGAGGGGAAAGTAGCATTTTCTTCATGTATAAAGGCCTTTAGACAGCCGATAAAGAAGACTCCATGTTTGGTTTAGCTTTACAGATTGTAGGGTAGATTATTTTTACTTAAAGATCAATGCATCATTCTTTTCTTGTTTCCAAGTGGCAGTGGATCAAAATGTCTTGAGTCATAAGTCTTGGAAAGCTTATCTGTGAGGAAAATGAATGTGTTCACACCTTTCTTTTTCTAAGGAAAACAATAAAAAATAACTAGAATATGTTATTATGAGTCCAAGAATAGAATAAGGTTAAATGCCAGTGTCACAGCCATTGTGTCCTGATAATGGATGGAACAATGTACCAGTGTGACTCTAGTGATAATGGAAGCTGCTGCTCAGAAGCAACAAAGGGAGACTGAATTGGCCCTGAAACAGAGGCTGGAGGCAAAGAAATGTTGTTTTTTTTGTGGGTTTACAACACACAAGTTCCTCCTTCCCTCCCTGGCACAAAACAACACATTCTGCTGCTCTGCTCCATATAATAAATGGCCACGGTCCAAAGTGGTTAGTTATAGTATACTGTGGAAAGGTCAATGGTCCTGTGATGTGGATCTCAGTGTATTATCCTCATTGTGTTCAGTGAGATATGAAGTCCAGGCAGGGAGCGCTGCGCTCTCAATTTTGTCAAACTGTGACTCGTTCAGATTAAACAACAAGGCATCCGCGGAGCCCACTGTTTGGATCATCTGCAACTGGTCTCATTGGGTTCACTGTGTGGGTGAGCGCTAGCACTGCAAATTAAAATAACAAAATGATGGAGTTAGTGACTGATGGCTGACTCACAGACGGATAACTGCAGAGATGATTGATGCCTCCGTGAAACACCCAAATTTCTACTTGTGAGCCTTAGCAGCCGGCTTAGTCTCTGGAACACAGGAGGGGGGCTTAATGAGAGTTTTAATTCATTTTTGACCGGAGCTGTGATTGAATTAAACTCCCACAGAAGGGCTGGATCCTCTCCTCACCACAAGCCATTTCCTCCTATTAGAGATGTAACAGAAGCAGCAGGCAGAGAGGCAGGTCAGCCTGAGATGAAACTCTCCGCGCTGCCTTCATCTTATGGAAACATATACTCTTACATGCGGTTTGCATTCGCTGCTGGTGCAACCTGTGGTCTGCTAATGTTCAACGCTGCTGGACTCTGCTTTATTCTACATGTGTAAAGAAATAGTTCAACATTTTGGGAAATATGCTTCTTTGTTTTCTTAACTGGAGTAAAGAAAACACTCTTGTTTAAATGTATAGAGTTAGGATGCATTTAGCCTAGCTTAGCATAAAACCGTACACAGGAGCCCAGGGTCGTGCTGTCCAAAGTGAAACAATAATATACACGGCATACAGTCGTCATTTATCACCAACAGAAAGTAGTAGTCCTTGACATTTACCTCTGTCTATTTGTGACTAAAGCCCCTTTACACTGGTCAAAAATGTTTAAAAAAAACACCCTTTTCCTGCTGTAACATCTGTAATGAGCACACACACTGTAGACCTGTCACTTGTTCAGCACGGTGCTGCTAAACCAGAAACATTGCGGCTACACTTTCCTCCGAGACTGAATCTGTAGCCCCGAAATAAGTTTTAAAAACACACAATCACCGATTGAAGCACATCACATGGAGGCTCCGTCACTTTTACAGAAGCACCAACCCCTGAGTTTTACCAGTTTGCACAGCGGCTAGCAGCTCACTCTCTTTCCACTGCGTCTGTATGTGTGCTCTGGAAGTGCATGTGATGACATCGCTCCCCGCAGTTGCCGTGTTTAAAAAAGCTGCTTATACCTGCTAAAGTTGGTGGAAAAAGAGTATGATATACTAACTAGTCAATTCACCCATTGTCACATGGTTCGACGCATTAACTGCTGTCTTTCTTTGGAATTAATCCTCATGGGCAAAGAAAGTAAAGCTCCTTATTTTGTTGGTTGTTTAGAGTGTAGGTGTGTTCGGGCACGAACAGACTATATGTAGGACAAATGGTAAACCATGTTTGTCATTCAGCTGCTGCTACATCAGTTGTCATCTTGGCTAAGAACTCATACATTTTTGGGGGCAGATCCAGATTGTTTATTATAAATTTTAATATTTTTTCTCTGAAGTCTGGTGTATGTCGTTTGACAGTGGCCTTGGCGGAGGTCTGTGCTCTCTGAGTGCCCTTCTAGTTTTCATATTGTTACGTCACCAAGGGAGGGTTGGTTGCTGTCTTGTCAATAAGAGAAAGCAGAGGATGGATGGGTGGAAGAACGGACAAATATACAGTTACTGAGCACTGGTACAGATTCTAACACATTTTTACTGACCATGCTCACAACCAAGACCGTCATCCCAAGAAAAACACCATTTCAGCAGGTGCCCAAAATGACATTTGTTTATGTTATGAGAAAGTGCGGCAGGAGCAGAGAGGGAAGTAGTGTGACGTTATTTTAAAGCCACAAAGTACACGTAGGGAGGAGGCCGGGGTTGTTGGACAGGTCAATAAAATTTCAGACTTTGCCATGGGACACCACTGTTTTCTTACTGTTTTCTACCAACAGTCGACATTGATTTCTTTTAACCTTAACAAAGTAGTTATTTTAACCCACACCATGATATTTCCTTCGACCTAACTAAATTGTTTTTGAACCTAAACCAAACCAAACTTTAACCACAGTGTTGTTGTTTTTTTTCCAACAGCGATTTGGAACATATGATGTCATCCTGCCAACAGTGTTTTAACCACAATGAGAGACTGAAATTGAAAGGCCACAATGACAGCCACGGTATTGCAGGGATTTTAGTGGATAAGTAGCTCTTTAAAGGAAAAAATTAAACCTGATAATTTTCTTTCATTCTGAGAGCGAGATTAGAGGACTTTGGGGGTCGGATCTCGCACTCAAGTTCCAGTAGAATAAATCGAAAGCTTCTTGTTGTTTCTTGCTTGTTTTTGTTGGTGTTAGCATGTTAGCATTACCAGTTCATAACAATGCATCAGCTGGTATTTTGCGCATCACAATCCTGCAGCAACATGTCCACAAATAGAAGTTAGACAGTACAGTGTGTACGACTGATTTAATGAGACACAATTATGACAGAAGAATTAATAATCATTATGCTGGTGCAGTTTTCATTTCTGTTGATGCGTGGAGCAGCCATCTTGGATTTTGAGGTCATGGTTGATGAGGTTCTTCGGACTTCTGGGGGCTCTCCAGTTGAAATTTCCAACTGGGAACGTTGTTAGCCTAGCTTAGCATAAAGACTGGAAGCAGGGTGAAATAGCTTTGGTGAAAAGTGGAAACTTAAACATACCTACAACTCCAAAGCTCACTAAATCAATGTTCCTTTTTTCTTAACCAGAACATAAATGAAAATGTAAAAACTAATGTTTGTAGTTTTAGGGGGAGCTACTGCTGTATCTTTTAGTTTCGTTTTTTTTTTAAGGAATAGTTTAACATTTTTCACTTGGGATCAATGTAAATCTCTCTGTAAGATTGCCACAGAGATGAAGTCAGAATGTGTTTAGCGTTGCCATGTCTTGGCAAAACGATGCAAAGTGGGGGAGACAGTTAGCTTGGCTCTTTCCCAAGCTCAAAAATACATCTGCCAATACTTCTAAAGATCACTAATTAACATGTTGCATCTTGTTTCTTTAATCCATACAAAACAGACATGCAAAAATGACAGTTCGTAGCAAAAGTCTGACCAGTATCAGTTTATATTGGCAAACTCATAGATCAGTCTGATCATGCTGTCTAATACATCACATTTCACATGCGTGGTGAGCCTAATCCCACTCATCCACCGTGAAAAATTTAGATCTGTCTTACTGGAGCTTTAGTAATGATGTGGGGGTTTGCAGTTTAGTGCTGAGGACTGCCTTTGCATGTGAAAGTGTGAGCCCACAGCAGAGTGGAGTAGAGCTGTGAAGGGGGATGGGCAGATTACTTTGTCTTACACCATGGTGATGATGGCTCCCTTTCTCTCTCTCTCTCTCTCTCTCTCTCTCTCTCTCTCTCTCTCTCTCGTGTTCACTGTCTCCTTCCTGGTTCTCAACCTTCATTTAGACCAGTACATACAGCAGGTTTGTTCATGTAATGGGCTGATACCAGATACTGTCATTCACTCATATCATAAAAGAGCTTTCTCACTTACCATGGCTTCATATTCACATATTACACATATATTTCTTGCATTATTATTATTTTTTTTTATAAATTACTGTGTTTTAATGGTTTAAAAATATTTCTCTCTTTACTGAAATGCTTAGTATATCACAAAACCTCTCCCTACCACTTGAGCTCTTAATTTGAAAAATTAAATCACACCCCCAAAAGGGCCTTAATTAATTATACTTTAAGGGATATGTATTTCAAACAATATGCACATATTTAGGAGACCTCCATCTTGAATTTGTGATTCATTTTTGGGTGAATTTGTCATGGACTATCTGCACAGTTTAGGGTTAGTTTTTCCCCCTTAAAATCTGCCAGATATTATTACATTCTTAAGTTGTAAGGTGCTCCGTGCTTGGCTACTGGTGTCTGACGGGAAACAGTGACAACACCAATAAGTTGGAAAGTGATGAAGACGTCTACCTTTTTGTTTTAAAACGCATGTCTTTTGCTGTTTATTCCTGTTGGCTCCATTTTAGTTTGAAGACTCTGGGGTTGTGTTGTAGTCTGGACGGGCAAAAACGGAGACCTTTGGAAACGATGATGTAGACACCCGCGGGTCTCATCTTCCTCGACTACCAGTGGTGAATACATCATGGATAATGAATATAAGTGTTACTGACCTTGTTGTCTTTGGTAGCAGCCGTTGAGGAGTTAAATTCTGCATTTTAATGCTACAACTGTCTTTTCTGTTCCTCATTCATAGTATTTTTTCACAACTAATTAACTGCAGAGAAGACATTCTACTTCCTGTTTACACCGGCTATAAAGTCAGCATTGCATGTCACCTATCTCAGTACGCTTGCATGCTTTCTCAAGGCGAAACATTTTGCAGGTCTTAAATCATAAGGGTCATTTTATTGTCTTTTATTATCTTTGCACAATTAAAGGAGACGATAATTGAATATAAGTTTATAGATTGCTCTTTAAAAGGTGAACAAGACGTGTGTTTAATTTCTCATTGTGCATATTTAACCTTGCTGCTGTGGTCTTTATGTTGTTCTGACAGCATTTAATTCAGACAGGTTGGACGTGACACCCAAATCTTATTTTGTCTGACCTAGTAACATTGCCGTCATGACTCTCGCATCAAAGTAACTGGGGCGCTTAGTCAGACGTGACACTGAAATGTTAAACTGCCACTACACTTTGGTAATGAGGTGTATGGTTCAAAGAGGCTTTAGGATGATAAAGCTATCATTTGTCCTGCCGCCCTACAGGCGCAACAAAGCAAACATCCCCTGCACCAAAGGAATTTGTCTGGGTTTCACTGGAGGATTTACACCATTTTTGTCACATACACGAGTCTGTCAAGAGACTGCGGAGTGCAGCGCTGTGTGCAAACATCAGCACGCTCATTGATTTTATCTGATGACGTCTGCGCCAGACAGAGGAGCTTGTGAGCAGCGCTGTGAGGAAACATTAATTACATGACATCATTAGCCACTTAATGGGCTAACGGTGTATTTAGTACGGGGGTCCTGAGAGCTCAACGCCGCTGCAAAGACGCGCTGTAAAGACTCTCAACAAAAAATGAGGATTCAGCGTTGTGCTGCAGATGTAGTCACTTCCAGCATCTGCTTCCACTGCCTCTGCTGCTGCCGAGCCATCATGGCCACAGATCACCTCAGGCTCAGGCAGAACGTCGTCTTATGTACATCAAGATAAGTAACAAGTGTTGGGTCAGGTAAGTGGGATTTACAATACTTCCTGCCTCAAGGCAAAAGAGGTTACTTTGATCTATTAGAGGATAAAGATGGAAAATATGGAAAGATGGATTTTTTTTTATTTTATTTTTTTTACTGGAAGGTGATTTCAGCAAAATTTTTTATCATCTCCCAGCTTATAATTATTATAATTCTTGATGATGTTGACTAGTTCCAGTAAATTTTATTATCATTTTATAACAGGAAGAATTACAGTTGATGTTTCAGTTATATATATCGTGTGATCACCAAATGTTGTGTTTTTGGCCACATCCTTTATCACCAAAAGAGGTTGAAAAATATCTTAAATAACATGAATGCACTTGTGTCTGTCATAAAACAGGGAGCAATCAAAAATGGGACTGGAAGCTCATCTACACTTACTTCCTGATTGAGAAATCTGGATCAGGCCTTATACCCCGCCCATTACCACCTGCTTGCTCCAGGTGGACAGGTGAAAGAGAGTATCAAGATGATTAGAGGAGGAAACGTCAGAGAGACTCAGCCACGTTTGAGCCTCAGTCAGACCCAGACTCAGAGGAGGAGTCTGTTGAGACCAGAACCAGAGACCAGAAAATAATGTACACAAAGGAAGAACTCCTGGCTTTAAAGTTTACCAGATATGGAGTTAAACATCCCATACCGGCTGAGCTGAAGAAGCTGTACCGTGGATGCAGAGCCGGGGCTAAGCTAAAGGCTAGGAGATGGAGATATAAGCCTTTTCTACCATCGATCCCCATGGGAAATGTCAACTCCCTGGCTAACAAGTGTGATGAACTGGAGGCACTTGTGAAGAACCAGCGAGCATATCGCGAATGTAGTCTCATGTGTTTCACGGAGACCTGGTTAAACGACAACACTCCCGACCGATGTGTGGATTTACCCGGCTTCACTGCAGTACGAGCGGACAGAGACGCCAGAGCAAGTGGAGAGAATAAAGGTGGAGGTCTGGTTCTGCTTGTGAACAACAGATGGTGCAACCCCCGGTCACATCACAGTGAAGGGGAAGATCTGCTGTCGGGATATTGAACTGTTGGCAGCTGGTCTTAGACTGTACTATGTACCGAGGGAGTTCACACACATCGTTGCTATTGTTGTTTACGTTCCTGCAGTTGCGTGTGACATCATTCACGAGACTGTTGCGAGAGTACAGACCCAGCACTCTGACATATTCATCGCAATATCGGGGGCTTTTAACCATGTCTCTCTCACCTCTCACCTGTCTGGCTTCACTCAGTCTGTTGACTGTCCCACAAGGGAAAATAAGACACTGGATCTGTTGTATGCAAACGTCAAGGAGGCCTACACTGCTTCAGCTCTACCACCACTTGGCAGATCAGATCATAATCTGGTTTTTCTTCAGCCTTCCTACAAACCCTGAGTACTGAGGCAGGCTGCAACCACCTGCTCATTCAGGAACTGGACCCCGGAGGCCAGTGAGTGTCTAAAGGACTGTTTTGAGTGCACAGACTCACAGGAAAATGATAAAAGCAAGGACCCTGACCTTGATAAAATGGTTGAATGTACCACGGAATATATTAACTTCTGTATGGACAGTGTAAAACCAGCAAGGACTGTAGACTGCTTTCCAAACAACAAACCCTGGATCACCAGTAACACCAAGACCAACCAGAAAAAGGAGGCCTTCAGGGATGGAGACAGGGAGCAGCTCAGGTGTGAGCAACATGAGCTGAGGAGGAGATTAAAGCAGGTGAAGGAGGACTACAAAAAGAAAGTGGAGAGGAAGATGCAGCACAACAACACCAGAGAGGTGTGGAAGGGGATGAGGACCATCACTGGCTACATCAGGTGATGTGGACAAGGCCAGTGAGTTCAACCTGTTCTACAACAGGTGTGACACAGCCTCACCTGTTCTCTCTCCCACTGCTTCAGCTGCAGCTTCTCCTACAGCATCTCCTCCACAACCTGACACTGCAGCTGCACCTCCCTCCACACTGGGGTCAAGTCTCCTGTCCTTCACAGTGGAGGAGGTGAGGGCGGAGCTCAAGAGTCCTGGTCTGACGATGGCCTTCAGTGAATGGAGCGACAAGAACTGCCTCCTTCTGAACACGTCCTAGACCAAGGAGATGGTCGTGGACTTTTGGAGGTCTACGCCTTCAGCCAGTCAACTTGAGTGGATTCACTTTATTGAATGTGTTTGATCATAATGAATTAGAATTTATTGTTTTTACACTTTACTTGAATTAGGATATTTTACTTTAATTTTATGTTTTTTGTTTGGCAGCCGCTGCTGCGAGTCATTCTACCGTTTTTTATGATCTTTATTTTTTCACAGTGATATGGGTGTTAACGAGGTTAAAGACATGTTGCAAGTTTCAAGGTTTTGCAGCTCCTTCATGGAGAATGGCAGTTGTTCAGTAACAGGAAATAGTGTACTAACCAATTTAATTGCAAAGAGATGAAGATTTGTTTTGACTCTATAACTGCTGTAAATTTGTCCATCATGAAGGATAAAGCTGCAAACTTTAAGATTTTCTGATGTGCAACATTCCTTTAATTTTGACAACTTAAGCTAGAATCTATCAGCACTGACTCTAGCCTGTATCGGTCTACGCTTACGTCTCCTCTGTTTCATACTCACTCCCCATCTGTTAATGCTGCAGCATGTGCAGGAGCTGCTGAGCGGCCCCAGCAGAGATGTAACTGAGCATGTTTATATCACAGAAACTTGAACCGACGCTGTAGAGCAGCGCAACGCTGATGCAGTCGTCGGGCTTTAAGGTTCACTCCTCCACTGCGACTTTTATCTCATTTAATTATGCTGAGAGGTTGACATCGGAGCAGGGCTTTTGTACATGCTGCGATATGTCTCTGTCATCTGGGAACATCAGTGGGCAACTGTACCCCCATGCCTCGCCCCCCTTGTGCAGACTGATCTCTCCATCTTCCTCCTTTCATTCATTGGTTAATTACGTTACTCATCTCTGCCCCGGCCTCAGCGGTGTCAGTGGAACAGCTGGGGTTGTTCCTGCAGCACAGATCCTGGGAACCTTAAATCAAAACTCCTCCTGGTGCTATTGATTGAGACAGAGGGGAGGAGGGAGGAGCTAACCCAAAGGACGGGGACACTCACTGTCCTTGGTTGGGTTATTCCTATATTAAACTTTCCCAGAGAGAGGTCTGTGTTGATGTCCTTCTTGGTGACAGATGCTGTTGCTCCTGACCATGACCATCTTGCAGGGAGAAGCTCCAATGATATCAAAAACATGTCATTTAAACCAGCTGTTTTCTTCTGAGACCTTTATTCCTGCACTTCCAAACTAGAAACACCTGCTCTCCTCGAGTGAAGCTATCAGCTCACCTGAACCCTTGATTTCAACAAATAAATTATAGTGTACATACAATCCTAGTGGCTGTACACACAGTATTTGTTTTAATGTGTAGTGTTTTACTTAAGAGAACATTACTGAGACATTCCCAGTTAGAGAAAGGTTGAAAACAAAGCAACACAGCGTTTGCCTTTGGGCCCTGAAATCACTAAATCCGCCCCTGGAACTGATGGTAACGACAGTCAGGCTGAGAAATACACGGCTAAGACTGATCATTTTAGTAGTTTTTGTTTCATTAAAGCTGGAAAAAAGATCTGACTTGTGGTTAGTCTATAAGCTGATCAAACAAAAAAAAAAAAAACAGGAAGCCGTCGTATTAATGTCTCAACGATACTTGCGTAACAGTTAGCTTCCTCAAAAAACCAGCTGGTCAAATAAGCTTCATCATCATCAACCTCACCATGTCACTGGTGCTTTGCCTGGGCTCTGAGGGCTGTGCTGGATCTGACTCTGCTGGTTTGCTGTTACCCTCATCTCTGCCGTCTGTCTCATGTTCCCCCGTGTCATCCTCATCGACAACAGCGATGGGAGAGGGGGTGGGACAGAGCCACGTGGACCAAATTTAAGCGCCTACAAGCGCAATCGTATTAAAGCGGCCCCGCCCACCCCCGTCTGGCCCAAGTAACAGCATTTTTTAATGTCTCTGTTTTGAAAAACTCCCACTGCTCCTGACGACCAGTCCGCCCTTGCTGGTATATACTTATGTCTCATACAGGCAGAGCTTCGTTTTAACAGCTGGCCTGGTGACCTTCTGTGGTCTGGTAGCCAGCATTTGATTGGTGTGGTGTACCACAGCTGTTTCATTTTGACTGGGAATGAGGGAGGAGGGAGGGAGGGAGGGGGGGGGGGGGGCTGTCCCATCCTATCCAACTATTCTTACATCCACCTGGATGAACAGCCTCCTGCTGTTATTGTGTTTAATTTCTGCTTCAATAAACTGTGGCACAAAGCACACAAGGCCGGCTAAATCACTATTACCTCATCTGCTATTAAGTCGTAGAAGTCTGATGGCAACAGCAGCAGTGACTGTGGCAATAGCTGTAGTGGTAGTAGATGTGTGGGGGGTGGGGGGTAAGGAAGGGAAGTAGAGGGTAAAATCACATGTTCCCAGGAATGTCAGGCTGTGTTGTGGGTGAGCAGTGTGAAGCTCATGGCCATCAGCATGAAAACAGTGGAGGAGCTCAGTTAATCTCAAGATGGAGTGGGACAGGCCGTGATTCAGGACTGGTTATGTTGCAGCCGAGCAGCTGTAAATTATATAAACATGGGTGATTATTTATTGGATCTGAATTTTTAAAGGTCAGAGGAAAAGGCCAGACTGAAGCTGCCGATGGACAAACAATCTTGCAACAAGTCCTCAAACTTTAACAACACACTTTGGTCATTTTTTCCAGTCCAATTCAATTTTTATTTCTAAAGCACTTTTTTTTTTTCTTTTTAAAAACAACACTGTTGAAGTGCGGTACAATAACAATAAAATACAAAAGAGACATAAAACACAAGCATAAAAATCAAAAAGACATAAAACACGTGTAAAAACAACAACCTAGTAAAACAAAATCCTAGTGATGAACTGGAACATGCTGAGTATCCCTGCACTACATGCTGTTTAACGCCTCGGCCAACAGTCACAGGAACCTTCCTGAGTTACAGCGCTGACTAAGTGTTGGTGCAGAACATTATGATGTCACAGTGACCTTGACCTTTGACCTTTGACCACCAAATTCTAATCGGTTCATCCTCGAGTCCAACTGAATGTTTGTGTGGGTGTTCGTCACCTCAGAGGTAATGAAATTCCTCTGGGTGCTCCTGATACAAGGCTTATCACAAGGACATGAGGTCACTGTGACCATGGACTTTGACCTTTGACCCCTAAAAATCTAATCATTATTCACGGTTCAGCTCTGAGTCCATGTGAACGTTTGTAAATTTGAAGAAATTCCCCTCATGGTGTCACTGAGATATCTCGTCCACGAGACTGTGACGGACGGACGGACGGACAAGCTGAAAACAATATGTCTTCAGCTCTGTCTGTCGCCGGCGCCGGGTCATAAATAAAATCAGAAAGTGCCGTTAGAATCAGTTTTGATACGATTTACAAATAAATAAATCATCAGTCAAAGCTGCAGAGGTGGGTGACACTAACTGTGTAGTAAATATACCTTCTTTCATCACCACCTCGGTGCAGTCGTTGGAGCTGATCTTATAATCTGCGCTTTTCCTTTAGCTTGTCGAGCTGCAGCTCACACGGGGAGGGAGACGCAGGCCTCTGTGATCTCCATATAGGAGCGGTCTGCTATCGCCTCTGGCTTATTGAATTCCTTCTAGTCACCACAGGAAGAAAATCCTAATTGACAATTTCACACCGGCTCCTTCCTTCCCCTGTTATTCATTTCCAATCATTAGTCCATGATGGCTCTTAACAGCATTCCATCTCTTTATTAAAATTACATACACATTTCCTCCTCTTCCCCGTATCACTGGTGCACTGCTTACCTCTGCTTGGAGTGCCCTTGTGAGGCTAGTCTTTGAGGGGCGCGCTGAATTGGTTGTATAATTGTCTGTTACGTAACTGTGTGAATTAGGCAGGAGATATGTTTAAAATGAGGGCACGGATTGGTGGCAGTGAAGAATACTGTGTTCTAGCTTTTTGCCTCGCAGAATAAAGAGGGAGGAGAGTTTATCCAAAAGTGTGTGTGTGTGTATGTGTGTGCGTGTGTGTGTGTGTGTGTGTGTGTGTGTGTGTGTGTGTGACAATAGCAGCGAGGGATGGAAAAGGAAAGACAGACACAGATAAAGCTGGAGTGCAGCAGCAGAGGGATAGATGCATAGGCATGGTGTAACAGCATGAATCATCACAACTTAGCTGATGGACATGTGGCCTGAATCCTGGTGCCCCCCCCCCCCCCCCCCCCTTCGGAAACCTCCCATTTGAGAAAAAAAAAACTGTTTTTTATTTAGTTTCCATCTTTTGTGTTAAGGCTTGCTGCTGTTGTTTGTTGCACTGCAGTACCAAGAGATTACCTGTGAATCAATGTGTAGGCTGCTGCACTGTGAAGCCATTTCTGTGATTACGGCTTTTAGCTGCGTCTCTCAGCCATGCTGGCTATTAACTCTCTAATCCAAACACACTGTAAATGAAATAAAATGAAAGACTTCCTGAATGCAGAAGGAGTTTTGTACAGAAAGGACAAGATGAAGTGTTGCAAAGAATAGATTGACATTTTCAAAAATAATATTTTCCATTTTCTTCCTGAGACTTTCCACAAGAAGTTTGATACCACAGTAAATATTAAGATTCAGACAGCTCAGAAATATAGATTAATATATAGGGAATAGAATTTGTTGTGCGTCATATTTGTAAAAAAAAAAAAAGTGTTGCAAAATATAAGTGAAGAATTATATCGTAGAGGTAAAAGTATTTCTAATTTCACAGGGGTAGGCAAGGTGCTACAAATTAGTTTTTATAATTGACAAAATATGTATTTGTACTGGGTCAGATCCTTTTTGCTAATGTTCAGTAAAGTACAAAATTTAACTAAAAACTATGTCTTTATAATTTAAGCTGCACTGATGAAATGACTGCGTGTAAAGTCGAAGCGGTTGCTGCTGGTAACGAGCCTACAGGGAATTTTCCCCTGACTCTCATCAACCTGATTTCTAGCAGCAACATGTCATGACCTGCCCCTGTGACTTCCCACTTTTAGTTATTTCCTGTTTTATTTTGAAATAACTAACCTTATGTGTCTGTTGGGGGTTTCACTTTCTGCCCTCCTGTGCCCCTGCCCCATAAGTTTCACCTGTTCCCAATTACCCCTTGCATTCCTTTGTATTTAGTCTCTGTCGTTCCTGTTTTTATAGAACACCTTTAAATTTTTATTGATGCCCATTTTTAGTTTCGCTGGGAATTAGGGGGCGGAGTCAGGCACTACCAAGATGGCGACAGCGGAGCAGCTCACTCTGAGCTTCAAAACTGCTCGTCACAAAACCCACTGAGGTTTCGTCCGTGGTTTTTCTCTGTGGTTTTGCTGCCTGAGTTTTGTATTTCCTGAGTTTTGTTTCCTGCCTGCCGGGACTCTAAGGTTTTCCACCTGTCAGCCATCATGTGTATTAAAGTAGAGTAAAAATCTCGAAGATCTCTGGTGAGTCTTTGTTTGCACTTTTGGCATATTTCCTGTTTTATTTTGAAATAAGTTTTAAGCGTGTGCCCATTGTTGTTTTACTTCCTGTCTTTGTCTCATTTTCCATCCTCTGTGATTGTCTGCCCCGCCCTGATGGGTTTCACCTGTGTGTAATTACTGAGTCTGACTCACCTGTTTGTAGGTGATTTTGTTATTGAATTACTTTTTTTTTTTGCACCAACCGTCTTTTATTTGAGCTGGCCTGCATTTGAGTCCTGAAAACATCATAACATTTACACAACAGGAATCTGTTTTCATGAGTCTTTTAACTTGTTATGGAGTTCTGCCCCAAAGTGTCCAAAAAAACAAAGACAAAACAAAGAAAACAAAGAAAGAAAAGAGTATAGCTGTGTTTGTGACACTGAAAAGTTGTCCTCAACAGTGAAGCCATTTATCAATTTCTTTATGTTTTTATTCTTTACTTGACCTAAAACAAATAAAAATGTTATTTTTCTACATCTCATTTTTATTTTTTCACCCCGAGTTCTTGAGAAAGTTCTTAATTCCTGGGAGCAGAAACAACCTGCTGCTCTAAGTGCTAACGCTGGTTGAAATCAAACCAATTAGAAACGTGATAAACGCAGAGAATCAGACTCTTGGGTAAGTAACCTTTAATTTGATGTTTTCATCTGGTCCTGCTAAACTGTTGAGTAGCTAAATCTACACTGCATTTGTTCTGTTTATCTAAAATGGCAAGTAATTAACCACTGACCCATTTCAATCATGGCTGCCAACTGTGTGCACTCTAACTCTATTTTGTTTTCTGCATCTACAGTAATATAACAGCTAATGTTGACTACAAAGGAAATTAAATGTCATGCCATGAAACTGTTTGGATTAAATCTCAGCACAACTAAATCAGTGTTTTTGATTCTGAAACACTATAGGATTCAAAAGATAGGCAATAATATATTTTCCCAATACAAACAGAATCTGCATGGTGTAAATAAAACAAGAAAAACATGATCTGTCAAAATTAATTTGCTGCAGGGAGTTTTTCAGCGTGTTACACTCTGTCTCCCTTTCCCTCTTCTTCCCAGCAGTAGCCTCTCATTATGAAAGCTATAGGTTTGGTTCTATGAAACGGTACTCGACGAACAGGAATCCTTCTTGAAATGTGTTTTCATACACACCTTTTCTTCTCTTTTTCCTCTGATCCACAGCAAACACACTCATGTGTACAGGGTCCACACGTTTATCCGCAGCACTTCAGACTGTGCTCTTTGTTTGCTCCATGAGCGCCTGGGTAGTTGTTTTTTCTTCTCATCTGAGGAGGGAATAACTGATACTGAGGCTATATATATGGTATACTGTATATATAGGTTATATAGATGTTAATTCATTCTGTACGTTTGACATTTTGACAGTGTTTATACAATTCATTATTTAAACATTTATGTTCACACAGTTAACTATTTACGTATTTATATTTACACAATTATTATTTACATATTCACAGGTTTATATATTTACATTTGCATCTTTTAAAACATGAATCCATCACTGTCTTATTCACCTCAGTCTAAGTCCGTCTAGCCCCTGATTGGTTACTTTAGCGACATGTGACTAGGAGACAGGAAGTGTTGTTGTGTGTAGAAAACATAGGCCATGTTTGGAATATCCACTCTCTCAGTATACAGTCCACTATATAGTGAATCGGCCTTTTTGTAATTGTGGTTCTAATTTTCAACCGTAAATTTTAGCACTACAAAATTGTTGTGAGGCACACAAAATATGTAGTACACAAAAGAAGATGTATGCCTACATAAATCAAGCTAGACATGCATTGCGGCCTGCCTTGTGAAAGTGCTGCAGGAGAATTCATCTCGCTAACATGCTAGTGGCTAATGTTAGCCGCTAGCTAATGTGCTTTTATAACTGAATAGCAGTTGCTCATCTCCTTTCAAAAATAATTAAAATGTCTGTCAGGATCATATTTTGAAAACAACACAAACGGACGAAAACAGTAAGAACTGACAAAAACAGAGTAAAGATCAATGTGTAGACACAAATTCAAATGTACACAATACATGAAAGATGTGTAAAAATTGCACTTGTAAGATAGCATGTATTTTATTTTTTTTTATTATTTATATATATATATATATATATATATGTAATTCAAATTTTTATTTCATATGTCATGCAGATGCTCTGGTGTTTGTTTATTCGTATATCCAGCACATTATTAGCATTAGCAATTTAGCGTCTAAGAAGTGTCTGAAATGTATGATCTGCTGTCTGTACTGTATACGCGGCGGAGAGAAATAAACGTGCTGCTTAAAAAGTTAATCCGTCACTATCCAGCTGTTTCTTTTATTGAGAGAGATCTAAACAGTATACAGTATATAATATGTGTGTGTGTGTGTGTGTGTTAAAGTAGTCATGAGTAATTCTTGAATCTGGTTGGTGAGCTTTAAGAACCACCACCACCTTAATCATGCAGATACCAGCTGTTTAATTTCTGTCTACATCTACGAAAGAGTATTTTGAAACATTAAAGAGCGTCTAACTACATCGAGCACAGTTCGCATGAAACGAAGCTGCATCACAACATTGGATGTTTCCCTGTCCCCTCCACACATCTCTCCCCCTCACTAATGAGCCCATTAGCAATTACACATTGAATCAGGCTTCTATGGCAACACAGCATGAGCACAACATTTGAGATGGTGAAATTTACACAGCATCTACCGTCACGGCTGTTTTTTTTACTTGTCTGAAAAAAAACCCTGTCTTATATTAAATATTTAGATTATATGCAACAGTTTTATTATGTGAGATGTCAAATCTTATAAATCTAGACCCATGAAATGAATCTTGTACATATCTAGAGAATAGTGAATCACGCTTATGTAAGATATCAATTAGTGATGGCAGAAAATACATCATACAATATATACATACCTCAGGTACAGAGATAAAAATATTAAAAGTCTCATCCAGTCTAAAGGTCTCTGTCCATGTGCAGTGTGATTATAGATCAGGTCTAGCTTCTATATTAATACTGTGAAAGTATCAAAGCCTCAGTCCACAGAGAAATGCACACAGCCTGTATTCAGAAACTGAGCCTTAAAACCAGCCGTCAGGACTTCTGGAACTTTGTGATGTCACAACAAAGCAGTCACCAAGCCCCGCCCACCTGGACCCCACCATCCAAACCTTTGCAGGATTTGGTTTCTCTGAGTGTTTTTACCTGAAATCTGATATATTTTTATTAGATCACTCAGAAAACAGTCAGCCAATCAGAAGAGAGGCTCAGAGCCTCCTCTCTTCTGAATGGCTCACCGACCTGTTGTTACTAGAGCTCCAGAGAGAAGCCTGAGAGAGGAGTATGTAAAACTACACTGAGATGGTTTCTGGTTCTTAAAACCACAAATATATCTTCTGATGGATCAACACTTCAAATAAAACAAAGAAGAAGAAGAAAATATGGAGCTTTAATTATAAGATCCTTTTATTTATATTTTTTCCCCATTTTAAAAATATATTTGTAAGTAATAGTAGTATTTGTATTGTAGTAAGACCTATTTCTCTCTCCCAGTTTTAAAGGACATATCTTACTGAGTGTTCTGAATGCTGTCACAAAAACTCGTTCATATTAAGTCTTGTCTGAACAATGACCACACACTGGAAGCCGAGCAGAAAGCCTCCCGTCCTGCGGAGGGGCGAGACAAGATGACTCATACAGTAACGGCGCACACTCTTTGAATGCATTCAGTGTCACACCTGGCTGCACACACAAGAAGTGATGAAGAATGGACAAAGAATGAAAAGCTCAAGAGAAGTTCAAAAACCTTCTTACTTTTCTCACCTCTGCACACTTGGTCGGTCACTGCATGAAGTGAAGGTGCTTGTCGGACTGTCAGTTTCAGAAAGTTACAAAAATAGTCAGAGAGAAACGTGTGTGTGTGTGTGTGTGTGTGTGTGTATGTGGGGGGGGGGGGGGGGGGGGGTTCGGATGCTGTTCGATCATTCAATTTGCACCCTGTAGCACACTCTGCAGTAATGTGGGCGCAGCACCACGCTGTCATGGTGGAGACGAAGCTATAGGGGTGAAAATTAAGCTCTCGATTTACTGGTCATGAACTTTTGCAAGTGACAGAAAAGTTTGCAGATGCAGTCAACCAAAAATAAATTTCCTCCTTACAGTGTTCTGAACTCACTCTTAGGGACATTCAGAAGGAGCTTGCTGCAGAAACTGCTGCTGCTTTTATTCTGAAAGAAGCTGCGGAGGTTGTTCAGGCATCTGTTTAGGATGATTAGGAGACACAGTGGGCAGAGCAGGAATACGCTGGAGGGATTATGTATCTCATCTGACCTGGAATCCACCAGTAAATAGAGTAAAATGGAGTCAATAACTAGAGAGAAGTTGATCCTTGCTACTTTGCTTAGCGTGTAAGCTAATCAACCTCCGAGTCTGAGGCCGTGGTACTCCTGTAGGTTGGAACGAACTGTGATTCCCAAGCGGTGGAGTTCAGGTACCTTGGGTGTTGTCCACAGGTGAAGGTGTGATGGGGAGGTTGTACTGCACTGTAATGGTAAAGAGGGAGCTGAGTATGACGACAACGCTCTTAATTTATAGGTTGACTCAGATCCTAACTTTCTTCTATGGTCATGAGCTTTGGGTAGAGACTGAATTAGTGGGACTGGGGGTATATATATATATATATACATATATATATAGCATTTAATTAGACTTTAAACTCGTGACAGATCTGCCAGCGGGAAACCATCCTTGCGAGGGAGCATTTCTGCTCTGTGAGCGCACACAGAACAGTCGCCACGAGCGTGACAGCATCCTCGCGAGGCACAGCTGCGGTCGCATGAGCACGGGGCTCTTTCACTTTCACTTTCACGCTGGATTGTGTGTGAACGTCATGGTCTACAAGACTGACCTGTAAACACATATGAATAAACAGGGGAGCTGTAGTTTCTCTGGATGAAAAGCACCGTAATGTTTACATTTCACTACTTTCAATGGTTTATGATCCACGTGGACAAAAAATAAGTTTTGTCTCCAGTTACTCTTGATAGTTTTTCATTTTAAAGAATCTTTATAGACTTTATCATCGCTAAACAAAGCTAACAGTAATTCCAGAGCAGCATACTTTACACAACTAATACAAATAGTAAATACCTAAATACAGTGTATATAGACAGTATATATATATATATATATATATATATATATATATACTGCAATTGTCAATTTATTAGGAACACCTTGGTAAAACTAAGACAGTCTAATACAACGCTGAGAATGTTACAGGGATTACTCGTCTTTGAATGAAGGACATCAGTCGTTTCAGCGTCAGACTTTAACACAGGAGACGCTGTCGTTCCATAACCACAACTCAGTGGTCGTTATTGTAACCATGGCGACAAAGGTCCCCTAACCTCAACCAAGTATTTATTTTAACTCAAACCGTGATCTCTCCCTGTCTTTCTGGACCTAAACCTAACCACACCTCCAAAATAGGTAAAAAGTTTAATTTCTGAAACGGTGACTTTGTCGTTTCAATAGTGGCGTCAGTTCAGAAAATACCTGCAGTATATGTGTTGGACCGTCAACATATTTTGTTGTTTAATTTTTGAAGGGTTTGTTGGTGATTTGTTGTTTTTAATACTGTATGTGTGATACTAGACACAGTGCAATACTGTGGTGAGAGAAGCAAACCAAATATTTATTTCTATGAAGGGTAAAAGATTATTGCTGCGTCCCACTGAGGAGCACCTCATGTCTGACAGTTTTTTGTTTTGTTTTGTTTTTTTTTCATAAGAAGTGAGACATAAAAATAGCTCGTGTCAGGAGCGATACAGTGATGTGAGGATTTTCGTTGCAATTTACTGATGTGGGAGTTGTTAGGGGCCGAATTGGACTGTTTCACCCTGATCCTACACTGATTGCAAGGCCATAGGGGAAAATCAGTGAGTGCTCTCCACAGTCTAATCAGGAACAAGCCTGAGTTTTTGTCATACAACTCGACTCAGTAGAGAGATGCAGCCTAATGAATAAAGGAATTGTTTCAACCTACCGAAATCTGCCGGTCGCTCCAAAAACTCCTCGCAGCGCAATTAAGGCCGGTGTAGATGTACAACGCAGCGCCGATGTATCAACAGAAGTATGAGTGCTCGTCTGACTCATCTGTGCTACTTCTGGCTGCCTGGTTGGGGAAATAATGATGATGATGATGATGATGATGATGATGATGCAGTTACTGTGAGTTATTGTGAAGGAGCCCAGGGGCCCAGGCAGTGACCTCAATGGAGTCGAGAGTCATGAATGACAAACAGCTGCTTGAGGAAGGGAAGGTGTGAGGGAAAAACTCTTTTAAAAGCCCACATTGATTTCTCTGTTTCTGACTTTAAACTGCTGCTGTAATCTATTCTAGTGTTCACTCTTTTGTGTTTGCAAGTCCTGGAACAACATCGGCATACTGAAACATTCACACTGGAATTTCTGTGTGCAAGATACACTCAGTTTATTAGATATAACTAGCTAAAACTAACGTAGTCTAACATACAGATAATCAATACTTAACACCTTCTAACTCACTGGCTGCACCACAACAGCAGGGCCAGCCCTTTAATGGCGACTGACTGACTGAGTGATCATATTTCCACCATTGGTCAGCCAAATGCCACATGACTGGACCGTGAGTGGGTGCCAACCGTGGGCTCAGGGCTTTACTCATGTCACAGGCAGTCACTCAGCTGCTCTGATTTCCTGGGTGGTCTGAAGCTGCAGGGAAGCGGAGGAGCACTTCCAATACACTGAGCCTCGCCTCCATTACGGCAAGAGAAGTCATCGCTAACTTCTAGAGAAACCAGCAGATCTGACCACGATGTAAACAACAGAAACACCGGGAACTGGAAATGAGACAGTACGCTCACTGCGGTGCAGTAATAAAAGCCCTGTTAAGAAATAAAGGGTTTCTGTCCACTGAAACGCTAGAGGGCCTTTAATTTGAAACGATTTCAGGAAGTGTTGTTTATATTAACAACTAATGCAGTAACTTTAACATGACTGATTGACGAGGTTTTGTATTAAAATACCACTATGACCAATTAGAGTTAGAAATAAAGGCTGTTGCCTCCCCGGTCACAGCAAGTCTTAATGGGCCACGTCTCAGTCAGTAATTCAAACTCGCTCTGTTGTCTGGTAACGGAGAGACAAACACGTAAATGAAAGCAGCTTTGTTGTGAATTCAGCTGTTTTAAAATACTGTATATGTGAACACAGAGAGGAGAGAACCGGGCGTGATGATGTCAGTTGTTTACAGCGGTTCCACAACCGTTTTCAACTACGTCCTCAAGGTCAAACATTGACGGTCCGGCCGTATACTACAGGTTTTTGACATAGTCTTGTTCTATAAATATCCCCTCCTTCCAAAATTAATACAGCTCTCTCTCCTTCCTTCCTTCCTTAAAATTTCCAAACCCACCCCTCCACCTGAGCAGTAAAATCACTGACTGTGATGGCAAAATATCTTTAATTTTTAATTAAAGGCCAATATTAATCTGCGGCACTGGCAGGCGTTTATATCTCTGTTCTGAGTCCACCTTGTTTGTTTACCAAGACAGTAACAAACTGTTTCTCCCAGCGTGACCCTGGAGAACAAAATGTCTCACACTAACTGGGAACACACACAGCTTGCTGATAAGGCTTTGGGCCTGTGTGTAAAAACACTCATTACTCTGGTCTATTACTCCTCTAGCTCCAACACGTTACTGCAGATCTTGTGTCATCAGAACAGAACAACAAATGGAAAGTACACAGCACGAACTCAGCAGAGCAGAAACACACTCACATGGCCCCGCATGAGCAAAGTCTCATTTCTTAGACTCCTATTATATTCATAATTAAATAACCATTCATCGTTTGCTTTCTTTCTGTTTTTAAATTTTGTAATTTTGTTGTGAGTATATGTCTTCTTTTTTTGGTCTCTCTACTTATAAATAGTGTTTAGTGTGATGTTAAAGCTAACACATTCAAACAATAGGAAAAGTAATAGATCAGTGGCGCTGTATTTAGGAGCAGAGATGTTTCTTATGCTTATTTACAATGAACCAAACAAGCCGACATAATGCCCCCCCCCCCTCCGTGTGTGATTTTGGAGAGGGTGCCAGTGTTGTGGAATCAGAGACGTCGATGTCTTTTTCCCCGTCGATCCAGAAGTAACACCGGATTCTCTTTCCTTTTTAATCTCATCTCGATATTGTTCCGCAGGTGGAGAGAGATTTCTAGAGGTCAGGCAACAGTCGAAGCTGCAGAGTAACCTGTGTAATCTCCAAGACGGCCCTCCGTGGGCCATTAGCAGTCACTTCTTAATCCAAGCCCCATCTTCCGCCTCCTCCAGGAGTCCTTTGGCCGTCTTTAAATGTAAACACCAGACGTTGTGTGGTAACTGGTCTCAGTGGCGAATGGCCTCACAACACTAATTCACAGCTGTGGGAAAGGCACTATTTCTTGGCGTTTTAAAGAGCGGTTGAATGTTTTTTGGGAGCAGCCTGGGATACATCATTTTAGAGACAGATACAATGGATTCAGAAAGTTTCCACAACCCTTCACTTTTTATACATTTCCTTGTGTTGTAGATTTATTTCTTTCTTTATTTTTTAAAAAGTCGACAAAACACAATTACGAATGTTGTGTGAGTTTTCTCCTCTCGCTATTTCATTCCGATTAAACGTGATGATAGATTTCCTGCAGTCTGCCTTTCAGTAGGAACTGTCTCCCTGCAGCAAAAATAAAAAATATAAAATGTGTTTCCATTTCAATTTTGTGAAAAATTGCTTTGTCGAATAATCTGAAATTACTCCATTACTCGTTTTTAAGTTTGCAATTTCAAATTGCACATTAAGCAGGTTAATGGAAACTCACCTCCTGATTTGCACCTTCCCCTTTTTGTGACTTCATTTTTCATGCAGTGATCCCGTTCCCCCATGTGAACCTTTTTTTTTTTTTTTTTTGAAAAATTGTGTAATGACGTACTTGTTGGGCGATGTTTCACCCACCTTTGTTTTCATACTATATTACTGCTCAATGCCATAATCTATAGATTGTGATGTAACATGCTCTTCTGTTCCTCTCTCCCTTCTGTATCCAGTTGTGTTGCTGATCAGATATAATTGCTCTTGATCCACAGAAGGTCAGTGGCTTGAATCTGCTGCAGGGAGCAGGTTGTTGGGTTGCTGACTGAGAGGAAGCAGCGTTTGGGTCCAGAGCACTGCCGTACAATGAATACATTACCCACAATTTACTATTTACAGAACCACGGGGGAGATGTTTCATAATCAGGAGGTGGAAGTTGGTGGAGGAATCAGGAGGCTTTTATTGTTATAAAAAAAAAATATCAGTCAACAACGGTGTTGGGCTACTGTATGCAGCAACATCACAAAACACACACACACACACACACACACACACACACACACACACACACACACAGTGTCGTTATCTTTATCAGACTGTAATTTTCACTTAACAACGACATGTGTTCCTCTCCCCGTCCCTCTCAGCTCATCACACCCCCCACGTACGATGAAATCCACAAACACAGAGGTTCAATTGAGGAGCTTGGAAAAGAGAGGAGAAATAATCCCGGGTCCCGGTGGGATCAGATGTCACCAGCAAAAACAAGCGACAGATTGCCTAAGCCCACGGCCAGGCTGAAGGTGTTCTGCAGAGCGGAGGGAGGTCATTACTGTTGGCCCTTCTGCACAGGAGGAAACATGGGGGGGGGGGGGGGGATCAACACAACACACACACACTCTTCTCTGATAAAATACAGCAGGTCACATTCGAACTGAAAACACTTACAAAGGTTTTCTTTCTTTTTGTTTTTGTTTGTAACCTGCAGCAGCAGATCAGCTGAGTTGCAAATTGGAGGGAAGATGAACAGCTTGACCTGCTCAGTAAACGACAGATGGAACCAGCTCATGCAGATCGAGTACAGGCCCACAGTGCATAGACCTTATTGATTATCAGTGTATTGGAATTTAAAAAAAAAAACGGTGAAGAGAGGAGATTTACAGATTTTGAGGAATCTTTTTTTTTTTTACCAGTTTTAGTTTTACTCAACATAGATATCTTCTGGAAAGTTTAGTGATACTGTTGGTTTGAGCATGACATCTGTTCCTGTGGTAAAGAAGCCTGTCAGATATTTAATTCATAAATGCCAGAAGAAAAAACATCTGCAGCAATTGGAGCAAAAAAAAAAAAAAAAACCTCTGTGCTCAAAGAACCAAATATTTAGATATATAACAGGGTTACTCATCTTTTGTTCTGCTGATTCAACCAGCAGAGATTCATATCCACCCACCGTCGGACGTGCTCCAACTGCAAGCTACCTATAAGACTGTTCAAGTAGAAAAAGCACAGGCTTATACTTCTGCAACCTGGCGGCCAAAATAATCAATCAGCCACCTGAATAGCTCAGTTACTACAACAATAGCACACTCAGCTTTAAACAAAACAGACTCACACTCAGAACAATTACTCTCATTACACAATGACGAGGTTTGTTATCCAAAAAAAAGGCTAAGCTGTCTCAGATGAGAAGATGAACTCATAAATACAGGCCCCCCGCTGTTTGATGATCTACGTGGATTTGCATATGAGACAAGAATCATGACGCTTGTCTTGAAAACTTGCAGGTGTGTAACACTGGAGCTGTAACCCCCGAAGCACAGGCAGGAGGCAGAACAGCTGTGGTTTTAAAAAAACAGAAAAAAAACATTGTAAAACTAGGTCAAAAGGCGGCAACAGTCATCAAAAGAAGCTGATTCAGAGGGTAAAAACCAGGCAGACAAATCAAAAGATGGGGAGACGGGTTCTTTTTATATTTGTCATGAATGTAGATATGCAAAAACACAGCATTCTGGGAAAAGCTGTTAATGAAAACAACATTTTTATTCACTGACCAAATCCACCGAATCCAAAATAAATAGTAAGTATAGAGATGTTAGAGCACAGAAAAAATGATAATTCATGTAAATTATTACTTAATTAAATGTAATGTAAACGTAAAATGTAGCAACTAAGTGTCATGTCAGTTGTTTTGTTCAGAGATGTGTCTCTAATTGTAGCTAAATGTTCATGGAGCCAAATTATTATCTAGCTACATAGCTAACGTTAGCATCTGTAAAGTCTCTGTTGGTTGGTTTGGTTTCAGTTGTTTGGCAGTTTGAATTCACATGCGTTTAGCACTTTGTTAGGAACACCTGTACACCTGTGTATTCATGCAATTATTATCAGCCAATCATGTGGCAGCAGCCAAACGCATAAAACCTTCAGTTAATGTTCACATCTACATCAGAATGAGGAAAAAAAAAACGTGATCTCAGTGGCGTGATTGTTGGTGCCAGACGGGGGGGAAGCTGCTGATCTCCTGGGATTTTACTCGCACGACGGTCTCGGGAGGTTTCACTCAGAATGGTGTGAAAAACAGAAAGCATCCAGTGAGCAGCGGCTCTGTGTTGATGAGAGAGGTCAATGGAGAATGGACAGAAGTGGTTGGAGCTGACAGAAAGGCTGCGGTCACTCGGATAACCACTCTGTAAAACTGTGGCGAGCAGAAAAGCTTCAGAGAGTCTGATGGATCCGGGTTTGTGCTGAGGCGGCAGATGGCAGGTTCAGAATTAGGTGTCAACAGCGTGAACCCAACCTGCCTCGTGTCAACAGTCCAGGCTGCTGCTGCTGCTGCTGCTGCTGCTGCTGCTGCTGGTGTAATGATGTGGGGAATGTTTTCTTGGCTCACTTTCAGTTGCTTAATACCAATCAATCATTGTTCGAATGCCACAGCCTGCCTGAGTATTGTTCATTCCTTCATGGCCACAATAGAGAGCTGCAGGGATGGCATATTTTTCTCCGCCAACCCAGACAATAGCATCGACGAAAAGACGATGGGATTTTTCCATTGAATTTTGGATCATTGCACAAAATAAGAATCTGTGATAAACAAAAGGTTATGAATCTTTAAGGTTTTTGTTGAACACCAGTCCAATGGAAAACCATTATCACCCATTCATACACTTCTCTCAGCATCTGATCACGTTGAACCACAATCTGGAATATTAATATACTTAGGCTTTAACTAAAGACAGTTTCTTAAGCAAGTAAAGTCAGAATGTATCACTATTGTGGTCAACGGTTTCAAACACTTTCTTTAATAAAATAAAATAAAAACGAAACACTTATCAGATGAGGTTCCGTGGTCTTTGATGTGAAAACGTTTGAGAACCACTGTCAAAGTAAAGTGCACCATGTATTACAGTAATTTGATAATATAATTGAGATGTATCACAGCCGTTGTAATTGAAATCAATATGAGCTAGCACTGACTTAGCTAACTGAGGAAAACTAAACAACCTGGAGAATTCTTCTCTTAAACCTATTTTGCTTGGTATTGGCTTTGACAAGATATTTTCCTCTTGTTGCTACGGCTTTAGCTGCAGCCCAGTCGTAACCCAGCAGGGACATGGTCAGAAAAAAAAAGAGAAAAAGAAATGGCTCACATCAGTTCAAGCTCAGCAATATTGAAGGATGTGGAAATAGTTTCTTCTCCCCAAGAAGAACTTGCATCAGCTACAGTCAAGTTTGGATATTGAGAGGTCAGAGGTCAGTGTAGAGAACTTGTTATCATGCCATCATTTCATTCCTCCTCGCCGGCAACAGTCAGGGACGGAGGGATAGTGTTTTAGGGTTGTATGTCCGTCCTTCCCATTTTCGTGGACACGATATCTCACTGAACGTCTTCAAATTTGGCAAAAACACTCACTAGGACTCAAGGATGAACTGTTGAACTGATGAACCACAATATTTCATATGACTCTGGATAAACAGGGATGTAATGAAACTAGTCTGAGTGGCGGAGGCAGACAACCACAAGGTGATTCTAGTTGTTTTGCATCTGTTTAAGTGATATTCGACAAATGAAAGTGAACACACCTCTACAGTGCTGCTGTTAGTTTAGCATTTTGTCAATGCTGAGGTGACTGTCTAAATCCTCTCTCTTGGCCTAGGCTTCAAGTGTAATGTAAAAATAAATAGAATTAAAATTAATATTGTATTGTAAAATGTGGTAATGGCGGTCATAAATGATGCATTAAAATTCATTTCCCTTTTAAGTGTTGAGAGAGTAAAAATTTTACGTCAGCTAATACTGAAAGTAAACACATAAAACCAGTTTCAAATGTCAGAAATGATTGTGCTGTAGCAGCCCTGTCAGGATCAGTAGAAGCACACAGCTGTGTATCACTGGCCTTAATATGAAACCTGAAACTGTGTTTACCAGTGGCATGTCCCAGGAGGAACACATCAATAGAAAATAAACATGGGCCAAGGATGGAGCCCTGAGGCACCCCACTCCCGATCACTTATCTCCCGCCTGATGACCTGGCTCCCCCAGCAGCAACAGCAACATCATTAAAAGTCCTGTATTGGAAATAGAAATGAGAAACCCAAAGGCTGATAAAAAAAAGGCAGATGGAGAAATCAATCTGACATGTTTATCATTCACAAGTTTGTGCAAAAACAACTTTGGAAACCATTGTTTTACAGCAAATGTGGACTTTAATTTGAAACGCTGTTCATCTCCACGGTCGAATCCTATCATGTAAATAAAACTAAAATATCATACACTGATAGATTCATGTTTAAACTTGTAACACCCTTTAATGACTGAGACAACAGATGATAAGCAGTAAAACTATTTCCCCTCTGCGCTCCACAAACTCACAAAGGCATGACCACACACATACACACACACACACACACACACTCAGAGGACAGTGAGCACTGTAGCCCTAGGCCCAGATGGTGCTCCTTCTCCACCAATGACGATGTTACGTAAGTGGATTGAGCCCAGGAGCAGAGGCCTGCATGCCTGCTTTACCAAGCCACAGTGGTTCATGGGATGCTTTCTGTGGAAAAAAAAAAAAAAAGGAAAAAGAGAGAAGGAGGGGGAGAACGTATCTGGTGCTCGAGCCTCGAGAGACAGACACATGCAGCTTTAAATAGCTCTAATCCCACCCCCATCCTTGCACATGCATTCGGCCACTTTCCTGCCACTGGGTATCTGACGGAGCACGGTGAGGTATCAGGCATCCGCAGCCCCTCTTCTGCTCAGCTCTGGTGGGTGTGTGGGTGGCGAGCTGTATCTTGGATGCGTGCCTGTCTATGGACACGCACAGCTGTGTGTGCACGGGCGGTTAGAAGGTGTATTTGTGATGTGAATGCAGAGGCGATCTGAGCAGAGAGGCTGGGGTTTTTTTTTTAAAAGTGAAGGACAAATGACAGGGTTCGGTCAGAGCGAGGACGCGTTAATGACCTTGGGCTGCCATAAATCCAAGAAAGAAGGCAATCCTGGCGCAGACGGCGTCCCTGGCTTTTTTTTTTTTTACAAATGCTGTTTATGCAAAGTGGCCATTCCTAGATAAAAAGATAAAAAGAAAAAGACAAGGTTACTGGAGAGCCGTCTGCTGCTTTGATGCAAGTGACCTAATGCATATCCTTCTCTTGTGCAGCACACTAATATTCCCTACACCACCACCTACACAATAACACTGACATGGGCCCAGTGGTTAAATGCCATACAAATCAGCATTTGCTCATACACTCCCCCATTTCCCTGCCTGCTTTCACCTGTCCATCACACCACCACCACCACCTCTGTTCTCTTTCTCCTCCCTCCATCTCTTCTCCTTTCATTCACCGCCTCCCTCGGAGGCAGCCATCTCCTCCTCTTGTTGTCCCACTGTCTTTTGTTGCCCTCCTCGACAAAGGAGAACACTTTAGGGCTGTGATGTGTGTGTGTGTGTGTGTGTGTGCCTGTGACAATGATGCTTCATTTCCTCCAGACGTGGGTATAATAGCTGGTGTGTTATGTGTGTATGCAGAGTTAATGCACTGCCTCTTTAAGTCAGGAGTGTGACAGCTTGCAGCTATGCTCGATCCTTGCCCCCTGCCATTACTGCAACGCACTGCTGTTTGCTGCCACACACACACACACACACACTCTTTGAGAGCATTATCTTACACATAATGGCACATTGTGGCACACAAAGAAAGCCCACCAAGGAGGGGTGTTTTTTTTGTTTTTTTGTTGGGATCATTGTGGCTTGATTTTCTTTACATGGATGTAAATAATGCAGCAAAGGCTAAATAAAATTAACTTGTGAATAATCCTGATTTAGTTTGACAAAATAATGCAAAATCATGTTCCACACACGAGCTTTTTCCATAGATTTCCACCATATCAAAGCCACAGGTGATGACAGGTACAGACACACAGTTATTATTATTTTTAACAATGCTAGTGGCGTGGCTGTATGTCACTCTGCTGATGGTCAATCTGCTGCTTCGGTCCATTTGATCACTAGAAGCGCAATGATTATTATAATTAACGTTTTTTCATCAGAGCAGGATGATGATGATGATGATGATGATGATGATGAGCAGCTGGTGGCCTGACCTCCCACGTACCTGCCTCCACGCCTGCATTCAAACACACACAAGACAGGAGCACAAAAGGAAAGGAAGAGAGAGAGAGCGAGGGATACGGCGACACCTCCATACTTGAGGAGGCCCTTTTATCTCTGCAAAGCCCCTCCCACCAGGGTAATTGATTATATGACACACAAAATAAATGTCATTTTGTAAAAAAATAGATTCTTTTTACTTCTCATTTCCAAACAGTAATCTCTAAGATAATTTGGAAAATCTATTTATACATGGAAAATATCATTAGCAGTAACTAGTAGTAGCCACATGACCATTGCATCATCTCAGTGCGCCCTGCTGCAGTCCTATTCAACAGCTGATCGGGTTGAATTGCGAAGCCCCAGGGACACAGGAAGAAGTCAGTAAACCAACAGTAAATGACGTGTTGTAGGATTAGTGTGCACCCCTGATGATTTACCAGGCAGACCGACAACAGTCGGACGTTTCCTGTGTGCTGACGCAGAAAAAATGTAAAGTGAGTGAAATGAGCAGTGTGAGTTGACGTGCGTCTACGCCGAACAAAAATGTAAATGCGACACTTTTGAGTTTAAATTAAAGATCTAAGACTTTTTCTAGAAACACAAAAAAAGGCGTCTTTCTCTCAAAAGTTCTTCACAGATGTGTTTAAATCTGTGTCAGTGAGCGTTTCTCCTTTGTCAACATCATCCGCCCTCCTGACGGGTGCGGCATATCGAGATGCTGATTACACAGAATGATCATTTCACAGGGGAAACTCGGGCTGGTCACAATAAGTTGTATAAGTAACACGTTACTGAACTGTGTGGCCACAGATGTGCAGAAAAAGAGTCTGTATCTGGTGTGACTCATGCAGTGTGACCCACCTCCTTCCCACTGAGTTGATCAGGTTGTTGATTGTGGCGCCGCTCCTCTTCGACGGCTGTGTGAAGTTGCTGGATATTGGCAGGAAGTGGAACATGCCTGTCGTGTGCGCTGATCTATGCTCAGTGGGTGAAATGTCCGGTGGCCACGCAGGTCATGCAAGAACTGGGATGCTTTAAGCTTCCGAGATATGTGTCCATCGCGCTGCGTCATGATTAGGCGATGGCGGCAGATGGACGGCACGACAGCGAGCCTCAGGATCTCAACATGCATGTGTGGATAAGGTCTTTATTTCAACTCATAAAAACAGTGTTCAGTACATGTGAGCGTGCATGTGTGTCACTGTGTGCTCTGTCACAGTGACACAGCTTTCTTCCCGTTAGACTGGACTCTGGTCTCTCTTGCCTCAAACGTCAGAAATCAGTCAACAGCTGGTTGCATGTCAAAGTTCACCACCTTTTGCTTCGAGCACACCGTGAGCAAATCCTGTGATTGTGACGAATCCACTGAAATGAATGAACTGAGGGTCCAGGGGTCACCTGAACTGTCCTGTGACAGTTTATTCGATACACCTGTACACTCTGCTGATATCCAGTACAGCAGCCCTGCACTTATCCACTCCTTGCTCTCAGTTTCTTATTTCTTTTTAACACGCCACAGAGATGTTTAAACACAAACCACAGGTTACTGATTTATACGGCGTGACCGCCAGTTTTTCATATTACGTTGTTACAGCTGTCGTGACGACCCATTAAGAAATCAATAATGTTTCTTTTTTGTTTTTTTACTGCTACGCGTTAATGTAAAGTGAACATGTCAGTACTGGTCAGGCTGAGTTGTGTTTTCCTCTGGCTCACATGCTTTATGAAAATGCCACCATGAAAAGTAATATGATACCTATGAATTATAGAGTTTGTCATAGCTGCCATTCCTCTCCCTCTCTCACCCCTGATGAGTCAACACTGAATGGCACAAATTTGTATCTGCTAATTTAGGCGGCTGCGCTTTCACCATGGTGAGACTACATTTAACCAATCCAGTAAATTACAATTAAAGGTGTTCAGTGCATGAATGAATCCTCAACCCTGAGCATGCTGAATCATCACTCGTCATTAACCGCATCAGCTTTTTACTTTGAAGCCACCCTCACTTGCGGCTGAACTGTCAGCTCAGCCATGATATACTGCGCTGTACGTACACCGTGTTACTCCTGGGTAAAAGCTTGCTGGAAGACTGAGAGGTACAAAATACATTAATGATGCAACAGCTCTGCTGCAGATAGCTGCTTGCAAAGTTATTACCCTGCTAAAGAGCAGTAATATAGACCAGGGTTTGCACTGAACAAAACAGTTTGAACCAAGAGTAAATTGTAACTTTTGAACCTAGTGAATCGACCTGGGATGGGATTGTTTTATCAAAACATCTATTTCCGAGGCCTGGAATGAACTTGCCCGACGCTAATTTTACGCATGAAGATCAGTTTCCTCATCACGAAGGCCGTGAAAACAGCTGCAGAACGTCTTCTGTGGCTGTCATGTCAAGAATCAGGAATCAAAACATTTCTGTAAAACTCAGTGACAAAAGCAAAAGCCGCTGTGTTCCCAATACAAACAGAAGAAATCTCTGTCAGCAGCAATCCTGCCGGTGTTAGTCAAAACAAAGATCAAGTAAACAGCGTGGAAGGACTACAGTGAACGTACTAACACGAGTTGCATCACAACAGAAAAACCACAACCATGTTTGATGCAAATCAATTGTTTTGAATGAATGCTATTACAGAATCTACCCAGGATTGCAGAAACAATGTGCATTGAGACATGACGGGGTTTCCCCTTTTTTGTGCTGAGAGCAGAATGACTTTGCCTTAGTTTGGGGCTTGGTTTAGAAGCCCATCTGGAATAAAGCTGAAGCTCTCGCTGTCAGCTTCTGTGTGACTTGCACAAACATTTTACACTGTGATAGGAGGCCAAACAAAATGGCTACACTGCCCTATTGCTGAAGTGCAACGTAAATCAGCTGTGTTGTGTAGCATTGTGTCATAGGACTCCTGTACAGACCAGATGTGCCAAACAAGACAGAGGATGTAGTCAGGAAGTGGCAATGCAGCGGGCGAATGTGATGAAAGCGCTGCGTTTCTGGTGTGTTGAAACATGTTGATGGTGGGAAACAGGATGATGCATTGATGTGCATTAAGACACCACACATACATGGGCTTACAAAAAACAAAAACAAAAAGGGCAAGCAAACATCGGATTATTTGATTATGTAGCAACATGGCAAGTTGCTCAAAAGCTTACTGACCCCATTAGCTGCAGTTAAACAAGATGCTTAATTCACAGGTTCAGTCTTACAATTTCTTCATGAATTCATTTATTCACAAGTGCAACTGTGGAAGTGGGTGTATCTCCACAGGTTTCATCAGGCTTGCTTCACAGTTGCACAGTTGTACCGGTGAGTAAACAAATTTATCAGTGTGCAACAACATTTTTTTTTTGCCGTGAAATTAAATCTTCAGTTTCAAGCGGGATGATGATTTGTTTTTAGATTTGTGACCGGGTATGAACTGATGGGACATTTTACATGAAAACAAGAATCTGTTTGTTGGTTCTGTGAGACTGTGCCTCAGCTAAGCTAACCGCAGCATGCTAACATGCTCATGATATAGGCTAATGCTAGCATGTTGATGTACAGCAGGTATAATGTCACAATGTTCACCATCTTAGCGTGTTAGCATGCTAACATTTGCTAATTAGCACTAAACACAAAGAGCAACTGAGGCTGATTTAAATATTAGTTTTGCAGGAATTACTATTGGACAAAATTTAACTGTAACTCGGTGATGGATGAAACATCAGGCCAAAGGTCTGGAGAGCATTTATGTGTTTTACTTGTTTGTTTTTTATTTGCAGACATATACAGCTAAAAAATAGAAATAAAACACATTAAAACACCAGAATTAACACCCCTTTTCAGTGACACACTCAGCTCCACTCAGCCAGACGTGCCTTAACACTTATTTACACAATAGAAAATAATCTAAAAATGCAAAAGCACTATGTCAAATAAAAAGGCTATCATCATAGGAACACAAGCGCTGGCAGTTAGAGTCCTTTTCCGATTTTATTATTATTTGCAGTACAGACTGTTCCATAGTTCCAACTTCATCACTCGCTCACTCACTCACTCACTCGCTGGCCCATGGGCTGTCCAACCCAAAATTATACCAGGTTGCAGTGAAAGAAAATACATGATGATAAAACATCAGTATCATGTTCAGTGTCTCCTAACCACCACAGCTGATCACTGGGCTTCTCTGCTCTCGCCTGCTACTGTACAACCACCGCTCCCTTCTCTCATCCTAATCTTCCCATCATGCTGCAGGCACCTAAACAGATCCTTTGTTTTGGGTCTTAAAGATGCCGTTAAAAAAAAAAAAAAGAGAAGCAGACTTTGTTCTATTCTCTCTCTCTCTCTCTGTGTGTGTGTGTGTGTCTCTTCCTCTGTGTCATCCACCCCTCCAACACTCCCTCCCTCCTCCCACCCGACCAGCAGATGGTTAATGATTCATGGGCCGGGTGCACACGTGCTATTGTGAGTGTAGCGTTACTCCGTGGACGTGCAGAGAGCAGAGAGTCTGTTAAAGACTGACACCACTTGTGGGTTGACAGTAGTCGATCATTTGTACCAGTATTCAGCTTTAAATGCATTTAAATGTTCATTATATGAAATTATTATAATCATACACACCGCTGATCATGACACTGCCTCAGAATTAGGGCTCAATACACCGAGTGGGATCAGTTTATGGACACATTACGCTCTGAATCGACGTGATACATCGGTGGTGTGTTGTTTCATGCAAGACTTGCATGAGTGAGCATGACATGAGAGCGTGTCTGTGCACGTGTATAAATATAAATATATGTGTGTGTGTGTGTGTGTGTGTGTGTGTGTGTTAGAGAGAGACAGACAGAGGTGTTTATCAAAGTCAAAGCAGTAATCATTGACTCATACCCGACTTTCACAGTCTCGCCACAGTTTAGCTGAGACGCCCTTCTGTTTTTCTTGTTTCTTTTTTGTCATTAAAACCCAATCAGATAATTTCCCCTCACTCTTCCTCAGCTGCACAATCTCTGCTTGCATCTCACCCTCTCCTTTCACGCTCCGCCTCTCTGGTCCTCGTCCTCTTTTCTAAACTTAACACCCCGGGGATGCGCCTCTCCTCGGGTTACAAATCCCTCCTGCCACCCCTCCATCTACCACCAGCACCTACAACAACTAAAACCATTCATTCCAAGCAAAAAAAAAAAGAAAAAAAGAAAAAAGAGAAAGAAAAGACACCAGCATCTGCCTATTAACCTCCTCAAAGCACTTCTGCTCAACAGAAACCCACAAGGTGACAGTTTGTTGAAAGGAAATGCAATCTTTCTCCATCCACTCCTTCCTCTAGCCGGGGAGACAGACAATGATAGAGGTGATTAAACTGGGGTCTGTTGCTTCATAGCCCCTTTACAACAGTATGATGGATTCTGACAACACACACACACACACACACACACACACACACACACACACACACACACACACACACACACACACTTCACTCCGCTGTTTTAATCTAAAAACTGTGTAATGTAAAGCAGAGGCTTTCCGGGCTCTCATGCGCATTAAGAAACAACAGTAAAGCCGAGAAAGGAGGTCACATCCAATAGTCTCTCAACACTTTTCCCTCCTCCCCAGGAGCAGACTACCTACCATCATACACAGCAACTTCTTATCCACAGGCAGCTGACATTACTCTCATTCCATGCATTTGTGAGTGGAACACTCAGTAGGAAGGAAATTCAAAGAATTCACTTTCAACTTGAACGTGGCACCATTTCAGTGTCAGAAATAGTATTCAGAGTGTAGTAGAGGAGGAAGGCTGTAATCTTGTAATTCAGCCGACTGACCAGTTCATGTCTTACATTAAAGCCACAGTATAATATTAACCTGAATATCCTCTACAATATTCTGCGGCCCATGTGCCATAGGCAAATAGAACATTTCCGTATTTTGACAATCACAACTGACAAAACGCTAAGCTGAATGGTGAAAGCCTTAAAGGAACAGTTCGTAATTTTGGGATTCGCTCTGTTTTCTAGAGATGGATGAGAAGAACCTCACACGTCAGGCCGGGAACACACTGGCTGCGTGGCGTGTCTGTGGCGTGTCCGTGGTGTGTGCGTGGCGGTTGCGTTGCGTGATCTACAGATTCGGCCTCTTGCCTATTTTTCACGCGTGCCGCACGTCTCCCAGCACAAATAGACAAGAGAAAAGATCTGTTGATGTCATATTTACATCATGCCAGCAACATGAAACAAAACGGACACCTCCCACTTTAGTTGTCGATGTCTAAGCTGTATCTGAATATGACACAAAATATGAAAAGCTGCATGTGGAGACAGTGGCATTTTAGTGAAATTTTCTGTAAAAAAATTTAACAAGAAATTAATGTATAATGAAAAGAAATTCAACATTAGATCAGCGATGCAGCCGCCACGCACATGCCACGCAACGCAACGCAGGTAGTGTGTTCCCGGCAGGTGGCTGATTGTTTCAGTTTTGTTTTGATTCGTTGCCGTTGCTCTTATAAGTCTCATTTTCAGCTGAAACAAGCAGCTGTGCTACTTGTGTTGCACCAAACAGCAGACAAGACAAAATTAGCAACTAGCTGGTGAACAAAGTGGAGCATTTAGCTGCTAAAGAGACGGATATTTTCCTCAGGAGGTGGTGGAGACCAAAACAGAGATAAAAGGACAGTGAATATTACAGAAATATGCTGCTCCATGTGTAAAACTGGCAAAGGTTATAACATGCCAAATATTATGATATTTTAATATTAATGCAGTTTAAATTGACACTGACAAACTATTTATTTCACAAACTACTCTTTAATCAATAACTAATAATTAATACATTTGTTTATGCGTCAGTATATTCACACATTAATGTTAATGAATGTTAACATTATAATACCACCAAAGCATGAAGCCAAATTGAAATAATTTGCATAGAGAACTCAATTACATTACACTTATATATAATTACTTACATCACAAAAAGCTTAGTTAAGTTAATCCTAATATTATAAATCTATAATCTGTGATTTTAACTGATGGAGTCGCTGCATTTGATTTGATGCACAAGAGAAAAACAAGTATCGTCATTTTACAAAGAAAACAGTGTGAACCAAAACCTTTGTGTACGAGCTGGAGTCCTTTTTCACTGACACATTATTCAGTTCTCAAACACATCACTGGCTGTTGACTATTGAAGCATTTACTCACTTTTCATTCATGTGCTGAGTGACATTGACTAATAGCGTTTTCCATTCATCACCTAGACTAAATTTTTCCCACCACAGTTTCGTAACGACCATAACATTTAGTCAGACTTCTCATAATATAAACAGAAAGTATTTATAATGTAATTTGGGCTTTTGCTGCATGTTGATTCACTGACACACTCACTGGTCAGGACTGGACTCACTGGTCAGTCACAATATGTGATCAACTGACCACAAATTGAACCCAATTCTGTGTGAAACACTGCACCATTACAATAGCAATATGCCAAAGTGCTTTTAACTGCACTGTGATTGGTGTATTGGATGTTTACATGCAAAACACTTGACTAACCACAACTAACTGAGAGATTAAGTACGTATATATGTTGGTATGGACACGCCCACTTGTGCCACAAGCTTTGCACTGTTAAAATAGAGCCCCAAGAGTACTCCAGATTTTCCTGCCAATGCAAATCAAACTATTCTTAATGCTGCTGCTTCATATTAAAAGCTTTCGTTTGTAACAACTGTTTGTTCACTAGATATGAGAGTTTTCTGTGCGTTTGTGGTGATCAGTTTTTCATGGTTTAAAAATCGTTGTGAAAAGAGCCGCTAACTGTGCTGTGACACAGTACTCTCGGACTACATAGCACTGATTTGCTCATACAGTATGCTTCGCTGGCAACCATTATATCCGGGTGTCCTTGAAAGATGTACTTGCTTTGAAGACAGCAGCCAGGGTGGCCTGATAAAAAAAAACAGAAAGTCAACCTCCACAGCAGCCATGCCTGAATCAATAGTCATTGAGTTATTGAGAAAAAGAGACTGGAGCTCTGTCTGTTCACTCACCGTTACATTGTCTGAGATGGTTCTGTCAGATAACAGCTATTGAGTCATAATTATAAAAATGTAAAACATGTTGAGGAGATTTTTTTGTACACCTTTGAAGCAGCTGATTCCATTTGTACCATCGTAACTGTCTGACTTAACAGATTCTGTCTGAACCTCTGGAGCTGGAGTTGTGTTTTTTTCTTCCCTGTCAGAGAATGACTCAAAGGGAAATCTTGAGTTCTTGAGTTTGACTTTTTTTTTTTTTTTTTTTTTTTTTTTTTTTTTTTTTTTTTTGGTTTTATGCTTGATTGAACTGTGGGAACTAAAAAAGCGGGCAAGTACTGACACTCAATACCAAAAGCAACTTCTCAACTGTAGCTCCCAGTAACTTTGCACCATGTCCGTTGGGTTAGCAGAAGACGAGGGACTTTCTCCTGTCGAATTAGATCAATAGCTGTTGACTTGCAGTGTCAGTACAGGTACTGGCACCCTGCAATGCACAATTCACTTTATGTAGTTGAGCTGAGACTCTGGCAAGTCGGGTAGGATTCAGAGTTCAGCCAGTCAGAAGTGGAGAGGTTGACTGTCACTACAGACCACCTGCTGCCTCTTTGAGCTGACCTGACGTCTGCCACCGACAGATGATGAGGAAGAGGCTGCGTGGCTGGAGGGCTCTCAGAAAGCGCAGAATGACTCCAGAAGAAAGGAGAGACTGTCTGAGACCCACTGGTCCTGACAGGGCTTTCATTCAGCAGCATCTGCTCTGTCACTGCTGTTTGTGTGGAGCCAGACTCCATAGGCCGGCAGATTCAAGAGACTCTCTCAGGAAGACAAGTCTTTGCTTTATGATTTAGTCAATGAACTTGTTCAAATGGAGCCGACACTGTGTGAGTACATTCGCTTAATAGAGTATGACATGATTGCAAGATTGTGCTTTGGGGATAAATGGGGCGTCACCATGGCCGGGGAAGCCTAGAGGGTATTGAAAGGCAGACTTGTGACCAAAAAGTCATCAGCAGGGTGTGTGTCCATGCAGCTGACCCAGAGGAAGGCGCCTAAAGCCATAAAAGCTGTATTTTCAGTGTACAGGAGAAAGCTCAGGATGTTTCTAACAAAGTGTTTGTTGGATCATCAAGAAACATCTGAAAGCAGCTTTGAAGTGGTAAGGACTCTAGGCGGAATTACACCCACAGCAAGAGAGTGCTGCAGGAATGAGTCCTAACAACCCCAAATAAGTTAGCATTTTAGCACTTCCAGTTCTCTTGTCCCAAAGTCGTTTTTAATGGGTTTTTGGTTAAATGCAGGTCTGTAATTAACACAAGCTCATGACATTCTCTTTTTTTACGCTGTGACATAAAATACATCAGTAAACACCCCGGTTGTGATTTCTTTAAGCTTTTCCTAAGCTTTTAAGTCTGTTAAAAAAGGCTAAGCTAAGCTAAGATAATCAGTCCACCTACATATTTCACACATGCACATGTGAGTGGTACCAATCTACTAATTTCATGGAAATAAAATAAATGAGTGTTTCCCAAATTGTCACTCATTTCAATTAAGACATATTCAGAATATGTGTCATTGCTTTTCTTCAAGTATAAATTTACATTTTTGGCTAAAAATGTAATATATGTAATGTAATATAAAACTGATGGAGGAGCTTGAAGCCATTAGGACAAGCTTAGCACAAAGCAGTGAAGAAGTACCACAGTTGATAATGAGTGCAGAAGAAATTATGCACCATCTTTGATTTTACATGTGTTAAAATGAGTTTATTAGATTCTTCATGCTCTCTGTTGGGTTCTTATTTTCAGTATGCACCAACAAATGTATCAACACCAATTGTCTGAAACAGATGCTTCTCTTAGATCCAGGACCATGACAGGTACCGCTTCATCAAGTTCTTCGAGTTCTTCTTCTAATATATATTTTATTGCTGTACACATATAGGAGCCACTGGCAGCAGCTGCTGTGCAGGTGGTGAAGTGTGCTTACCTAACAACATTTCTCTTTTCAAGAGCTACAGTGTATTATTGTTGTTATATTCCATTGTACCCTGTCTGGGGCAATTACTGTCTCTGCTTCCAGCTGTGTCAGGTGTAAATAATGCCATGAAGCACAAAGCCGAGCAGGAAAAAACAAACAATGTCCTAACAAGTAGACGAGAATCCCTACTCATTGATTATTTTCAAGCTCAGTCATTTTATAGCTGGAGCAGTGGGAACCTGCTTGGCCACAGTCCCTAGACAATCAATGAGCACAGTGGCTCCGCCCCTCCAACCACCTCCCAAGTACCCCCTTCCACTTCCTGTCCACCCCCCCCCCACTCCCCACATTGCAGTGACAGGCCCGCATCTTGACTCACACGAGCCACCAATGGTTTCTAACCCTGCATCCTCAAAATGGACAGAGAAGAGAGATATATCGAGAATGAGACAGTCATGTACACATCAGTCGGACGTGGTTGTCAGTCAGTGTCACTGGTAGATTTTAACATTACAGCAACAGAAGAGTCGAGTAAAAAAGAAGAAAAAAAGATATAAAAGTATATTTGAAAGCCATTAAAAATCACATTAGGGAATATTCAAGGCCAGTTTTCACATGTGGCTTTTTGGTGACCTTAGATTTATCAAATCATTTCTTACTGCAGGTAGTTCTTCTGCAAGTGTAGACTCCAGGCAGACTAGAAAGAAGTGTAACAACAACTTTGCGTCCGTGGTCTTCGCAGCTGACTGCGGTTTTGTACCGTGCTTAGTTAAGTGAATAACTGGGCTGGTGGCTGAGTTGAGGTTGGTCCTGGGCAGAGGAGCAGGGTTGATGGGATGAAGGGCTGGAGTCAGAGTCCAGAGCAGACGGGACTGCAGGAGCAGGACAACAGGTTGGTTCAAGGGGAAATCAGGCAGTGAGCAAAAATGTATATTGACTGAATGACTTGACGTACAGACTGTCTGAGTCGCAGCTACAGTCTGGCAGGGTGGATGTGTCAGAGCTGAGTTTTAGTGGAAGTCTTGATTGCAGGATGTGTTGCAGCTGGTGAAGCGCTGCTCTGACTCCAGCACACCTGCCTCCACTCAGACAATCACTCAGAGAGAGCGAGAGAGAGAGAGAGAGAGAGAGCTAGGGAGAGGTGGAGGGCGTGACAAAATCTTGCTTGTGAGTGAGCATGGTAAACATTATACCTGCTAACAATCAACATGATAACATTGTCATTGTGAGCGTATAATCGTGCTGATGTTAGCATTCAGCTCAAAGCACCAGTCTCACAGAGCTTTAAAATCTGAACCGATAACCTGTGGTGCAACAACTTGCTCTAACGTTAGTAATACTTTACAGAAAGATGACAAAGTCAGGATGAAGGAATGGTTGGGGAGACGCAGTCGACACGGGTTGTGTAATTCTCCAGGGAGAGCTGGAGGTGAGATTTAATCTCTCAATTTTAACACCTGATGTAATCGTCATCATAATCATCCCGATTTTAACTCCTAAATATCGAACGTGTTTGATATTATATGCAGTGCACTACCAGTGCACTATTGAGTGATCACTGAAGGTGGCGTAATGTCAATGTCACATGACACAGAGGCACAAACAGGAAAGTAAAACATTTAATTTAAATCAAGTGACCAAAGCAGCCGGCAGGTGTGAACGTCATTTCCCGTGCACTGCATGTGTACTGTGTGTACAGTGTACTACGCTGTGACTGAAATATGTGTATTTGAGACACAGCATGGTTCAATGAACCCCTCACATCACCAGATAATCTGGTGGTGAACATCGGTACCAACTGTGATCCAGGACCAGATTTCTCTTGACGGGAGAGATGACTCGGGGGTTAAATCAACCTGTATCTCCTGCAGTCTGAGCACGGCTTCAGTCTTGTTTGGTTTCTGGTGCTGGTAGAGATCACTGATTGTGAATACAACATGGAGGAATCTGAAAAAAAAAAAGGTTAGGAAAGTTATTTCCTCCTTTACCGTGATACAGACTTATATTTTATTCACTAGCAAAGTCATTTTCAGTGCAAACTTTCTCCCTTGTTCATCGATCCACTGGATTCCTGGCAATGTTCCATAACCGGGCAAAAACAAATGTACGAATGAAATACATTGTAAATACATGACGGCTGTTCACGGCCCCCCCCTGACAGAGAGTGTAGGACCGCTGCTAAGGTGGAGTACAGGCATGCAGAGATTTTTACCACCTTAGTTCGTTCATAATGAAGGACATAACGAGCCTCCACCTTTGCTATTCTGCCCTCCATCCCTCAGTGTCTCCTTTTTGTCCTCTATCCCCCCCCCCCCCTCTTCCATCCCAGGCTATATTTTGACGTGTGACCATGGGGAAGGTGACCACACTCAAGGACTGCGTGTAAGAGGACTGTTTGCATCAGCACACGTGGAAAAACAGAAGTTCCTACATAAATTGAGACACCACATACAGTACATCCCCGCACACAAGGAAAATCCTCTTGAAATAAAAATGAGGAGTATCAAGTTTATTTTGAGGTCAGGCTTCAAAAAGCTGCAGAGATGTGGTGCATGATTTTATGAGCAAGGAAGAACATTTTTTATGGTTAACTTTTTCGGCGTGATGTACTCAGATCACGGCTGCCCTTTTAAATCAGATCAGAGCGGGGGCCTTCATCACTGTGACCTCCAAAAACCCTACAGTATTGAGCGGTAGGAGTGTGCATGGAGAGATGGGATGAAGCGGAGATAGAGTAGAGAAAGAGTGAGAGAGAGAAAGAGAGAGAGAGAGAGAGAACGAGGACTGAAAGCCAATGAGCTCCGAGTTATGCCAGCCCGAGATCTTCTTATTGAATTTGATGTCAAGCCCTTTAAGAGTAGAGATCCTGTAAGACAAACAGAGGATTAGATTGGAAACATGGCCTCAAGTCATATGTCTGTCTTACCTTCCCCCACCTCCTCCTCCTCCTCCTCCTCCTCCTCCTCCTATCTCTACCCATTTTCTTTTTCCTTTTTTTTCTCATCTGTTTTTTTTTTTTTTTTTTTTATCTACCAGTGAATGTGTGCGCACCAAATGGAGCCTGGTTCATGTATCCAGAGGCTATAAAGATGAAGGAAATAGTTGGTGCAACAAAACAATGAGGGCTGGCTACATGCTTCCATACGGCTGCCTGGGGAGGCTGAAATTGACAAGGCAGACAAATGGGGGGGGGGAAATGAAGGGAGAAATCAAAGGGAGATAGGAACAGTCATATCTGTCCCCATCATGTTTGTGGAGCCCAAATAAAGTCACCAAAGGCTGCTTAGTGGCTGGTGCCCAGAGACAGTGGTTTATGCTTATCTGGATATGGATTTTCTTTTTTTTTCTTTTTTTTAATTGCTTTCATTTGGAGAATGATGAGAAATCCACTAATGCTGGCGTAAAGTCATGCCTCCAGAAGCGACTTGGTAACTGTAAAGATCAAACCTAACACTGAAGACAAGGGTTAGTTTTACAGATGTCCTGAGGTGATCGTAGGAATTGATATTTTAAAGGTCAATTTTTTACACTTTTCTTGTGTTTTATTTTTGAAGTGTTGATCCATGAGAAGATATATTTGTGGTTTTAAAAACCAAAAACCATCTCAGTGTAGTTTTACAGGCTTCAGGCGTCTCTCTGCAGCTCTAGTAACAACAGGTCTGTGAGCCAATCAGAAGAGAGGAGGCTCTGAGCATCTCTTCTGATTGGCTGACTGCTTTCTTAGTGATTGAATAAAAACATAGCACATTTCAACTAAACACTCAGAGAAACCAAATCCTGCAAGGTTTGGATGGTGGGTCCAGGTGGGCGGGGCTTGGTGACTGCTTTGTTGTGACATCACAAAGTTCCAGAAGTCCTGACGGCTGGTTTTAAGGCTCAGTTTCTGAATACAGGCTGTGTGCATTTCTCTGTGGACTGAGGCTTTGATACTTTCACAGTATTAATATAGAAGCTAGACCTGATCTATAATCACACTACACATGGATATTTATACTATATGGGACCTTTAATGAATCTCTGTTGGCTAAAATAAAGCCAAACTAAATCCTATCAACCTCCCTACTGTGTTTTATTCAGCGCAGCCTCTTTATGTCACCAATTATTTGGATACACTGGTTAAGTGACTCTGAATTCAGATGCAGAGGTTGGCAAGAGGCATGAATTCAATAAGCTACAACACTAATCATCATTAGGAAAAGCTCAATGCACAAAACATTCAGGTAGCGGCTTCTTTTCAGGTGGCACTGACTGTTGCTTTCACTGGTCTGTGGAGGCAGGTCACATCAGCTGTTGCTAATTAACGCTAATTCTGTGAGGAACTTGATAACATGCCAGAATTAGACTCGTCTATTGTGTGGTGAACGTGCTCTCTGCAGCTGGCGTCTGTACCCAGCCAAGGAAGTTTGTGAAGGAAAGACCCTCCGCTCTGTAAAACTGTACAGATGTGAGAAGACAAGGTGTTTCAGTCGGTTCAAAAACTCACGGGTCCTACGTCCTCTCGCTGGTTTAGCGCTTCATAGTCAGACACAAGAGTAGCTTTCTCCAGTTATTCATGTCATCTTTTAATTCATATCTTATCAATAATTTACAATTATAAACTAATAAAGTGTGTCAAATTACATAGGCTACAGCTGTTGTTTCATACATATTTAATCAACATTTAGGATAGGATACATAAGGAAGGATGGATGGATGGATGGATGGAACTCAATATTGGCAGATAAAGATCATCACAGAAAAACTTGATTGGGACATCTGTAGTTAGTTATAAGCAAATAACTGAACTTTCTACAAAATAAAATATTAATTGGTGAGTGTTTATGTAACTCTTGCATGTTAAAAACATGATTTGAGTTTTAAATTGTTACTCTGTCTAATAACAAAATCTTGTGTATATATATATATATATACGTACATATAGAATTTAATTTTGTCAGTAATTTTAGCTTTTAGTTGTTAGTTGTAAAGTGTATGTATTTGTGTTATTTTCATGTTTTTATTATGTTATTTGAAATCTCATATTTAAGGCTAGGTTACACAGTATCCAAGGTAACAATGCCATTACCATGGAACCAAGTCAGACCGGGCTTGTATCCCCCAGGTGAGTGTGTGACTGTGAAATGATCCATCAATAGCGTCTTTATATAATTTGTAATAGAAATCTTTGATCCTGGTTAGAGTTAGATTTGTTAATGGTTACGAAAATTAGCTACAGTTCACGCATTAGCATTTTCCTTTGATTATAATTTTCATTTAGACTGAAGAGTTTTACTGAGACCAGGCTTGTAAATTTAATGGGGGGGGGGTTGGTGTATATTGTCAAGAGAAGAAGGAACCCCTCCCTTATGTTCAAGAGGAGAAAAAGATCACATCATGAACAGAGTGCAAATACAGTTCTCTGACACATCAGGGAGTTTAATCAAGGAGCTTCTCACCAAAGACGGCACTTGTTGATTTTTATCGCCCAATATGTTGATGGAGGGGATGGTGACATTATGGTCAGGTGCACCCTCATTTCTGTTTTTTATTTATTTATTTATTTTTTATTATTTGATCCTTTATGCTGGAGTCAATGCAGCATGACACAAATGCTTTGTCTTCATCAGCAGCAGACGCAGAAGTATAGGTATTGCAACAAGAAAAAAAAATTGAGTGTGAAAGTGAAAAGTTCCCTCCTAACCTTCGACGAATGCTCCTTGACAACCATGGATCTCTTAGTGAATATTCACTGCTCTCTGTTAGCATTGGTAAAAAAAAAAGAAAGATTCTCTGCATGCCAAAGACTCAACTGTTGATTTTTCAGTAGTTGTTATGTGGGGTTAAGTGTGAGGCTGGTTGTTGACTCAAATCTGATACGGCTCTGAACCTGCTGTTAGGCCTCATAAAGGATTTAATGTACTCTGATACATCTATACAATCTGATATACAACAGCTTTGTACAAACTGAGAGCTACATTAATGCTAACAATCACATTGGATTAAAATAATTGTGGAACAGCGTTTGCATTAATAAATTTTAAGCAATTAAACAGAGGGAGCCGGATTTTTCCACTCGGAAACACTGTCCAGCACCACACTACTCCGGAGCGGATTTGTGAATCATCCCGTTTGTCCTTGTACCTGAAGTGGATAGAAGAGCAACAGTCTCCAGGCAACTCAGAGGGAGGAAGGCAGTGACAGCAGCCTCCAGTCACAAGATACAGAGCTGATAAATGGCTGATCAGTCACAGAGACAGGGGCAAAGTCTCTGGGTCAACAGTGGCTGAGTGGAATGCAAAGAGCAGTTGCTCACTCTTTTTAAAAACCACACACTGACCAGAGAACCAGTCTGTTCTGCAGACTTACAGTTACTACACTACACTACATTATGTCTTACTGTGCTGTATACGATGGTATACTACATTATGGTATCAATAAACATTATTATTATTATTATACTTACTACGGTATGCTTCTCTTTTCAAATGGAAATTGTCAAAATGAACACGGAGGAGTTTGTGGCTCATGATTTTCACTGTAAAAGCTCTGTTGTGTCTGGTCTTAGCAATGTTAATCTGCTGTGCTTTGATAGTGTGTAAGGTTAATTAGATAATGTTTACATTTTAATGTCATCTCATTGATGATCATTGACCTTTTGGGATCTGCAGAAAGTATGAGGAGATGTCCTCTGCTCTCTGGGAACACCTGGACACCTACGCTACTTGCTATTAACTTGCTGTTTGGTCGGAGTACATATCTTCCACTGGGTGCAGGTACAAGTATAATAAATTGCTGCGTGCAAGATTTCTCAAGCTGCACACAGTCAACCCGGCAAAGTCAAGTTTGCCAGTTCGCTGTTGCCAAATTATCTAAAGGTAGCATTTGTTAGCACTTGACGAGCATGAAATGAGTTTATCCTACAATATGTCTCAGTTAAACAAACATGACGGAATTAAATACATTTATTTAATTCCTTATTTAATTTATTTATATATTTGTTTAAGAGATGAACACATGCATCGATACAGTGAATGCAACTATGTGTACATGAACAATGCACGAACATTTCAGTGAATGTAAACGCAGATTAATATGCAAAGAAAATATAAATGACGAGCATGTTTCCTGCAGTTGTAGGTAACACTGAGACATTATTTAGACACTAAATGAATAACAAAACTAATCCCACAAAGTATATTTCATCAAAGCACAGCTGTATAAAAGTTGGATGAGTGTTCACACTGGTTTGTTACAAGTTAAACACATTGCATCATAGATTACATATTGCATGAAGTCAGTGGACCGCAGCAGAACCTCCCAATCTTCGATCCTTCACCCCAGCAGACAGAGCAGTGAGAAGAAACCCAACCGAGCTTAAGGTCACGATCTTCAGCAAGTGATGGCTCAGGAGCTGCTTGTGTAACATCAAAGAAATTACAAAAGAGTCCAGAGGTTCACTGAGAAGGGCAGGGTTATTTGCACAATGAAGGATTTTTCAAGGTCATCTATGAAAGGTGAAAAGCTATGGTTAGGGATTCAACGTATCTAAATGTAGTGTCTGAAGATTTGCGTCAGATTGACATTCCAGATGAGAACAACACGCCGCGCAGTCGACGCCTGTGACGCGGTTTAAAGGACGCCATTTGACACAGCGTGAGGTTGCCTAGAGACAAAGGAAGGTCAACCTCACCAAAGCTCTGAGCTCCTCAAGACTCAAGTCATCTCAGACTGGAAGAACTTCATAGACTCAAAGTTGAAAAAAAAGTTGAACAGCAGAAGAAGAAGGAGACACATTAAAGCAGAAGACGTAAGTTTTTCTGGCCGATGTATAAAGTAGAAAATCCTGTCAGACATAGAGCATTAGAGGATGAACCTTGAGTTTGTGGACTTTCTCCATAGTTGTAAAGCAGCTGTTCCTCAGGTTAAAGGCCTTGACTGTAATGAGAACCAAAGAATCATTGTCAAGCTTCCTGATTGGCTGGGTTGGGGTTAGGGTTAAACACTGGCCACCACCTGCCGAAACCCAGGATCGAACCAGGGACCTTTAGATCTTCAGTCTAACGCTCTCCCAACTGAGCTATTTCGGCTTGGTGAATGCGGGTATGGAGGCTATTCAGTGCCAAACACATGATGAGCCAAACATACAGATTTTTCAGTAAACACGTCACATACCACAAGAGTTACCTGATATTGTTTTTTTTTTTTTTTTTTTTTTTAATGAGCAAAAAGAGCAATTAAGTTCATCTGGAAAAGTTCATCGCTCTTTAGTTATGGGGAAATCAAGAGTCGCTGCTACCAAGGTTACAACCACACCAAGGTTGTAACTAGCAAACAAGTGATATGCTCAAGAAGGTGATGGAAATAAAAAGGCTACAGGAAGACTTGTAGACAGATTCACAAGTTGTATCTTGATGAGCTGACTGTAGTGACAGATTATGTATGAACACATGTAGGAAACTCACCAGACAAGGGTCCCAGAGCGATACAAGTCAACATCTCTAACCATCAAGGTAATGGGTCATGAAAACACTGGTCATCATCAGCTGCCGAAACCCGGGATCGAACCAGGGACCTTTAGATCTTCAGTCTAACGCTCTCCCAACTGAGCTATTTCGGCATGCTTTGTTGTTAGTATGGAGGCTATAGACTGCCAAACACATGATGAGCCAAACATACAGATCTTTCAGTAAACATGTCACATACCACAAGAGTTGCTTCCTATTGTTTTTCTTTTAAATGAGCAAAAAGAGCAATTAAGTTCATCTGGAGAAGTTCATCGCTCTTTAGTTATGGGGAAATCAAGAGGTGCTGCTACCAAGGTTACAACCATACCAAGGTTAGAACTTTCTGCAGCAGTAGTTGTAGAGCAAACAGGTGATGGAAATACAAGGTCCACAGGAAGACACTTTCACAAGTTGTATCTTGACGAGCTAACTATAGATAGAGATGCTACATGAATACATGTAGGAAACTCACCAGACAAGAGCCCCACAGTGATACAAGTCAACATCTCTAACCATCAAGGTAATGTGTCATGAAAACACTGGCCATCAACTGCCGAAACCCGGGATCGAACCAGGGACCTTTAGATCTTCAGTCTAACGCTCTCCCAACTGAGCTATTTCGGCTTGTTTAATGCTGGTATGGAGGCAACAAAGTCCCAAACACATGATGAGCCAGCCATACAGATTTTTCAGTAAACACGTCACATACCACAAGAGTTACCTTCTATTTTTTTTCTTTTAAATGAGCAAAAAGAGCAATTAAGTTCATCTGGAAAAGTTCATCGCTCTTTAGTTATGGGGAAATCCAGAGTTGCTGCTACCAAGGTTACAACCACACCAAGGTTGTAATTAGCAAACAAGTGATATGCTCAAGAAGGTGATGGAAATAAAGGGATACAGGAAGACTTGTAGACAGATTCACAAGTTATATCTTTATAAATCTGTATGGTGGCTCATCATGTGTTGGGACTTTTTGCCTCCATACCAACATAACAAGCCGAAATAGCTCAGTTGGGAGAGCGTTAGACTGAAGATCTAAAAGTCCCTGGTTCGATCCCGGGTTTCGGCAGTTGATGGCCAGTGTTTTCATGACACATTACCTTGATGGTTAGAGATGTTGACTTGTTATCACTGTGGGCTTCTGGTGTGATTCCCACATGTTTCATAGTATCATCTATCTTAGCTATGTCAAGATACAACTTGTGAAAGTGTCTTCCTGTGGACCTTGTATTTCATCACCGTTTGCTCTACAAATCTACTGCTAAGAAATCTAACCTTGGTATGGTTGTAAACTTGGTAGCAGCACTCTTGATTTCCCCATAACTAAAGAGCGATGAACTTTCCAGATGAACTTAATTGCTCTTTTTGCTCATTTAAAAGAAAAACAATAGAAGTAACTCTTGTGGTATGTGACATGTTTACTGAAAGATCTGTATGTTTGGCTCATCATGTGTTTGGCAGTCTATAGCTCCATACACAACCAAAACATGCCGAAATAGCTCAGTTGGAGAGCGTTAGACTGAAGATCTAAAGGTCCCTGGTTCGATCCCGGGTTTTCGGCAGGTGATGGCCAGTGTTTTTCATGACACATTACCTTGATGTTATAGATGTTGACTTGTATCTCTCTGGGACCCTTGTTTGGTGAGTTTCTTACATTTGTTCATATATAATCTGTCACAAACAGTCAGCTCATCAAGATACAACCATTTGAGTTTGTCCAGTAATGCGCTTCCTTAAAACTTGATAGTAGGTGGTTTATCAGATTTTTTTTTGCAGCTCATGAGCCAGAATTCTCACTAAAACTGTAGTTCATGTTTCCCCCGTAGTTCATTTATAACATGTTGCTCCTTTTTCTGTTGTTACAACAAAGAGACATCAGTGAGGGAAACATGGATTTGCATGTATTGCATGTTACTCGCAGAAAGAGCAAGGTGCTTTGTTAATATCCAATCAGTAATTT
>NW_019174528.1:2004441-2162149 GCF_002260705.1 Seriola dumerili | reverse complement strand
TTCAGTAAACACGTCACATACCACAAGAGTTACCTTCTATTTTTTTTCTTTTAAATGAGCAAAAAGAGCAATTAAGTTCATCTGGAAAAGTTCATCGCTCTTTAGTTATGGGGAAATCCAGAGTTGCTGCTACCAAGGTTACAACCACACCAAGGTTGTAATTAGCAAACAAGTGATATGCTCAAGAAGGTGATGGAAATAAAGGGATACAGGAAGACTTGTAGACAGATTCACAAGTTATATCTTGATGAGCTGACTGTAGTGACAGATTATATATGAATACATGTAGGAAACTCACCAAACAAGGGTCCCAGAGAGATACAAGTCAACATTTCTAACCATCAAGGTAATGTGTCATGAAAACACTGGCCATCACCTGCCGAAACCCGGGATCGAACCAGGGACCTTTAGATCTTCAGTCTAACGCTCTCCCAACTGAGCTATTTCGGCATGCTTTGTTGTTAGTATGGAGGCTATAGACTGCCAAACACATGATGAGCCAAACATACAGATCATTCAGTAAACATGTCACATACCACAAGAGTTACCTCCAATATTTTTTTTAAATGAGCAAAAAGAGCAATTAAGTTCATCTGGAAATGTTCGTCGCTCTTTAGTTATGGCGAAATCAAGAGTCGCTGCTACCAAGGTTACAACCACACCAAGGTTGTAATTAGCAAAACAAGTGATATGCTCAAGAAGGTGATGGAAATAAAGGCCTACAGGAAGACTTGTAGACAGATTCACAAGTTATATCTTGATGAGCTGACTGTAGTGACAGATTATATATGAATACATGTAGGAAACTCACCAAACAAGGGTCCCAGAGAGATACAAGTCAACATCTCTAACCATCAAGGTAATGTGTCATGAAAACACTGGCCATCAGCTGCCGAAACCCGGGATCGAACCAGGGACCTTTAGATCTTCAGTCTAACGCTCTCCCAACTGAGCTATTTCGGCATGCTTTGTTGTTAGTATGGAGGCTATAGACTGCCAAACACATGATGAGCCAAACATACAGATCATTCAGTAAACATGTCACATACCACAAGAGTTGCTTCCTATTGTTTTTCTTTTAAATGAGCAAAAAGAGCAATTAAGTTCATCTGGAGAAGTTCATCGCTCTTTAGTTATGGGGAAATCAAGAGGTGCTGCTACCAAGGTTACAACCATACCAAGGTTAGAACTTTCTGCAGCAGTAGTTGTAGAGCAAACAGGTGATGGAAATACAAGGTCCACAGGAAGACACTTTCACAAGTTGTATCTTGACGAGCTAACTATAGATAGAGATGCTACATGAATACATGTAGGAAACTCACCAGACAAGAGCCCCACAGTGATACAAGTCAACATCTCTAACCATCAAGGTAATGTGTCATGAAAACACTGACCATCAGCTGCCGAAACCCGGGATCGAACCAGGGACCTTTAGATCTTCAGTCTAACGCTCTCCCAACTGAGCTATTTCGGCATGCTTATATTCCACTATGGAGTCTATAGAGTGCCATACACATGATGAACCAAACATACAGATTGATCAGTAAACATATACAAATAACAAAATAAACACACAAATAAAGGGCTACAGGACGACTTGTAGACAGATTCACAAGTTGTATCTTGATGAGTCTATTGTAGTGACAGATTATATATGAATACATGTAGGAAACTCACCAGACAAGGGTCCCAGAGAAATACAAGTCAACATCTCTAACCATCAAGGTAATGTGTCATGAAAACACTGGGCATCACCTGCCGAAACCCGGGATCGAACCAGGGACCTTTAGATCTTCAGTCTAACGCTCTCCCAACTGAGCTATTTCGGCATGCTTTGTTGTTAGTATGGAGGCTATAGACTGCCAAACACATGATGAGCCAAACATACAGATCATTCAGTAAACATGTCACATACCACAAGAGTTGCTTCCTATTGTTTTTCTTTTAAATGAGCAAAAAGAGCAATTAAGTTCATCTGGAGAAGTTCATCGCTCTTTAGTTATGGGGAAATCAAGAGTTGCTGCTACCAAGTTTACAACCACACCAAGGTTGTAATTAGCAAACAAGCGATATGCTCAAGAAGGTGATGGAAATAAAGGGCTACAGGAAGACTTGCAGGTAGATTCACAAGTTGCATCTTGATGAGCTGACTGTAGTGACAGATTATATATGAATACATGTAGGAAACTCACCAGACAAGGGTCCCAGAGAGATACAAGTCAACATCTCTAACCATCAAGGTAATGTGTCATGAAAACACTGGCCATCAGCTGCCGAAACCCGGGATCGAACCAGGGACCTTTAGATCTTCAGTCTAACGCTCTCCCAACTGAGCTATTTCGGCATGCTTTGTTGTTAGTATGGAGGCTATAGACTGCCAAACACATGATGAGCCAAACATACAGATTGTTCAGTAAACATATACAAATAACAAAATAAATACACAAATAAAGGGCTACAGGACGACTTGTAGACAGATTCACAAGTTGTATCTTGATGAGTCTATTGTAGTAACAGATTATATATGAATACATGTAGGAAACTCACCAGACAAGGGTCCCAGAGAGATACATGTCAACATTTCTAACCATCAAGGTAATGTGTCATGAAGACAGTGGCCATCACCTGCCGAAACCCGGGATCAAACCAGGGACCTTTAGATCTTCAGTCTAATGCTCTCCCAACTGAGCTATTTCGGCTTGATGAGGCAAACATACAGATCTTTCAGTAAACATTTCACATACCACAAGAGTTACCTTCTATTCTTTTTCTTTGAAATGAGCAAAAAGAGCAATTAAGTTCATCTGGAGAAGTTCATCGCTCTTTAGTTATGGGGAAATCAAGAGGTGCTGCTACCAAGGTTACAACCATACCAAGGTTAGAACTTTCTGCAGCAGTAGTTGTAGAGCAAACAGGTGATGGAAATACAAGGTCCACAGGAAGACACTTTCACAAGTTGTATCTTGATGAGCTAACTATAGAAACTATAGATGCTACATGAATACACCAAGGTTGTAATTAACAAACAAGTGATATGCTCAAGAAGGTGATGGAAATAAAAAGGCTACAGGATGACTTATAGGCAGATGCACAAGTTGTATCTTGATGAGCTGACTGTAGTGACAGATTATGTATGAACACATGTAGGAAACTCACCAGACAAGGGTCCCAGAGAGATACAAGTCAATATTTCTAACCATCAAGGTAATGGGTCATGAAAACACTAGTCATAATCAGCTGCCGAAACCCGGGATCGAACCAGGGACCTTTAGATCTTCAGTCTAACGCTCTCCCAACTGAGCTATTTCGGCATGAAAACAGGATTTTGGGAGGGTTTGAGGTCCAAAACACAATCACTTTTCCAAACACCAAGGTTAGAACTTTCTGCAGCAGTAGTTGTAGAGCAAACAGGTGATGGAAATACAAGGTGCACAGGAAGACACTTTCACAAGTTGTATCTTGATGAGCTAACTATAGAAACTATAGATGCTACATGAATACACCAAGGTTGTAATTAGCAAACAAGTGATATGCTCAAGAAGGTGATGGAAATAAAAAGGCTACAGGATGACTTATAGGCAGATGCACAAGTTATATCTTGATGAGCTGACTGTAGTGACAGATTATGTATGAACACATGTAGGAAACTCACCAGACAAGGGTCCCAGAGAAATACAAGTCAACATCTCTAACCATCAAGGTAATGTGTCATGAAAACACTGGGCATCACCTGCCGAAACCCGGGATCGAACCAGGGACCTTTAGATCTTCAGTCTAACGCTCTCCCAACTGAGCTATTTCGGCATGAAAAAAGGATTTGGGGAGGCTTTGAGGTTCAAAACACAATCACTTTTCCAAACGTCGAGAATTACTCCTCTCATCCAGGTATCTTTAGGGTCGGAAGTCATTTAATATGTGCTGCTCTTCACCCTCTCGTGAGGTGTCCAGTAATGTTGGATACTTCACAAGAGGATAGCCATCTGTCAATACTTTGGTATATTAAAACTGTATATTAAAACTACCAGAGTCCAGCACCAAGGATGAAAGGAATATGAGTGAGTTACAATCCAATGGCATCTGGATCTTGGATGAGTTGTTTTTTTTGTTATTTCTGATTTCTTCATGGATATGGACTTAAAGGAAAGTACACAAATAAGTGTATATTTTAGTAATTTAACAGTCATCTGTTGACTGGGGCCAGAATTAGTACATTAGTACAGAATTAGTATGTTGTACTCATTTGTACAAAGAACCACAGTTAAAATGGGATGAAGTGAAATGCAGAGAGGCCGAATAAAGCCAATGCTTCCAACATGCCTCACTGGTGACTAAGCGCCGTTGTCAGCTGAGCTGTGAATCACAGTTTGTTACTTCCTCATAAAAAGCATCTTAAAACGCAGCAAAACAAGAGAGTCAATCATAATCTAATAACTCATAATGAATAGGCAGCTGACCTATTAGGCGTGTGTGTGCTTTGCTTATACTGTATGTGCTTATATGGCATATAAATGAACTGACGTGACTGATGTAAAAGTGAATCATATAATGATGATGATGATTTCATATGTATATAATTGAATATGCACCTGTGGCAATCAGCTTTAAAAGGTGAGGGGCAACAGTTTTGACTGGCTGGTTCATGTCAATCCCCATGTGAGGTACTGCTGAGGGTTACCCTGAAAGTTGTTAGAGCATTGTCTAGAGAGGTTGTTGGCAGCCTGTGGGCTCGATGAACAAGCTTTTAAAACAATGTTTTAAAATGAAATGATTTTTAAAAACCTAAAAAACAAACATTTACAAATTCCTTTCATTGTTTTCTTTTTTCTCATATTAAGGCCTATCACTTTGATTTAAGAGTTAAAAGGAAAGAGTCAAGAGACAGATGGTGAATCGACAAGTGATCTCTGCACCGTCAAACCAAGAAGAAAAATTAAGCTTCCCCTGCTTAAAGTTTAGTCCTGAATGTTCATAATTATAATTAAAATGAAAAAATGTTTTTTTTTAAGTTGGAACAAAGTAGAACGTTGAAGATAGTCGCTTTAAGTGTACTTACAAAGAATAAATCAGACAGTAAATGTTGGCTGTTGTGACCAACATGACATTAACTAAGTTTTAAAATGTGTTCAATGTGTTTTATGTAATTGTCACCCAAAGTGAAATACAGTGTTACAGTCTGACAACTAAAAATATGACTGGTCCTGTACTTTCACTAATCCCAGAAGATCTCTGGCAGAGCATACGTGTGTATGTTCTCTACACGCTGACAAAATCACACATACCTACGATATATCATCTTTGTATTCTATTAAAAAAAAAAAGAAAATAGGATGCTATTTCTGTGGCATGTTTTCCTTCCTCTACTCTATGAATGTTCTACGCAATACTATGGAAAATAAGTTGTGCTCAGATGTCATCAATCATCCTACGAGTGTTTGGTTTATAAATATTACCCATGACTGTTCCTTGAGCTGTTGAGTTGTATTAGTCAGAGCGGCTCTCATGGAAGCAAATGGCTCCTTGGCAGGCCATTTGAGAGCCTATTCTACCAGTGCTGACACATACATACATGATTGCTTTTTCAATTTCTGTCAGTTGACTTCCAAATATATATTCTAAATGCAACCGGCAAAACGGAGATACACACACACACACACACACACACACACACAAACACACACACACTCACACACATAGACACACACAAACAATAAGAGCGGTGGCAGGGCGCCACTCAGCCTTGCATCCCGTTGTGTCACTGCACGCCTCTAAATTATTCAGTGTCACTCAAATATTGATATGGAAATCACAGCTGACTGAACTGACAGAGACCAGAGAGAAAGGCAGCAAAGATCCTACTGTCCTCATTCCACTGTCCTTTTATTTTAGTCTCTCTGCTCCATTTGACTGATACCTTTTGATGCCAGCAGCTGCTCATCCTTATTTTATGTCCATTTCACACAGGATACAGTGAACGCTAAAAATGATTGCTGGCCATTGAGGCCCTTTTAATAGAAGAGCAAAAATAAAAACCAACATCTCCTGTGATTTGAGCAGTTGATTATGAAGCATGGCCCTGGCGAGTGGGCTTGGAGTTAGCAGAGCCATATTCTGCTGCAATGTGTCTTGAACCATATTGATCCAGCACTGTGTGACTCTGATTACAGAATCAGCTGTTCCTTTTCGCACCTCATGACTAAATGAACACAGACTCACTGCAATAATCAAGCAGTTGGAACAATTTTCTCTAGAAGACGCACCAGCAGAATCAATACTAAAATGAGTAGGATCAACTTGTTTTACATTGCCAGGAGCAACTAGAGGGGCAGGACTGAATTCTCATTCCTATCTGTGCAAACCATGCCCGGTGATTAAGAGTACAAAGGTTAGAGTCACAAAGGGATTCCTTCAGGAGTCAGTCTGAATGCAGCAAAACAATCACTGCATTTAGTGGATAATTGTCAAATTGTCTGTTTCAGAAAGTTACAAAAATTGTTGGACACAGCCTCGCTTCGATTTTGAGGTCAGAAATGTTAAAAAGAGAGGGTTGCAGATGACATTCGACCATCCAACAAGCGCTTCATTTGATACTAATCCCTTTAGCTCTGGGCTGTAGTTCCTGGCCCCAAAATTATCAGTGTTCTGCAGGTACCGTTAAGTTATTTTTTGCCTTTAATTGGATAGGGACAGTGAGAGAGTGACAGGAAAGTTGGGGATGACACGCAGCAAAAAGGCCATGGGTCTGACTTAAACCCATTGCCCCTGGAGTAAGGACTGAACCTAAGTGGTACGCGCTCTAGGTGAGCCACTGGGGTGCCCCAGCTGGAGATACTGTTTTCTGATGACCCAGGAACTATAAGTCGTGATAGCAGCCCTTAATGTCACTGACTGGTCTTGAAGATAAAATCTTCTCCCTCTTCACCTCTGCAGGTCTCATTTCTACCACAGGAACCTTTCCAGGAGCCCTGGGACCATTTCAAGAACCCAGGAATCTTATCTGCATTTTGACCATGGGAACCAGAATCTAAATTTAGTTCTTGGCCCCAAAAAAGTCCCTGTTCCTGGAGGCAAGAATTTGTGATGGGAGGAATGCACACAAGGAATTTTTAGTTTCTTAAGCCCCTTTAACTCTGGACACCTCTGGACAACTCTAACACCCACTAACATTGGGCTTTTGTCGTCAGTGTGAAAGGGTTCAATCTGCATTCACTCCCAGGTCAAATGACTCTGTAGTGGTCACTGGTGATCAGCAGTAAACACTCGGGTGAACACGTCAATTTTCATCCCTTGTCAGTGCTGTGACGTCTTTCAGAGCACAAACACTGTTTACAGACCTGAAACCTGACCAGCATGGTGCTGTTAAACCAGAAACACAGAGGGTACATCTTCCACTGGCAGTGAGCTCGTTCGGGGAATACGTTCTAAAAACCCACAATCAACAGCCAAAGCATCTCAGGAGCACTTACAGGAGCACCAACCCGAGGATTAGACAGACAGATCCATTTTACTAGTTTACATGGCAGCTAACAGCTCGCTGTTTGAATCTGTGTGTGTGTGTTTATATGCATATATAAAAGAAAAACATACATGTAAAAATTATATATGAAACCTATTAGAAATTGGAAAAACTTCATACATTGATATATAACCCATACAAATGTGTATTTTTTTGTATGTATGCTTATATTGAAGACATATGTTACATATATGTACATCCATCCCCAAGCCTGTCAATATATGTTGATATTATATACAGTATGGTCGAAATGACAGAGACCACTTTCCCAGAATGGGAGGACATATAAAACCATACAGAATTTCTTATATAAATACATGGTTATTTATGTCTTTATATACTAAGATATGTGTGCAACATGGTATACCCTCTAAAAAATTATCATATTTTTAATATATTTACATGTTGGCCCAGGGCAATTTAAACTGTCCATAAATAACAGTATATCTTAATTAATTTTAACTAATTTTCTTTTCCTACTCAGAATAAATATGTTGTGGCCATTATTAACACGTTCAGTTCTATATAAACATTTCTGCCACTTTAAATAGGTTTAGGTTGTTTGCATTATACATTACAGGAGTGAGAATGTGGAGCTAATAGTGCAACCTATTATGTTGGATTTTACCGTATGTGGTTGGTTGTCATGTCATTTTTCCTGCATCGTGATTGGCTGGGGGGCGGGACCTGACGAGGTCGACGAGGGGTCGAGCGGAAAAAACAAAGTGAGCTAAAGGTGGTTAGCGATGCTCGGAGGAAGAGTGAGGAGAGAAAAGACTGAAAACTCTTGTAAAACAGGGTGAAAGTGTGGTGTGCCAGTTAATGCGATGGACACATCAGAGCACAAGACTGCTAACCAGTGAACATTTGTACGTCTACTGTGAAAAGTTCAGTAATAGGCGCGCTAGACGATACTGTGTTATTGTTAGCCTTTCAAGCTAGCTAGCTAAGTTAGCTATTCTAAACTGCGCAGACAGACTGCAAGTGTCTCGGATAAAGTCTGGAAGTTTCTTTGGATCACTAGAGACAATCAGTGCCACCAGCCAGCTGCGGGTAGCCAAGTGAATCCTGGTAGCTTCTTTAACGACGACGTGGGATGGAGAGAGAGGACTCCCCTGTCAGCCGGACGCGGTCAGTCCACCATCCCGCCACGGTCAGTCCATCATCCCGCCACGGTCAGGCCATCAGCCCGCCACGGTCAGTCATCAGCTCACCACGGTCAGGCCATCAGCCCGCCACGGTCAGCCCAGGAGATCCAACACTAGGATTGTGTGACTGACCTGCAGCTATTGTGAGTACTAAACAGTTATATGTGCTTGGTTAGAGTGAAGCAACGTCTAGGTCATTTGGCCACCATGTATATGTCTGATAATATTTCACCTTATAGGTGACATATAGAGCAACATCAGGCTTGATATGGGAACATATATGTTATATATTACATTTCTGTATTGGGAATCAGTTGCTTTTTTTTTTTTTTTAAGTGTAAAACAACCTGCTTATAGATGCTAATTTAGGTGTAATAAGCTTTCAGTTTAGCTCCTGTGGCTTGGTAGTAGGGTCTGGGTTATTTGGGGAATACATTTAAACAAATACAGCTGCACAAATATGGGTAATGGCACACATTTTAAAAGATTAGCAGTAAATAAAGAAGACTGTAAGGATCCTGTATTGTCATTTAAAAAAAAAAAAATAAACCAACTACATATCTGCTCTAGTGGATCTGCTTAGATCCTGGGGCTCTTTGGCGGCAGAAATGGGCCATATGTGCACTGTGGCCTTTAGCTGTCCCCTTGTGAGTTTGCACTTTTACCAGTAATCGTGGTTCATACCTACTTGTAAGAAGGCATTCAACATTTCAAGTGTAACTGAGCATTCCCTCTCGCGCCTCTAAAGGTGGACATTATGCTCTTTGAGTGGGAACCTGCCATTCACTCTCTACCCACTATTTGGCTTTCATCCCAATTCGATCATCTCTGCAAGTACAGCACACTCAGGCTTTCATGAGAATCAGAGCAGCGGGTGGTTTTCTGAATCAAGCTTGGTCAATAACACCCACATGGATCATTTGTATACCCAAACTGTCACATCTATGATTATACTGCGCGTTGTCTCTCACCTTACATCAGTGCCAAGTGTATTTGCAGTCACTGCATGCAGGTATTGTGATGGCACACTGTGTGGCTTTTAGTTACATAAAACTCTTTCAAATATCCAGGTTTCTTTGTACTGCTCTCAGCTATATACTATGCAAACAAACAGGCACACAGAGGACTGTGCGATCCAGACAGGCTTCGATTGGATAACAGCTTACATAATCAGGCTGCCTGGAAAGAGCACAGCAGAGGGCATGAGGCAAAGACAGCCTGTGTCATACCAATGAGCTGGTTAGGGAACTAGTATTTCAGGAAGATTCAGCAGGCTACCTGGCTCCTGACACGGTGACAGCTCATGTTACATCTTGTGTACCAAACACTGTTGTTGCAGGCTGTTGTCTCTCTAAGAAGCCGCATCCCATTGTCAGAAATTCACAATGCTCTATCTTATCAGAGACGACAAGCGTGGATTAGAAGCTGATATGGCGCCGTGCACCAGTGTTGACAACCAAAGTATTTATGTTGTCAACATGAAAGCTGAAGGTTGTACATATTGAAGCTGTTATCGGCACCATTTTTTGAAATCATGACTTCAGTTTTACCCTGAGCAGCTTCCAAAGCTGTTTTTAGCTGCCACCTCAAACCAGTTCAAAGCAAAAATATGCACAAAATTAACCCCTACATGCAAACTCTAAACTTTCACTTCACACTGAAATCTAAACAACTCAAAACAAAATAAAACTGCCTCTGTTGAAAGAAATATATTCTCTTTTTTAGTTTAGTTTATTTATTTATTTAATAGTTACAATACAGAGCATGACACTTATGTGTTGCACAGTCTTTAGCTGTGGCTAATTTTAAACTCTTGTTCCTAGTTTGGCTTTACATGTACAGTTTAATTGAAGTAACATAATTTTAAATGAATACTCAAAAAAAAAAATGCAGATATAGAAGTACCAGAGTCTATTTTATTCCATGCCTGCCTTTTACTTGCCAAAACCTGGTGCCTATGTTACAAACAATGCAACTAGACTGCTTTAGTAAGAGACTTGGGTGCATCACATTAACGTTAGCTTTATTGGAACAAACAACAAATAAAACACATGCGGTTGTATGCCTCTGGCACTAGTTTTAGGTTACATCCCAGTTTATCCAGAGTCATATAAAATATGAACCATTTGTGTGAAAATCATAATTGCTGTGTGAAGTCTTGAGTTATGGCTAAAAATAGTTTTCTGAGGTCACTGTGAACTTTGACCTTTGAGCACTAAAGTCTAGTTCATCTTTGAATCCAAGTGACCATTTGTGCAAAATTTGAAGCAAATTCCCTTTGAGGAGTTTGCGAGATATTGCATTCACAAGGCCAAAATCATGTTTTGTGAGGTCACAGTGACCTTGACCTTTAACCACCAAAATATAATAAGTTTTTCCTTGAGTCCAACTCAATGTTTGTACAAAGTTTGAAGAAATTCCCTCAAGTTGTTACTGAGATATCGTGTTCACAACGCCAAAGCTGTGTTTTGTGAGGTGACTTTTGACCTTTGACCCCCAAAATCTAATAAGTTCATCATTGAGTCCTAATGAATGTTTGTGCCAAATTTGAAGAAGTTCCATTAAGGCCTTACTGAGATATCATGTCCACGAGAATGGGACGGACGGACAACCCGAAAACAATATGCCTCTGGCTCCGACTGTCGCCAGCGCGGACACATAATAATGTTAAACTTAATAAACATAATAATAAACATGGAGAATTTAATCTAAAACAAATGTTATCATACTAAATAAAGCCAGCTCAACTTTTATGTGCTTTTCAAGTTCATGTATGATTTTCAATCGACCGTTGCGTTGAGGATTACCCATAATCCTTTGCTGTTAGTACTCAATGCAGGTACAGATTTACAACGGTAGGTGACATAGTTGTCCCATTTAGCGGGATTTTGACTTGAACCTTTCTGATTATGTTACAAGGCTAATGTAGCCTCTAGCCTCTAGCAGAGATGATGTGCAGTCTGAAAATGATCAGATTTTGCATAGCCCCCTCTGGAGACGACTGTTTTCACCTAAGCTTCATCTGTAGCCCTATTTGGAAGCGATTAATATTACAGTGGGAGATGGTTTGTAATAAACAAGATTATTTCATGTGACCTTCATTACCACTTGGCATACAAATGAATTTATTTATTTTTTAATATCTACCTATTAATTTTATTATTTACACAGAATGCTGCTTCCATTACTCAAATGGTTCTTTCTGAGCACCTGCAAGGTGACTTTGTTGAAGTTTCAATCAGCTTCTCACCATGTGTGAAAATGCTATTTTCTGCCAAAGTTTGAACACTTTTGGATATTTTACATGAAAGATTTCTGTGTTTGTGTTTCTGTCTGGACTTTTCATGCTGGTTTGAAGTGTGCGAGTTGGAAAAATGTGATGTTTATTTCCATGCACCAATCAGGATTTGGTAATATTTGATTCAAAGCAGTTGTGTGATTGTTGCCAAACCAGTTAAGTCTGATTAAACCAAACCAAGCCAAATAAACTCACGTTGTTTGCATAAAAATGCTCCTTTGTTTTGTTGATTCATTTTTAAGCAGCAGCAGGAAATGTTCTGTTTGCAATAGCAGTAAGGATATATGTACTGTATATGTGTATATGATTACAGAATACAAATATATTGTAGAGATAATGCTTACCATAAAAAGAATTATGGCCTGACACCCACTGTTTGCCACACCTGCCAGGTGGACGGATGATCTTGACAAATGAGAAATGATCACTGACACAGATTTAAACAGAGAGAAAGACGCATTTTGTGTTTATTAAGTGTTGCATTCATATTTTTGTTCAGTGTATATATATTTATATATTTGGCCTTTATTGTGATATCGGAGAGAGAGAGAGACAGGAAAGTCGAGGAGATAGAGGGGGTAATGACTCAAACGTGGGCCACTGCAGTAAGGACTTAATGCTACGCACAACTTCTTATATGATGAGCTTGCAAAGTTTGGCTCTAGTTATCTTGGTTCTTTCATTGTTCAAGTGGCTGAACGATGCGTCTCTCTGGATATTACTCACAGGAGGAGCAATGAACTCTTTGCCTAAATCAGCCAGTAATTGGGGCTGTGATTTTTGGGGATAGGGATAGAAATATTTGAAACAAAAAAAAAAACGCGTTATATAATAAAATACAATGCTGTCAGACTGAATCCTGGTGAAGCAGTGTGGTAAAAGATGACAAAGAGATGACAGAGTAACAATAGATTCACAAGTTTTTATTAAATCTCTCCTCACTCCAGAAAATTCTTTGTGTCAGTGCAGATTTCTCTGAGCTGACAGCAACTCTCCGTCATCACAGACACAGTTTATACAGTATGTTCATGCTTGACTCTTTGTTAGAAGGATTTTGTCATCGGTGGAGCCCTTTTTTGACACAAATTGCACCACTTTACTGCCATCAAACTGTAGGTCTTAGTCTGTCGTTTAGTATTTTTGACAAATATTTTAAAACAAACTTGTGTTTAAAAGAAAAAGAAAAAAGGAATATATGGTCATCGTGGGAACAAGGAGAAGAGGAAGTAGTCGTATTAGCTACACTTCAACATCATCATTTGCTCAATAAAAGCTTTGCCTATGTCAGCAGAGAAAAGCCCTGCTGGGATGTCTGTGAAGGCCCAAACCCATGCTAATGACTGAAACAATCATCTGCAGTCAGATGGTGTTGTCTTTGTCCCCTGTGTGACACTTCTTCCTCTGTCCTCCTCGACTCAGCCGCACCCGTCATCTCAATCCCTCTTTGTGTTCCTTAGCCACTTGGAGTTTGGACTGTGTGAGTTGAAGAGACCCTCTGTCCGCTTGATAAAGGAGGAGGAGGTGGAGGGTTGGGGTGCATCAATACAGTGTGGCAAATTACAAGGAAGGAAATGCAGAAGTATGAGGAGCGCTAACTGAAACCAGCTTCACTGTCACTGAACACTTGAGTCATATCTAGTTATGTGTTTGGCCATATGTCTGGAAGCATCTGCAGTTGTTGAGAGGCTACGATAAAAAATAAAAAAAATCTGTCAGTTTTGATAACTTCTGATCGTCAAGTCTCTGTTTGACACGCATGAAGTGAGTCAGCCATATACTAGATTAAATCTTACGGCTGCACCGCGTATGGTCGATGTGCGAAATTGAGGACGTAGTTGAGAACTGTTGTGGAACTCCTGTAAACAACTGATGTCATTGTGTTGTGTTTGAATTCTGCCTGGAGTCAGCTGCTTTCAGGCCTTTTATCTGTGTGCTTCTACTGTCTGTTATCGCATAAACAGTATATTATTTTAATACAGAGGAAGTCCAGTTAAAGGTGTCCTCTGGGGCTGAAAAATTAAGCAGCAAGTCAATCCCCATAGACTCCCCATAGATGTCCTATAATTGATTTCTATAGTTCATTTCCTCCTTCATGACAACTGTTTATATAACTCAACTGTTTACATTTTACTAAGACTTAAAGTTATGTATAATGGGGGGCGTGGCCTCTTTGAGTGAGCGGTGGGTGAGCGTATGCTTACAACGTCATTCACGCCCCACCTCTTTGCCCATTGTTGGACTAGCTGGGAGGTAGGCGGAGTCAGGCACTGCCAAGACGGCATCGACGGAACAGCTCACTCTTCAGAACCCTGTGGGTGATGTCAAGGAGGCTGCGTCCATCTTTATTCACAGTCTACAGTTTTAAACAGTGACTGAAACACAGCCCCTTAAGACTCAGGTTAACTGGCAGTCACTTCCAAGCTGCTGCGCTGTTGCTAAAATCTTGATTTTATAATCACATAAGTCAAAGACAACAGCTGTGTTGTGATTTCACAAACATTTACTTGTAAAATTATCACTCGGAGACAAACAAACTACAACACAACTATGTAGAGAGACGTGAGTCGTCCAAAAAGTAGCTAGATTTAACCGTTGTGCTGCTTTCAGTGAGTTCATACACTTAGACGCGGCAGTGTTGCTAATGAACAAACGCTTTAGCATGTTCACCATCTTAGTGTAACTTGTTATCATGCTAACATTTCTTTCATAACACTTAGTACTTAACACAAAGAACAGAAAAACAAGATTTAGGGGAAAAAAAGAAAAAGTCCTCAGTGAACCTTGAATGTCTTCACTTAATTTTACGGAAACCAACAGCGAGACACGTTATTGAGGTATTTCAGTCTGGTGGCGGATCGACCACTTGACTGGCAGATACTGCCATCCTTAAAAAGAGAAAGAGAAATCAATTTCCATTACAAAACCGTGAATTCCTCCATTTACCTTTTAAAAAAAGGTGAGATAAGCTTTTCTTTCAGTGACTCTTTCCCATGTGACACGAGCACAGCATGGTGAGAGCGATGCAGTCTTTCAGGGCTGTGGTTAGCATTAAATTAGATTGCCTGTATGCTCGGCTAAGGTCAAGATTTATTTATAAATGACTTGTTTTTGTTGTTTTTTTTTGAGAGAATTTGACTCTCAGGCCTAAAGAGCAACAAGCATGATGTCTACTGTACTGCAGTGAAAAACATTGCTGCATATTGTCACTCAGAGTCCCAAATGAGGACACTGAAGCTTACTGTGCCTGGGGCTTAGAAGACAGCCGGCAGATAATCACAGAGGTACTGTGCAGAATGTCCAAAAAGGGGCTTAACACCACTTTGTTTCTGTGCTCATATAGCTGTGAGGATGGGCCAGCAGGGTTCAGGTACCAGAGGTTTTTGTGTCTGAATGGAGATTCAAATTGCACTTGTGACAACCAATGTTTGATTCTTCCACTTGAATCCGCAATTCGTAGATATCCCCCGTCCTCTCCCGTCTGCTGCTCTCCATCCCTGTTATCAAATACTCTGGGTCACTTCAGAGACAAGCCGCTTGCTATTTTCCACAGCAGCAGCGTGAGCCAGTGTGGCCACTCATGTCCTGTTATCCGTGACACAGGCTCGTCTAAGCGCCCTGACACTGCTTTAGCCATGGCCGGTCCTGCTGGTCATGGGAAGACAGCTTGGCTCCTGTCTGCACAACAGCCGGCTTTGTACACAAAAAAAAAAAAAAAATGGATCAGCTATGAGGAACCTATCGCTGTGAATCGGCTCCTGTGTCCACTACATAAGGGATTGATTCAGTGTGGGTATTCTTTCAACAAAGCCTCTGACAGTGTGGAAGACCCCTGGCTGTGCTGCAGCGGCGAAACACAGGCGTACAGATTGAGAGGGGAATACCGCTCGGTTTGTACAGCACAGAGCAGCAGGTCTAAATATATATCTGTTTGATTCAGGGCAACAGAACACAAAGACTTGTGCGTGCTCCTATCTGGCGGCGTGACAGGCCCTCTGTCTTTATCACGCCCGACTACTGAGTGTATCTGACTGTGCGTACGGCGGTTGGAAAAAGGAGTAATAGAAATACCACATTAAAAAGGCCTTTAACTTTGAAGCATGTAAATAAATTACAACTACAAAGGTGCAGCTGCACAGGCCAGTCATATGAAGATGATTAACAGTATGTGTCGGCTTGAAGAGATCTGTCAGTAAATGCTTTCATGTGTTTCTTAAGATAAAGGGAAGTGTCAGTATACAGATTTGGGATGTGAAGGATGTAAGTATGTATACAACACTGATTGAAATTCTTAAGTGTGTAGCAGATGGTCCCTAACCAATTTAAACAGTCCCATGCTTATTTGTTTCATGTTATACCCTTAGCAGCAATATGATGAACATGATAGCTGAAACAACTGACAGTAAACTACTTCCTGTAGGGATTGAAGAAATCCATTTGCAAGCATTCAAGTCATCCTGACGCCAGCTACCACTTAATTACAGGACATGAGCTGTGTTGCAGTCGTCTTACTGTGAGTTGTTCTGGTGTTTTAAACCAAACACAACCCAAACTGGCATCGGTAAATACTATAAAAACATCCTCTGCAAACCTTAAAGCTGCATACGTAGATTTTTTTTTTTTTTGGCAGTAGAAGAAGTTGTAAACACAACACGCTTAAAAAAAATCTGAGTGGAAATATCGCAAAATAGAATTTGGTAGAGGTGGAAAAGTTTATTCAATAAAAGGTCGATACGACAAAGGAGAGATGAAAAATATTTCCATCGCCAAGCTTCCCATCATGTTCATACATTCATGGTTTTCCTTTGTTTGAGATTTGGCGCTCTTTTAATTACGCAATCGTGCTGCGCCAGCTAATGCTTATTTTGATCACCCAACTCCTACTAAGTGGATGGAAACATGCATAAATTTGTATTTTCTTTTGCTGATTTTCATAAAACGTAAAATTTGTGAGGCATTATGATGGAAACCTGACAACTGAGTGACAGTTGTATGACTGTAGAGTAGGTCAGCGGATTAAATCAGTGTTTAACTTTAAAGTTGGCTATATCAGATCTTTCAGGAAATTTTTTAGGTCTTTTCAGATTTATTGAGAAGTCGGAAAGTGGTAATTAGGATAACTCCCAAATGGAAGCAGTATAAAGTAGCTGGCTAACTTGCTAGCTTCAGAAAAATAGCTCTTCCCTTTAGCCTGAATGTGAAAGTGATAAAACATAGGTGTATGTTAAATTCTACACACTGAGTACAGGAACAAGTTGTAATATCACCTTTGGAAACATCCAATAAGCATCCGGCTTACAAATCAACATGTTGAAACTACACTTCACAATATGTGAAACCTGAATAAAGTTGTAAATCCATTGCATAGTAAAACCAACTTCTCTTTTTCGGGTTTAAAGTGCATCTCATATCCAACATGCACACTGTGTAAAAAATACCATACAGCTGCACTTGTTCAGGGTAATTATACAAATGCCTCAAAATTAACATGGTAAATGATATTTCAGTGTTAAAATGCTACACATACTGTAGCACTTGTAATGTGTGCAGGCTGAACAGCATGGAGAGTGACAACATATGCCAAACACAGTCTGCACACACACTTATCAGCACAGTTGATTAGCTTCTGAATAGTCACATGGTGCCAGATGTTTACATATATAGCTGGCTGTTTCATATTTTCATCCACCCCCTGAATGTTCACAGTGACAGATCTGGCAGAAATGGTAATATGGCTCCTCTCATGCATCTGTGGTAATGAGATGAGCTGGGATTTGCTACAGTCTGTGGCTTCTGCTGCTGCCATGATCATTTGTGTCACCAGCTAAGCCTCCCATTGATTAAGGCCTTGAACAAGCCCAGCCAAGCTGCTTCACTCGCTCCGGCTGGCATATGTCAATCCTTGTGTGACTATGCATGAGACTGTGTTTTATTGTTGTCATCAATGCTCAATATAAGGGCTTAAGTAATTTTGTGGCAGACATTAAGGGAACAGTCGAAATCAAAGCTTGTTTTTTTTTTTTTTTTTTTTTTAATTAGACAGAGGCGCCGTCAGACACAACTTTGTTGCCAAAATACATTCAAATCAAGTCTATGAATGCGTGTTTGTTTGTTGTCGGGGTCCTTTCCTTGAGAAAGACATTTTGATTTCAGTTAAAATACCTGATTAAAGGGAGCATGAATAAAACATGAGCTCCAGAGAATGAATGAGTTAAAGAGCTGTCATTCAGTGTTGTCTCTAATCCCTGTGAATCCAACTTTTTTTGTTCTCCTGCCCTTCACAGCCCACATTCCTCAGCCAGTCCCAATTTGAAACACAAAAGTCTGACCCCTCCTCCACTTGACACACTCACACACACACACACACACACACACACACACACACACACACACACACAACCACCACATACACTTGTTCTGACAAATCTACTCATCACGCTCTTTTGCAGGGTTGTGTAAGGGTGTTAATGAATATTGATGTATCCCATGTCTCTGTGTGTAGGTAATAAAATGCTCCATTTTCATGTTCATTTCGCCCCGGGTCTAAACAGAAGACCCCTTGGGCGGTTCAAGACAACTTTCTCACATGGTGGTTTTTAGCACTGCGGTGACTGACTTCTAACAGGAAAAATCCCACGCGCTCAAGGCCGCGGCCACATTTGGAGATGCCATGAATGGGCTGGTTCATTAGAGTAGAAAATAACATGTTTTTTTTTTCTGGTTAGCTCTGGCGTTATCTCTCCGTACAGATCATTTTAGCCAGTGGTGGACGTTGGTGTAGTGCTCATTATGTAGAGTTGCTCCTGTCAGAATAATATTATTATATATTATATTATCATAGTGGATCATTACTATTAATGCAATAACATGTAAGTAGTATTTTAATGTTGTTGTAGAGGCCTTCATATACTATTGCAGAGTTTAATCTATATTAATATATCATATTTTATAAACTGATCATGTTTTACTTATAACAATTGTAATGGGAAATGTGTCTAGTAACTTTCGCTGTCAAGTAAGTGTAAAGTAGCTGCAAAGAAAGTACTCAAGTAAAGTACAAAGACCTTAAAACTGTGCCTAAGTGCAGTAGCTCAGTAAATGTACTGAAGTAAAAGTAGCAATACTATTGTGTAAAACTGCATTCAGAATATTCTGTAAAAAATGTATGAATATTATCAGAAAAGATGTACTTAAATATTATAAGTAAAAGTTCTGTGTTGCGACTGAAGCAGCTTTAATGTTGTAGCTGGTCCAGGTAGAGCAATTTTTTACCACTTCTTATTGTGTTTGGTATTTTAATCAATAATAAAACATCATATTTTTTAAAGCAATCATTAATTTTGTACATAAAAAACTTCTACAGGCCCATAGTCCACCCCCACAGGTGTTTCCATGTTATCTTGCCTAATTAGACCTCTTCACAGGACTGTGTGTGGGTGTGCACAAATTGTGTTTGATTGACATCTCCCTGTTGTGGGTTTTGTTGTGACAGTGTGATAAGTGTTATTCTTCTCATCAGTCCGCAGAGCTTGGTTTGCTGATTTTTCCAGAAATTTGGTTAAAATTTGCATGACTGTGGATGGACACCCACCTTCCTCCTGAGGGGACGTCAGTGATGGCAAACACCAGACTGGGTGTGTTGGGCTGTTAATTAGGGAAACTAGTTAGTTGAAGCAATCTGAGACCATGAGATTTGTTCCTCCATTGAAATACTATGGAGGTTTTATGTTCATCGTAATGGAATATTACATTTAAACAAGACTAGGCCAAAACCTAGTATATGTCTGGACCGCCTATGGTCAAATCCTGATTTTATTTCTGTGAAGTCGTCTGACGAAATCACCAAACGCATAAATTAAAAGACAAAGACTGAGCTGGAACTACTTTGTACCAAAGAAATAAGCCTACAAATTTCCCTAAAAAGAGATAATGAATGTGTGTCATTTTAGGAACATCTTCTGCTTAATCATTAAATTATGCAATCAGCCGATCATGTAGCAGAAGTGCAAAGCAAAACATCCTGCAGATACAGGTCAGGAGCTTCAGTTAATGAACGCAGCAAAAATAATATGACTCAGTGACTTTGATTGTGACATGATTGTTGGTGCCAGCCAGGCCGGTTTGAGTGTTTCTGAAACTGCAGATCTCCTGGGATTTTCACACACAACAGTCTCTAGAGATTTTACACAGAATGGTGTGAAAAACAAAAAACATCCGGTGAGGTGAACGGGCTACAAAAGCAGAAGATCATGTCAGGTTCCTCTCCTATCAGCCAAGAACAGAAATCTGAGGCTGCAGTGGACACACACTCACCAGCACTGGACATGAATCTAGATTTCTGCTGAGGCAGCAGATGGTAGGGTCAGAAGTTGGCATCAACAGCATCAATCCATGAACCCAGCATGCCTTGTATCAACAGTCCAGGCTGGTGGTGGTGGTGTGATGGTGTGTGGGGACTGTTTTCTTGGACCTTAATACCAATCAATCATGGTTTGAATGCCACAGTCTCTCCGAGTATTGTTGCTGACCATGTCCATCCCTTAATGGCCACAGTTCATCTTCTAATGTCTACTTCCAGCAGGATAATTCTCCATGTCACAAAGCCAAAGTCGCCTCAAACTAGTTTCATGAACGTATTAATATGGTGTTCCTCATGCATTGATTGGGGAGTGTATTTTATAATGTGAACCTACTCTTTGGATCATTCATGCTGTAGCAAAGTTCACAGGTTGTTCAGTGTCAGTACACGCTCCCCTGTACGCAAATTCCTGTTTCTCAAACCCGAATTTTTCATGCAAAGTGTTTGGCAGTGTCACTCTGTCCTTTGTTATGTTCTGAAGGACTAAACAAAGCAGTGAATCTCTAGCAATCAATGCAGCAGAACAGTGCCTGCGGCTTTACACGTATCTGTTATACACGTAATAATAAAAGAACAACAGGAGTGGTGTGATGTTCATATTGTAAGGTGAAAAGAGTATGGAGACTTGAGGTCGTGCTGATGTCATGTCTGTCATGTTAGACATCAGCCCTGAAACCACAGAGGTGGGTCTGAGGACTTTGGCAGGCGTTTGCATGTTTGTCGAGCCGTGAACAGATTTTGTCACCACGATGGCGTGCAGATACAGTCACGCGACTTTACAGGTGTGTAGTTTAGATCCAAATGAAGGCTGAGTTCTATCCATTTTCTAATAGATTTCACATATTTTTACACGTTTTATTTACGTACATATTTCAAATTCAATATCTTATCATGTATTACATTTACGTAAATCACTTTATACAGTCACATTATGGGGATTTGTCTTTGTGGTGACAAAAAGCAGGTCCCAGTAATCTAAATCACACAATTTGAGGGTGAATACGTTTTAAGGTAAGGGCAGCGTTATGTTAAGGCAAGTAGTAGTTAAGGTGTGTGTGTGTTTCTGTTTAAGACTTTAGTGGAAATGCAGGGCTGTATGATGCTTCATAGGATATGAGGAAAATGGCTGTCAAACTATAATAGATAAAGATAAAACATTACATGAAAATGTGTTTTATTTCTTTCACAAACCAACAGCTAAATATTCCCCAATAGCTTCAATTACAACAGATTATTGTCATGGCTGCCTGACACAGCCAACCTATCCATGTGTAAACTAATCACACGTGTTATCCAAACATGATAACTACATGTTGGTGTGTGTGTGTGTGTGTGATGACCTAAGTGCTCATATTGCCCTTAATGGTACATTAAGTGTTTGTCATTGCAGCGCCATATTGCTTCCGTCTGTCCAATTCATTGAATTAGTTCTAATCTATTAACCTGCCCTTTGAAATTCATAACACATCAGGATTAAAGTGATGACCAAAGGCATCAACTAATATTGAGCTGTAAATTACTTTTCACTCTTGCACAATTGCCTGGTGGGTAAGATCAGGACCACTTAGACTGGGAAAACAAAAATATCCTCCACATTGACTGTTCAACCAAATATAAGCCAGTAACCTCTTGAACCCTCAGTTTCCCTCAAAGTGGCCTTCTACCACGTAAATCTCTATATTTGCAACACTTCACTGAAGCTATATCTGTGTTTTTTTTATGGTGTTTATTTCAATTTCCACTACATCAAATAAAAATACGATGTCTGGTAAATGATTTTATACAGATTTTACCCCAAAATCAGTCTGACATATCTGGAACAACATTTTATTAAATCATGAAGAGCAAACTGGAAACAAACAAAGCAACTCCTAAGAGAAAATTACAATTAGTTTTCATTTTTGCAGTTAAAGAAGAAGAAAAGTAAGTTAAGAAAAGGAGAAATCTTAATAAAAATGTTAAAAATATAAAAAAATAATCCAAATATTTTTATAGTTTTAACCAGTTAAGACCAGATGAGATGTACACACGTAGTATATGATTTAGTTGTAAGCCATTGTGAACATATATGTTGATTACAGCCACTTTAAAGAATAACCACATTATTAAGCATCTAAACTGACTAATGTTGACATTTGCAGCAAAGATTGTAAGCTGTTAAATGAGCTACACTAGTTGACCCAACTAGCCTGCAACATGTTGTGAACCACATTTTCCCCCAAAGGATATTTCTTTGGTAGCTTGTTCAGAAAGCCAAAGTAGGACATTGGCCAGAAAGTTGATGTGAGTCATCATTCAAAGTGTGAGGCTCTGCTTGTTCATTGTTGATTTGTTTATCTTGTTTGTTTAGTGTCACGGTAATACACTGATAAAACGATATCTCAAACTTGATGCACATGCAATTGAAATAAAAAGATTTTATTGGTGTGACTATCTATGGGCTAAATAGATGGAGAACAATATTTTAACTCAACGTAACTTTTCTCACAGGAGGGCACAACTTGTAATTTACAGATCTGTGGGATGTAGCAGAGAGAAATGTGCTATTTCACTTTAGTTGGACTTACACCGAACATCTTTTTGTTCACCTGCTAGCGGGTTCATTTAATTTTTTTTCATCCTGACTTCTGATCTTTCTCACCTTCACTCTGCCAAACTGTGTTCTGCTAACTCCACAGCGACTGTCGCCTCTCACTGAATCTCCATCTGTTTTAGTCCCCGCAGGCTCGGTACCTGCTGGAACAAATCATCCTGCTTTGATAAAATACTGCCCAACTACACAATGTTGCTGTGTGTCATTGTTGTGCTGGCTGAGTGGTTTGGAGCGGCGTAACTGCTGCCCTACATTGCCTGAGTGTTTTTGAAATTGGAGGTAGAAGTGGGTCATAATACAAACAGCATGCGGGGATGTTGCCTGTGGATAATCAACAGTTCATTGCTGTGGAAAGCAATTAATCAAACAGTGTGCATCACCTTCTTAATAATTTGCTATTTAACCCTTGTGGAATTGTGTTCTACTTAAGTAGTGCATGATAAAAGCAGACTGTTCTTCAAGGTGTAGTATGCGTTAACTATCTGTCTTTTATTGTGTCTGCTGTAGATTTTCAAAGAAAACTGTCAATACCAGTAACGCCAATGCACAAAAACATAGATTCCAACGCAAAGTCTGGAATGTGTAAAAAGCAATGTGCTCATTCTCACATTTACTTGACTTACATTTGATAAATGAATAACAAAAAATAAATTTCAACTAGAATCGCTGCCTCACGGTTGTCTAGTTTCAGGTCACATCCCTTTTTATCCAGAGTCAGATAAAATATGAACCATTCGTGTGAAATTTTGTCATAATTGATGCGTGAAGTCTTGAGTTATGGCTAAAAATTGTTTTCTGAGGTCATTGTGACCTTGACCCTTTGACCACCAAAATCGAATCAGTTCGTCCTTGAATCCAGGTGAACATTTGTGCCAAATTTGAAGAAGTTCATTCAAGGTGGGAAACACTGCTTTATATAGTGTCTGTGTTTCTGAACATTCAGTCACCAATGGGTGCATATGATGGATACACACCATATAATTTCCGCTGGGGACAGGGCGTGGGGACATGTCCCTCCATTTTTCAAAATTAATTTCATATTGTCACATTCTGCTTTTTTGCATAATTAAGCTCAAGTGTCACCTGACATTAACGACTTAAGTAACTAACGTTAACAAGACTAATGGCATGGATCTGCTCGAAACTGAGGAGTCGAACTTGGTTCAGATGCTGTTGATTTATCCAACAGACACTTTGGCTGTATGTGTATTGACACTCTACAGTCGTAGTGGCTCTGTGAGGCTGTACTCAGGCACAGTGATGCTTTCAGCTAAAGGCTAATGTCAGTATGCTAAATTGCTCAGAGTGGCAATGATGATAACATGCTGATGTTTTGCAGGCAACGGTGTAATTTCCACTGGGTATTGTGGGGGCGACATACATTCCCCTCAGTTTCCAGAGCCAGTGTTTTGCTTTATTTTGCCCTCCGCTTCCCCTCTGAGGTTACATACTGACTTTCTGATCTTATTGGTAAAGGTTGCTCTGTATGCAGCCTGAAAGAAATGCCTGCACTACTCACAGCTGAAAAACATACTGCCATCTTTGTTTTTTGAGTATAATTTTTCATTTACAGGAAATACTTAAAAACAATATTCTAAAAAGACACTAGAATCAAACATCTGTCCAAAGTAGGGCAGTAAAGCCAAAACCTGATAAGGGCAAAATCATATCTTAGATACTAAAGATATTACAAGTCATTATGACTGGGAAAATGAATGTCTGTACAAAAATGTATGGCTTTTTAGATTTGATGAATATTTCAATAGTGGACTGACCAACTGACAGACTGGTACTAAGGCTAAAAACAGAAAAACATTGACAATTAAAGGAGCTATTACTAAGTATTTTCCTATTGCTACATAGCAAACATTAACAGTAACAGCTGTTTCTTTACCAGTCTTTCCAAGAGCCTCAGTCATGGTTGCATTTACAGTGCAAGAGGTTGTAATATGCTACTGCTGTTGCTAATGCTACTTCTTCAGGGCAGCCTGAACGCTACAGTGACTCGGTATCAGAAAGTGATGTGACAGGTTGACAAGGCGCTAACTTGCTGAACTCACAAAGTATCCTCCAGACTGGTAGGTAAACAGCTGTCAATGCTAACATTGACTCTGTAGCACAAATAGCTCCTTTTAACAATCACTCAAACTAACGGTTATGGGTAACACAATGTCACATGACCCTCACGTGGTTGCTCTTCCCGCCAGCTGGTAAGATCGGCTGATAGCATAAACAATACCAAAGCATTACAGACAGGTTCTGACATGGATCCAAGAGAAACACCAAACCATGATTTGTGTTGTTTTGTAGGCTGACAATATACAGTGTACTTCTGATGAAGACTGTGTGATATGGTCAGTGATGTGGCCAGTGTAAGAGGACCTTGAGTTTGGATTGTATTGTCAGCTGTTGTCCTTAAAATTAAGACAAATTCGGAAAAAATATTGTAGTGTTCCAGGTTAATTAAGTATACCGCAAAAACAAATTCTGTGTAATTTTGATAATGTTTCACGCAGCTTTCAGCTTACCAATACAACCAAACGTCAAACGTACAGCCTCAGCTTGTGATGTAAACGGTTAAAACTAATCTACATCGCTGCAATCAGTATGAAACCCTGAGTGTTGAGCTCCCTACTGTGATGTATGTATTTTGGTTGTGTGTGACACCTGCGTGTCGAACCAGAGGTGACTGTTCTGCCTCTGTCGGATCACAACAGCGAGCAGAGTGCGTTTAGAAGTCAAGTTGATTTTCTCGGCTTTGATTAGGTGCAACCAGACCGACTGTCAGCATCACTTATGTGAATCTAACATTTTTATGTTCCGCTGCCATGGTGGTATCTGTGTATGTGAATCTTTTAGATATCTGTTGAATGGGCTGTGCTATGTGGCACTAAAAAAGTTAATCTATGATTGACTGCAAACCACGCCACTTCAATGAAGCGGGATATATATCGTCGTCAGTGAGTTGGTTATTTTGAATCAAAGCTTCCTCTGTGTTGACCTGTTCTATGATAGAGACGGCGTGCATCACGTCAAGCATTCCTCTTTGACTGCTTCCGTGAATTAAAAGAAACGCACACTTCCATCTATGGGAAGGCTTTTAATGTGAAAAAATATTAGGATGAGTATATTTTTGTTTAAGGTAACTTAACATTCAGCAGGAGTACAGTCAAGAACAAATGGCCGGAAATAAATTATGAAACCAAAAGAGTACTGCATAACTGATGGAATTAGTGCTGTGGAAATGGACATTATACTGAATTAACCCTGTGAGCCGCCGTGGTAGGCTACAGGTAATTACACCTCCATCAGTGTTTTTTTTTTTAATTTTTTAACCCAGGTTTAATTATTTATTTGACATGCTCCTGGCTGGTTTTTGAGACGCAGCCATTATTTGAATACTGGCTTTTATGTGACAGTTTAGAGAATATATAGCTGGATAGTGCAAACATGTATGTATCAAGAGACCAGGATACTACATTGCAAAAATAACTCTATAAAAGCCCCTTTTCCACTGGTCAAAAAACCCAGTAAGACCCGCTAACATAAGTTCTTTGTCGTCAATGGAAAAGGCTACAATTGGCATTCACACCTGGGTCACATGACTCCGCAGGTATTTATCGTCTCCGGCTCTTTTTACACCTTTTCCATCTTTCACAGCACAAACACTCTAAAGTGTTGTTAAACCAAAAACACCGCAGCTACACCGGGATGCAAGAGTGAGTGCAGCCCCGAGATAAGTTTTAAAAACACACAATCACAGACCGATGCGTCTCGTACAGAGGCTCCGACACTTACAGGAGCTCCAACCCGGGGAGGAGAGTTTGCACGGCTGCTAACAGCTCACTCTTTCTCCCCTGTGTTTGTGTGCATGCGCTCTTTAACTACAAGTGATGACATTGCTCCCAATTGCAATTGTGAGCTTGAACAGAAAGGCAAACTCTGCTGGTAGTGTAAAAGGTGTGATCTGGCTATGGACTTTTACATTTTTATTACCCATATTGAATTCATTTTTAATGATATCAGTCATTTCTGACAGTTTGTGATGCAAAATGAATTCATTGGTTTACAGCCATTGATTTTTGTATGGGAAAAGTCAGGACAGTGTCGCGTGACCTGCGATTCCGATTGTGGCCACTAAGCTTAAAATCGCCTCGCAGCTCAGTGCTGTTCAGTTGGATGGACATTCAGGTCAGCACTTTGAAGATGCTTTGCCACAGGGAAATTCAGCGTGTCAAAGTTCATCATAGTTGAACTCCGCTGTCCTACGTGCAGGTGGCGATCTTGTGAGCATTAACTGTAAAAGGTCATACACATGCAGGCCTCCAGCACTGGAATCTTGCTGCATACCTTTGCGTATCAATGAGAGAGGAAGGTTGTGTCACCCCGTAATGCTTTTAAAATTACAGTGGCAGTACACGTTATGTGAAATCATGCCAAGCAATTAATTCTGTCATTATATTTTGATATATTATTAATTTTCACCCACATAACCCTTGTTTCTCTGGTTGAGCTGATGCTAATTTGCCTTGTGTTATTATTTTAATTGAATGTTTCTCTACACATTATACATGCGCTGATACCTTCTGAGAAAAAATGTTTATGTTTTTTGCTCTTTGTTCACTCTAGCTCCACCACCTCAAAACCATAATTCATCAAATTTGCCCAGCCTTCATATGGTGAACAAACATGTTTTTTTTAAGCCTGAATAATTTAAAATATTTTCCCACAGGCTTTTGTAGTTGTTTACACTGAAGGAAGATATGTTACCAGAGATTAAATATGACGGATCAAATGTAAACAAACAGGCAAAAATCTGAAATGAAGGCCTTTTTAGATGAAAGTAAAATGTGCAGAAATAAATGAGCAAGTGCTAAGTGGGTGATGTGTCTTGTTAACTAAACACTTGTAAAATTTGGGTAATGCTTTTTACTGTTTTAAAATGGACCAGGAGTGCTCTTCTGGATTGAAATTGAAATTGCACATGAGGAGCACAAGGAGCTGTTAACTCACCTAATAGAATTTTATTACTGTGAGTTTCAGTAGTCGTAATTTCTGACATTAACATGTTAAATTAAAAATATGAAATGTCACCTATTAGCAGCTTTGATCCAAAAAAACAATACTGTCAGCCTTCAGAGAAACTTATCAGTCGAGGCTGTATTGTGCTCGGAAAAACAACCAGGGAGCTGAAGAGCTTTGTGACAATGATCCTCTGAAAGAGCAAAGTTTGACAATGAGCCAGCTGAAGGATGACCAGTGTGTGCCAGCGAGTCTTGTGTCATCAGCATCAATAGCCAATCTGCAGACCTCCAAACATCCCAGCCGGGTGGCTCATGACCTTTCCCCAGGGATCGCCATGGTGACAGTGTGCTGAAGCAGCAGGACAGACTCCCACTTCCCCACCGGGAATTCAAAGTTGGTGTTATTATCTTGATAGTCTCTGTACATCGAGATTGATAGAGCAATTTGTTTTGCACGTAAATTTCCTTGTATATGTGTTATATATGCTTGTTATATGTCTACATATATATTGTTTTTATGATGTCAAATCGGTTGTTTACATATTGTATGTTATGTTTCATACCTATTTTGCATTTCTTCATTTTGGACATATTTATAATCTGTTTATATTAGGAAAATGTCATTTAATATTTAAGAGGTTAAAATCAAATCTAATCAAAACTGAATATTATATGTTAACTTTATATTTAACTCTCGTCATGTCGATTGGTCAGTCCACCACTTTGGTCCAATCTGAAATATCAACATCATTCAATTGATGACTGGATTGCCATTAACTTTTGATCAGGCATTCATGGTCCCCAGTAAATGAACCATAATGACTCTGGTTGACATTTCTGGTTTTTAGTGAAATGTCTTTGACAACTATTGATTGGATTACAATAGAACCAAATGTATCCTGCTTATCCCAACACAGGCTGTAGAGAGATAACGGGAAACAACAGAAGAGACAGATGCAACGATAGTCCCCGGTCGGACTGGCGTTGGCGGTTTTGCGGTTCACTGTTGGCGTCTAAACCCCTTAACTACAGTGGTTCCCTGACATTTGTGGTTTTGAGTGAAAGACCTCAAAAGCTATTGAATGTTCTGTACAAACATTGATGTTCCACACAGGACGAACTGTAAAAACAGTCTCTGATCTCTGACTTTTCATCTAGCGCCGTCAGGTCACACTTGATTTATCCAATACTTAAGACAAAATACATGCAAAACTAATGATGTCCCCATCAGCCTCAGCAATACTTTATATTCAGCAAATGTTAGCATACTAACATGCTAAATTAAGACAGATTAGCATTACTTAAATATGAGCCTGTTAGCATAGTCAGTGCAAGCATGTTAGCATGCAGAATGCAGCTTCACAGAGCCACTAGCATGGCTGTAGACTCTTCTCTTATACTGCATGTTTCATATAATTTTGCGAATATTTCTTTCATATTTGCATTTTGTTTATTGCCCTTTTTTTTCCAGATGGGTTTGTATTGTATTTTGTATCTTACATCTAGTATGGCTAACACAGATATGTAGATTTTTGAGGCAGATATAAATTATTGAGAGTTTAAAAAACCTTGTAGCAATATGTTGGCTATATATTTTTTGATAAGAATCCCTTAAATTCAGATATTTGGGTATAAACTCTGATTCAAATATTTATTATCCTGGCTCTAATTCATCCATTTCAACATTTCCCTTGTAAGCAACATGTTCTTATTTCTTATTTAACATGTTCTCTTTCTTTTTCTTCCTGTATTCTGGTACGATCTGTTCCTCCACAGACCAGGTTTCCTCCGTGTCATCTTGTCTTTAAGTGTGTGTATGGATGTATTGTGACGTACATTGCCTGGACACACAGATGTGTGCAGAACGACATGTAGTGTTTTTGAATGTGCAGACTGATTCACAGTCCGAGTGACTCAGCACTGGTGCTTCAGCCGGCTTCGAGAAACACTCTGCCACAGATCCCTGGTGTGGAGGCTGAGTATTGGACTCCTCCTCCGCCTGGACTTGTTTATTTGTCATCCCACAATGCACTGGGAAATAGAAAAAGGGGGGGGGGGGGGGGGGTGGAGTTGTTTAGAAGAACAACAGCAGGGATCCTTCAGCCAAATGGACATGCGTTTACTTTAGGATGTTTCCTCATCAGTCACTGTAATGAGAACAACATCAAAAAGAAGCCTCTGTATAGAAAACAATCAAACTCTGCCAGTATAATTTAACAGTTTTCCAAACTTGTTTCTATCTTCTTAATGTCTGGGGGCAGAGTGGTGTGGTGGTGACGTTTGCTGACAAGACATTACTCTCTATTAAATGATAAATTATTAGACACAGGACACATCTGCTAGTCAGTTTAGAGGAAACAGTGAATTAATGAATTTGATTTCAGCACCTTTTTCTTGATCTTTGCTGTTGTTTATAAAGCTTCAAGATCACATGTGGACTCAGTTACAATATATATCCCGCTGACATTCATTGTATGAATTTAGTTTCAATGAATTTCAGTGACCATTCTTTAAAAATAACACGGCTAGACTTAGTGTCTCTTAAGTGCCTAGTGATCCCAAACATTACAGCCATTTACCCTCAAGTGTGGCTGAGCAACAACAAAGCACCAAAAGTAATCGTGGGCAGCTTGTGAAAATCCAGAGCACTGTCAAGTTCCGCTTTAACCGTGTGAGACTGGTCCCCCAAAGGAAATGTGTGTATTAATAACTCCTGTTCCTCATCATTATCACCACGATGAAAACAAGAGCAGCAACAGCGTCACAAAATGAGCCCTTCAGGATGATTCATCCACACACTAATTGTGGAACAAAGCCAGCAAACACAGAGCGAGGGGAATTTTTCTCAGTGCTGTTTGTCGTGTTTTAGGCGAGGTGTGAAAACAAGAACGTCCAGGAGGAGTGCATGTAAGCAGTGTTGGACTACAAGCCACGCCCCCGCGGTGCTGCTCTTAGTTTTTCTAATGAAACAGATAAAATACTTAGAGCTGCGCTAATTAATATTTCTATCAATCAAACAACTGTAAAATGTGAAACGGGTCGCTAGTAGTGATGAATCCATGGGGAATTATTACCAACTCTGTATTTTGCTCATTGTAACCTCTTTTCTTTTTAGCACCGAGCACAAGGTAGCCTACGTTTGTGACTGATAGTTACAGCTAGATAAGCTTCGTTTTGCAGGTCTTTGGTCACAAACCAAAGTACTTTGGTGGTGCATTGGTTGGCGCGTCACCTCACAGCAAGAAGGCTGTGGGTTCGAACGTGGGTTTCCTCCAGGTATTCTGGCTTCCTCCCACAATCCAAAGACATGCAGGTTAGGTTTATTGGTGACTTTAAATTGCCCGTAGGTGGCTAATGAATGGCGCAAAGGTTCATCCTGCAACTCCAGTTCTGCTTACCAAAAGTGGCCCACTAGGCGGCTCGCATTCCACGCCCGGCTCCAAGCCAGCGAGCCGGGCTTCTTACCCATGTAAAGTTTGAGAATAGTTTGAGATCGTTTCGGCCACAAGACCTCTAATCATTCGCTTTACCAGATAAAACCGGTGAAAGGTCAGGGGATGAAGGTGTTGCACTGCATCCTTTGGGGACCATGCATTGTGTGCCAAATTTCATGGCAATCCAATCTCATCCAAAATATTTATCCAGACATTTCTCTTTTAATCAAATATATCAACCTGCCCGCGGAGCTGGAGGAAAAGTTAGAGGATCACCAAACTCACTAGAATATATCCTCTTGAGAACTTGAATCTGTAGCAGCTTTAATGACGATCCGTCTGATGTCTCATCAAGATATTTCACTCTGAACCACAGATGTCAATCTCACAGCAGCACTAGGGGGAAAGGATCACCAAAGCCGTTAGGATTCATCCTCTGGGGGCCATAAATGTCGGTACAAAATTTCATGGCAATCCCATCGATTAGTTATTGAGATTTTCGGTATGGACCAAAGAGGTGGAGCAACCAACCAACAGTTTTAATAAACATTAATCGCCTTCACAACCTTTGTCTGGGTTCTTATTGATCAACATGTTTGTGATGACTAATTTCTTTAGGCCATCTCTTGGTAAATCATGTATATTCCAGAGCTCATTAGGTATCTGCTCTCATTTGTATTGTTACCCCCAGGGGTTGATTGTGCTCCTCAATGAATCTTTAACATCCTGCTTCTTTTTTTTATGGGGGAGCCAGTATAACAATTCATAAAATATGAATTTAACTTAGTTAATTAGTATTCACATCTGTGTCTGTTTTTCTCCGAAGCTCGAAAGCATCATCACCGTAAATGTCTTTCACCGCCTCATATTTGTTAATGCTTGTGTGTGCTGTTAAGGAATACACTAAGTTGGAGATTGGCCAGTTAGGAAATGTACAATATGTGTTGACTGATAACACACCATAATAATCCTAATGTTTCCTGTAAACATTATGGTAAATTGTTGTTTTTCCACTTCAGTGTTTATACAGATTAGGATATAACAAGTAAATTACTGATCTTTAGAACTGCTGGTTGGCAGATGTCGTTAGCTTTGCAGGCTAGATGTCTCCCTATTTGTGGTCTTTATGCTAAACTAACCATACTGGCTGTAGCTGGAGCCTTATATTTAATAGATAGGAGAGTGGTGTTGATCTCCTCAAACTCTTGGCAAGAAATTAAATATAAATACTTCCAAGAGTTAAAAACTTGTAGCAGCTGATAAATCTTAAATCAAATCTAGGTCATGGAGTTTTATTAGAAAGTGTAGTAAAATCTATTCATAGAAAAAAAGAAATAGGATAGTTTGACCCAGCAGGAAATAATTTACATGTTGTGTAGGAGGAGAAGATGTTGTGCAGTATGAATATATGTAAACCCATCTGAAATGGGTCCAAAATCTGCTTCACAGTATTGCATCAAAAAATCACACATTTCCTTCTCGGATTCACAGTTAAACTGAAACATCATTCACACACACACACCTGGAATCAGCACCTTTCTATTGATGGTGGTATCTTTGGTGTCCAGTGCAGACAGATGTCTATATATCTGCATAGAAACCATATAAAATAGATGTGTCATTTCAGATTATTATGTTTAGACATTGTCTGCAGTGTCTAAAGTAATCCAATGACTGTTGTCTGTACATTCATGGTTACAGCGTAAACAGGAACTTCAGTCTGTTAGCTCATGCAGCATGCAGACGCTAATGCTAGAAAAGTCAGGATTAGGATTATCCTGAGGAGAGCATGAATGTATGCACCAAATGACATGACAATCTATCCATCAGTGTCCATCACATTTCACTCAGAACCATAAATGTCAACCTTGTGGTTCTAGAGGGAAAAATACAGGGGATCACCAAAGTGTTTAGGATACAGAAATATATAGAAAATAGAAAAACAAAAGAAGTGACAATTAATTTGTTTGGCACTGTCAGTACCTTTGTTTTTGTTTTTGTTTTTTTAATTAAAAAGGCTTAGAATGATCCATTTTCATGGTTCCTATGAACACTGGAACTCTCCTCTATCCATTTCACATGGAGATATTTGTGGTGTGTTGAAAATATGCAAATTGTGTAAAGCTTTTGGTGATTGTGAAATTCTGAGTGTCCAGGCTTACTCTAACAATATGCCATGTGGCTAAGACAAGAGCAGTAAACTATTTTCCACATGGACCTTATTCTCTGTCACGCTAACTTCTTACAATCCAAATATTATATTTAACCTATTTTAAATAAACACCAGCTACTCACACATTCATACTATAACTCTGAATGTAGTTCTTATAGGTTTTTTTTAGGGAATAGTTTGACATTTTGGGAAATAAACATAAAAATCTGTAAATATGAAGCCATATCCAGCTGCTAGTTAGCTTAGTTTAGCAAAAAGATTGGAAACAGCTAGCTTACAAAAAACCTGAAACCTGACCTGGCTGCAGTTTCTTCTTCGCTGGTTATTTGACAAGAAAGTTGTGCTAAGCTAAACTAACCGTCTGCTGGCTGTAACTTCATCTTTATTTTGATCTTCTTATATAACTCTTGGCAAGAAAGCTGACTAAATGTAATTCCCTAAATGTGAAACTGTTCCTTTAAGGAAAAAGAAGAATGAGAAATTAAAGATTCATTTATGCTGCGCTGGCTTCAGGTGGAGACGGGAGTTGATTCCCTGATATCTCCAGCTGTGCTTGTCTATTCACTCGTAAAAATGAGTCTGTGTTTGGCAGTGATATGTACAGTAAATGCATTTTGTTTTAGCTTGAATAGTTGTTTTTGGAAAACACTTGTACATGCTCTAAAATGAGTAATGTTTAGGCATACAGCACCAGCTGGCAGACTCCAGCTGTGCCCATAGAGCCACAGTTACAATAAACTACTGTATATAGTCAGAGTAAGAAGCGGATTATATAATGTGTCTACTTCTACATTTTTTTAATTGTGTTGTTTTGATGAGGGATCAGCCGCGCAGGTGGCTCTCTGCTATAGTTTGCATGTTTCTGTGTGTTTGTGTAGGTGTCCTCTGGGCGCTCCGATTTCCTCTCGCAATCCAAACACAGGTCGAGTCAAGTGGAGACAGTAAATTTCCCACAGGTGTGAGCAGACCGGGCCTTTTCCCTGCCTGTCATCCAGTGCATGCTGGGAAGGGGCTCCTTGAAATACAATCCTTGTCCATTAGTTGTGTGAAAAAGACAGAAATACACACAACAACAACAATTGGCACAAAAGAACTCACAAAACGTATCAAGCACGGCGCCATCTGATCCAACAACAAGAATTTAAAAGCCTAGAAAATCCAAGCAGAATTTAAAGACTCACTGTTGACAGTTGCTGCTGTAATCTTTGGTAAACATGCAGACAATACGTGATCTCAAGCTTGGAGCTTTTTCTCCTTATTATAAATATTGATTATTGTGTAGTACTGTGTAATCCATGCTCTCAAAGCTATAATTGTGAGTAATGATATGATGTTTTTTTTTTGTTTTATTTTGTTAATCTGTCAGGATAATGATTGATTTGTCTATCAAACCAAACAACTCACCACCTCATCATGGCCTGAATGAATAAACTGCCGCGGTACGTGCTTTGGCCACGGTGTTTGTGATAAACAGTCACGCCAATAAAAGTCAGTGGATTGAACTGCGAGTCAGGGAGCGTCTCAGGTCGCTTGGCATGTAGCACCATGCTGAGGCTGGATCCGGGATTGGTGGGGCTGGGGGGGTGGGTGGGGGGGTCGCTCTAACTATCTGTGCTCTGCTGAAGCACTCAGTGAAAAGAGGAAGCCGGGGAACGCAAACAAACACGCAGCCCAACGGCTCTCTCACCACACTGCCAGAAACTGGGTTGGGTATAGATTTTTTTTTTTGGGGGGGGGTGGGGTGGGGAGGGTGGGGAGGGTGGGGGTTTGGGCAGGAGGAGGAGAAAAAGGAGAAGGAGACCAAAACCCAGCAGGTGTGCTCCGGCAGCATGTAATGTGTCAGCATGGCTCAGTGCCAAACACGCTGCAGCCTCTGCAGCACTGAAAAATACAGTGAATTTACAACAAAGTTACAGTGATGTTGATTTATCTTTCACCTTGCTGAGCGGGGCTGTTAATTCACTCAACCCGAAGCTCTGGCAGAGTCCCTGCATCTCATATCGTTCACTTCCAGAATTTCCACACCCACTCACATAAATAATCAAAATTTGTCAGTGTGACAAATTACTAAACGGAGGTCAAACAACTATCAGTTTGGAGGGGGAAATTGGTACAGGGTGCTCCTGAAACACTATTTTCAATTCAAGTTTCACTTCATCTTTGTTCTCTGTCGCCGCTGTTAACATGTCTGCAGTTTGCAACATTAGTCAAGATCAGGTCGGCTCTACCCAGACGACTGAGTGTATTTGAAGACTTTAGAGCTAGGCTAACAGTTGTGAACTCAGCTAGCTAATGTTGGCGCCACATACAACTACTGGGGTTCAACAGAGTATGAGGTGTAATAACCCTTGGCTACAAAAAGCCTGCTGAGCCAGTACCAACTATAACAATGAACTACAGGCATGTCAACAAACCGTTGGTAGAATGGCTGCAGATGAATCACCAGTGCCAGTTATATGAAAATAAAATCCAGCAACACTAATACAATCAATGCACGTAATTTTATTGCTATACAGTCATTGTTAGCATCTAGTTTAACTTGGTAACAATCTGCTACATCAGGTCATGTTTTCTGGTGTGACTAAGGTTAGCACTGTGGCTAACCACCTCAAGAATGATGTGTGAGCATTCTCAAGTTGAATAACTGGTGTTTTCCCCCATTCTTCTCATTCTGCTGACATTATGTGATAGTAACATTAGACACTAAGCTGACAATTAGCCTGTTACTGTTTTTGAATCCAAAACTCACGCCGGTTAACATAACCACATGTTTTGAGATACAGCCCTAAAAAAAAAATAAAAAAAATATTAAATGAGCTCTAAATCAGGAGTTACTCACCTTTTGAGAGAGGTTAAGTTCAGGCCCAGGCAAAGAGGTGGAGGTGAAACAGTCAGCTAAAATATGGTAAACCCTTCAATTAGCTTACTGTAGCATACTGCTGCTATCCTGTCTCTGGTGTTATATTCAATCAAAAAGAACATGTGACCATGACAGCCTAGCTGAAAAGCTACCAGATATTGGGATACCATTGGGATCATGTCTGCTTTATTATAAAATGGTTTTTCTGGGTATTTTCCAGTGTTTTTAGAACTAGACATGTTTAAATTGAACTACTTTTACAGCAACAAAAAGTGTTTTACTCGCGGCAGTGTGTAGAAGACTTTGAAACTGCCTTTTTTTTGCGACTTTGTTTTTTATGCCCAGGGTGATGCTTTTCTAAGGACTTGGACTCATGACCCCAGTATTTCTAAAATCCTGGCTACAGCCCTGCAGCACGTCAAAGCTGAACTTACCGGTCAGTTCATAGAGTATTCTGTTCACCTTTTATTTATTTTTTATTTCCAAATACCTTTTGACTAACGTTCAGCTTTGTATACAACCTGTGTGCTTGTCTGACTGCTTGGGTCCAGTGCTGTTGTTGCCTCTTGTTACAGAGGTGCCTGTTTTCCACTTGGACAGCTTTCCCTTCCTCCCTCCCTCCCTTCCAGCCGTCACTCCACTCCCTCCTCCCCCATCCACGTGCTCTGGCTCATCTGGATGTGTATGAGCAGGGCTACTTCAAACACGTGCTCTATGCCACCCTGCCCCCTTCCCCTACCACCTCTCTCCTCTCTCACTATCAGCCTGTTTTTCCTTTGTCCGGCCCATCCTGCTCTGTGCTGTGTGATTTACTCAAGCCTGGGAGACATGTGATCACTCTGCTGGATACCAAGAACTCCAGGCAGCCAGTGTTTTTGGAGGAGGAGGAGGAGGAGAAGGAGGAGGAGGAAGAAGAGAAGGAACAAGGAAAACAATCTGACACAACCAACAGGCTATCAGGACATTCTGTATGACCTGAGAACTTGTAGATTCTGCCAGAGGACAATGATTACACTTAACAGGAATGAATCTCACATTAAATGTTCAAGTACAGTATGTGATTCCCTGGGCTTTTGGAAAAGTTTGGTGCATGAAAACTCACAGTTTAGATTGTATTTAAATCATTTAGTTTTTATATGGTAAACAATTAAAAGGTTAGATACACCCAACATTTAAATTTGTGACTTGAACACTTTAAAAACTAATGACATTCCCACCATCCTCAGCTGGACTTGTATTTAGTGCTAATTAGCACATGTTAGCATGCTAATTCCATATTGCATCTATACTGATACGACCCTCTCCGCCCTGTGTACCTGCTGCTGGCTTTGTGTGGCTGCTTTCTTTGCAGGTACTAGATGGAGGGCGGGCGGGGTGGGTGGGTGTGGCAAAGGGTCGTCGGCACCTGGGCTCATTAGTAATCCTGACACACCTTGGCCCTGTGTGTGTGTGTGTGTGTGTGTGTGTGTTGGAGCTCAGATCTGGTTCTCGCTCCTCCCTGGGGCGCACCCGTTTTTGGTTTTGGTTGGCGTTTGGTTTGTGGTGCTGCATCATACAACATTGCGCTCATGCACCCGCTTACACTGCTGATTTTACAGATTGCATGTGCCATTGTTAGTTAAAGCTTTTCTTGCAGATTTATTTATTTATTTTAATGAAATATTTGTTTATCGGCTCGCTTCGTGGCCTATAGCCCTGTTTGTGACAATGCAGTGTACACTACATAGTAACTTATACTGTCTTCAGTTAGTGTATGAGAAATCACCTTTGCTGTTTTACACCTGCAGAATATATATGCCATATGTTTATAGAGTACAGTCAAATACTGCCAATTAAGACTGACTATTTTTCACCTTACAAATAGAATTAATTATAGAGGATTTCAAAACTTGAATGTTGATTTTAAGCCCGTAACTTTTCTATTTAATGATGCCTGCGTCTCTAAAATGCTCTTGTTATGCCTGGCTATGTTCCTACATGATTTATTACATCTGGCCATGTTTGTTTTTCTTTTTATCTGCTGTACTGAGGTCTCTCTTGCAAAAAAAAGATCTTGATCTCCATGAGATTAAAATGATACTGTGCATATCCGCCCTCTTAGAAAATACAGGATTTCACCTGCTACAAAAACTAGTTCCCAATGCCAAGAACCATTCGAGTCACTAAAGACAGATTCTCAGTACGTTTAATAAAAGATAACATGTTAATGTTAATATGTAAATATTGGAAAATATAATTAAATGTTCTCCCATGTCCCAGAACCTGAGTTGACCTGAAAAATAATTTCTACACTCACTCAACATTGGAAATAACCATCGTAAAGACGATTTAAATGTGAGCAACAACACAACAGATACTTACAGATATGGGCACATATTCAGATATTCTCTAAAACACAAGACCAGTATTTTCCTTTTAACTTTTAGCGATCCAGGGAAGATTGGATGTGTCTTCCATAAACATTCTGCTTCATTGATTCATTCAGCTCCACATATTCACACTTCACAGCTGCCTTACATAAACACAGTCTTCTATGGAAGCACTGTAAGGCCTAGTGTTTTACTCACTCTTTTCCCCTCACACACCTTTTTCCAAAATGTGTATTTGAACATGTAATAACCTGCTCACACACGTTGCTTTACTACTTCTTAAGCAACAGAGGAAGTAAATGATGACACTGTCACCTTTTATGTTATCTTTCTTTACATTAAATTTGTTTTTGAAGACGAAATTCCCATGAACCTGACTAAAGATGACACTGCAATACACTTCCTGACAGTGCTCTGGGATTTCCTTTTAAAAGTGAGCACTGGGCTGCTTGTTATTCACCTTATCGTGACTCCTCCTCCACAACAGTTCAACGGCACGTCACAGGCCTCGGGGGCTGGTTGTTATCCTGGATAAGAGCAGCCAGGCCAAACACAAGTTTCCTAACAGGAGTGAAATGGAAAGAGAGAGAGAGAGAGGGAGAGAGAGAGCAAACAAAATAACAGGACGGGGAAACAGCATTCCAAGAGTGCTAAGAATAGCAAAGTGGACCCTGTGCTCCCTGCACTAAGTTCACAACTAGTGTTAGGCAACAAACAGCGTGAGGCTGAGCACACTGCCAAAAAGTTTGCCAGGTAGATGCGACACTTCAGACCACTTCATTTTGTGGTCTGAAAACAAACGGACCAACCAAAGTATTCTCTGATAGGAGATATGTGTAATGTTTAAGCATGAGTTCCAAAACTTAAAATCCTAATAAATCCATCTGAACTGAACTGAACTGAACTGTTCAGGAAGCAATCTATAATCAATTTGTGTATGTGTTCCAAATTGGAAACAACCTAAAAGAAATCATCTTGTTAATCGTAGGTTTTCATACTTGAAACGAGATAAGATAAAATAACTTGGCTAGCTGCTGGATGAAAAATACATATTATATACAGTATATTTTTAAATGTTTCCTCTTGGGAGAATAACAAATTGTTCAGAAATAACTGATATATACAGTAAATAGTTGTATTTATGCTTAATAAAAAAGATCAAGCATAACGACAATAAGTGAATTGCTGAATTTTCTAACTGTATTTCTGTATCTCATATTGAAATGGCCAGAAACCAAAAGAGAGGGACAAGAACATGTGTGGTTCACCAAGGCAACACGGCTTCATAGATACACATAAATGTTAAACGCTAACTCAGAAATTATCTTTTGAAAACTCACCATGTAGCAAAACAATTTTCTCTGAAGGTCACATCGTGTTATTTGCACCTGATGCATCTCATGACGTCTGATAGCTGATAGCAGTAACCTATAAAGCTCCTTGTGTACGTTGGTTTGGTATAGAAACGGCCTTAAATCTCCGTCTTTGCAGTCTACAGAATCACTCATCAAGACCCGTATACTGTTAAGTTTACTGTGAGATTTAAAAAATATAAGCGTGATGTGACGATATGATTCTGAACGGTGCGATTTGGCCCAATTTAACCCCTGACTATACATGGGAAGATAATATAGTAAAATAAGTGCATTCATTCTTTTTAGCGGATATGTATCAAAAATACAAAAAATTGTTTCACTTGAATTGGTGAAAACATCAAGTCCAACTCATGCAGTTAAAATAATCAGACACTTTGTAGTGAAGGGACATAAACTTCACATTAATATCTCATTAAGACCGACACAGGGACGAAGGTTTAACCTGCCCAGTGGTTTAAAATTGTTTCTGTTATCATGTCTTCTCAAACCTCCACACACCTCAGCTTTTCCGTTATCTCAATATATTTTAGTAGTTACTGGTTTTTAGTGGTAGTTCAGGTGGGAATTTAAGTTCCTGAATAGAATACAATAGAACAAGAGAGCACACAGCAGCACAAACAAAGTGTTCATGTGGATGAGACTGAAACTATGTAATCCATCTATCATCTATGTAATGTAACTCTGTGTAATCCTATGGTTTTTGCGGTCAGACCAGAGTTTCTATGAACAGCAGACAGGAAGCGTCTTCTGAACTGGCCGGCCACGAGCTCAGCCCAGGTTTGTGAGAATCATGTCATACGTTATGTGCGTCAACTGCGTTCATATCTCACTGTCTGTGAGTTTGTGTTCATTTCACATTGTTTGTGTGTCTCTGTTGGAAACAAGTTTTTTCCGCAGAGGAGACCATGCAGCGGTGACTCATAGGGCATCACTGCAAACAGCCACATTATGCTGCTATCACTCATTACACTGGAAAAAAATATTCATTTGAGCAAAAAGTTAATGTTGTTTTTACACTGGAACGGCACAATTTACCCTTTTGTGTTGAGGCCTGATCACACCAGCCTTTTGCTTGTAGAGGCGAATTAAATCTTTAATACATGAAAAAATAACACAAAGTACAAAGACAGTAAAGTACAAGTATTATTAACAACAACAACAGATCATAATTATTATCGGTGGCCATCATCAAAGGCAGACTCGGTGTAGAAAAACAGGACCGGCAGCAGCAACGGTCTGGAGCCGCAGCAGTTCTGCCAAGTAGCGTCAAACACAGGTGGGGAGACGCAACAGGTCCGTCAGCTCAAGTCCTGCTCGTTATATTATTGCTGGTAAAGTCGACCGGTAACATCGCAGGCCAACACGACCCTCAGGCCACCGGGAAATTCCCGCTTCCCCCGCCAACCGGCTGTCCACCACTGATCACTACCTGCTACGATCTTTCCTTTCGTCTTTGGCAGTTCCTTCTCGATAATCCAACTCGCTGTGGACGGTTTTCAGTAGAACAGAGAAATATCTGAAAATGTGGACTAACGCAGCCAGAATCATCTGGGGTGGATACCACTGGAAGTAAGTGGGGGAAAAAAAGTTGAAGAATATGGCAGAACACTCTAGAAACTAAAGAGAGTTCAGGTTTTAAGAAAATCAAATCAATGTTGGTGTCTGATAAAATAACTTGAGATGGAGATTTCTCAGTACGTCTTTTACTCTGAAAGGGGAAGTTTTTTTGGAGAGAGTAACCGCTATTACACCAGTTTCCCGTTGCAGCTTTTGTGATCAGTTGCATTGTGTCATTGTATATAAACTACAGCCTCGGAGTGTGAGAAGATAATAAGCAAAGAGTTAACTGGATCAGACCTGATCTTGGCAGGCAGGGCTTGTAAAGGTTGCCTAATGGGGGCTGTGAGTAGGAGAGGGGGGTGTTGTTGACCAAATGGAACTGCTGGAACACAAGCTCACACCAAGAGACCCAGGAATCTGAGAGCCTGAGAGCACCCCCATCCCCACCCTCACATGCAAACACTGACATTAGTGGAGAGACAGCACCTCGAGCACACATGCATGAACGGACGTGCACACACATAAACACAGACTAATAAAACAACATATGCTCCTGTTTCTGCTACCTGGAGCAGCAGGTGGGACGCCCCTCCCTACTGAGTTCTACAAGGGGAGGGGAAGGGAAGAGGACAGGAGGCCCCTGCTATTGTGAACACTGATGTTAGACAGATACATGAGGCTCATGTAGTGGTTTTTTATCCGGTGCTTTTATGTCGAGTGTAATGAAAATTCAATTTAAAACTTTAAAAACTTTTGTTGTTATATTATTGTGAAGGAATCGTGTTTTTTAGTGTCGATGATATTCTAAATATTTCAGAGGCAACAAAATTGTTTGTTTTTTTCAGTAATTATTCACACACAAAAAAAAGGCACATTTAAAAATACATTCAACAAGTGTCGGCTTCAGTTGTCATATTTGTTGGGTACCATTTTTAGCTATGCTAGCGGCGTGCCTTCAGGGATGGCAATGTGAATGAGATGGTTGATCCACCACGACTGGAACACGACTCATCTCCTCCCGGAGCAGATCCTCTCCTAAACACCTCCATCACTCTTATTATATCGTGAGCGGCTTACCATGAAAATGTGGTAGACGTTCACGCTACCCTGACTTTTCATCTAGCACCGTGAGGTTGATATTTCTGGTTCACAGGGAAATGTCTCGAGTGTTGGACGGATTTCCAGGAGATTCGCTTCACACATTAATGTTGATGTTGTTGTTGATGTCCTGACTTCTCATCACAACACCGTCATGTGAAGCCTCAGTGCTATGTTGTGGTTACTGCTAATTAGCATCGCTAACACATTAATCCAAACATTGTATGCTAAACATTGTATCTGCTAAATGTAAACATGTTAGCGTTGCCACTGTGAGTCCATTAGCACTGTGACATTAGCATTTAGCTCAGAGCACAGCCTCACAGAGCAGCTAGCATGACAAGTCCAACGCTGCATTCACACACACACAGACACAAAGAAGTAAGCAGTCTCTCGCCACTCGTAAATCTGTGTTGGTCTTAGCACATAAATCACATACATACTATGTGCGCGGACATTGCTCATTTCCTGTTGCGCAGTTTGTTTCCCAAGTACAGACGCAGTAGGCATTGTTGAAACTGTTTTAAGTGATGCACAAGTGGGTGAAACAACGCCTTGCATCTGTTTCCTCAGGTGTTAAAACAAGTGTGATTGGCTCTCACCTGGCTGTCGCTCACATTGTATCAAGAATTGGGTGTTAGATTCTCCTCGATTTGGCTTTTAATATTTTTCCCACGTTATTAATAAATACCCCACCCCGCACCCCGCAAGTCTGCAATTCATACCATCAGGAGCGAAGTAAGACCGTATAGCCTTCTGTTTTCCAAGTTTCCCATTTTCAAGATATTACATGAATATTATATACTGTGAGACATTTCAGCCAAACTGAAGTCAACACACCAGCTCATTTGCGCCGAGCAGCTGGTGCCTCGCTTTCCCTGCTGTCTTGCCTACAGAATAAAATAATAAAATGTGTCCTTACAGATGTATTTGAGCAGTTCTAATTGAATAAACTAAAAAGGAAAACATCCACAGTCGTCTCATTCATCATGAACGTTAAAGAACAGGCATAGTGGACACATAGAGACACATCTTACTGTACCTAAGAGGCAATTTATTCCGATGACCTTTTTACAAATCTCTTTCACGGTGTTCTGTCTCTGGATGAGGGCAAGTGGCAGAGCGGGAGCTGCACCTCGAGCAGTGGTCTGTTGTGATTAGCTCATGTGTGGTTCTGCCCTTCTTCTGGCAATAATTGCCTTTTGCAAAAAACTGCATTAATCATGTTTTGACAATACATAAAGCCCTTATTGGAATAAGCATGCAAAAGAGAGACAGTGTGAATGGACAGGGGTGGGGGGATAAGGAAGGGGGGAGGGGGGGGGTTGATGCGGGGGCGGGAACAACAAGAAAGAAGAAGCGGTGAGTAATATGAAACCTGGACGGGCGCAGGAAGGGAAAACAGGAAAACGAGCTGGCTTGATAGAAAGACAGAGAAACAAACAAGCAGCGAGAAAGTGAATGAGTGCTGCCGTTGTCTTTGTTCCAGCAGCTGCACATAAACAAATTATGTCCAGCCCGTCCTCCCACCTTTGCGTAGAGGCTGTCGTCATTACACAGTCTAAGACACAATAATGTGCACTTGATAGCATTTATTGGCTAAAGGCTGAGAAAGATGAATAAGGTGGACCGCTGATGGAGCGCGGCCTTACACGAGCAATGATCAATAACCAACAGTAACTGTGTCATTGGTTAACTGTCAGAACACATTTTCTGTCTCACTCAGAGGCAGCAAGTTATTCTCAGACAAGCAGATGAGGTCAAATAAGCGGAGTAGTCTGATGGGTTGCCACGACTAACGGTGCTTGACAGCATTCAGCAAAGTGGTGCAGAAGTGAACGACGTGTCGTCCCGTGGCATCGAGGAAAAGATGTTTTATCTTTGGATCAAACTCTCACAGACGTGATACGAAAGTTTGTTTACCGCTCCATGAAACAGTAACTTGTCATTTTTACACTTTAATTTTTGCAAAGACAAAAAAACAATATGTTACCAATGGACAGACTCAGGCTAACTGCTTGCCTCTGTCTCCAGTCTTTGTGCTAAGCTAAGATAAGCTAAAATGAGCAAGTTTTGAAAGTAGTTCTATATGTATATAAATTATACAGCTGGTTAGATTAGTTTAGCATAAAATCTGTCCAATGGTTAAAAAAAATCCACCTGGCTAAAGATCGCTAATTTAAATATTTTGTCTTGAGACGTAGATGACGTACATGAAATACACAGCTAGCAAGGTTGTTTGGAACGCTGTTTTTCATGCTATGGGACAAGTTAGGAGGCAGTTTCCCGCCTATTTTCACATATTAAATTAAATCCTAGGCAACATTTCACCAACTCACCTGGAACACCTACAATGTCAGACACCTTTCTCCATGCATTATCTTTTTTTATTTAAGTCCCTGTAAGCAAACAGGGACAATGTCGTAAAGGACGAGAAAACCCGCCACTGCAATTATCATTTTCTCCTTCATCGTGCTTCAGGAACAAATGTTTGATGGGAACAAAAGTTTATGTGAAGTGCTCTCCAGAGTGGAGGATTTCTACAACCCAGCTGGTTGCCACTGAAGTGCTTCATTACCCATAAAGTTGCTTGGACTTTGTCTTTCTCTGATGCTCACATTGCCCAACACACGCCGCCAACGGGCATGCTACTGTTCCCTGTTAAGAGACACTGGCTCAGATAGAAAATGAATTACTCATTACTCAGCAAGAATTACTCAGTCAACAGTGGAACTCACAGAGAAACACTCTGAATCTCATTTGTTTAATTTGAACACAAAATGGATAAGGACTAAGTGTTTTTTTTCTAGGGTTATGCTAAGCTAACTGCTGCTGGATGTAGCTTCATATTTAACAAACATAAAAGTGGTATAAATCTCTAATTTAAGACAATTAAGCAAATATGAATATTTCCAAAAATGTCAAATCATTCCTTTAACTACTTTTATATACATCTAGGAAGTTTAATCTTTAACAATGCATGATATTTTATAAGCCGATCACAGGTTTTCTATGTAAAATGCTAAGGGGAAAGGTTTATTCCCCCACTGAAAAGCTGAGTCCTGAAAAAATCATCAAGTTGAACTGTGTTTGGCAGAACAAACATCCAAACCCTGACTCAAGCGATTCACTCGTCACTGCTGAGAACAACAGCTCCTTATACATAAATGGAAGAGATTGTGGCTGCAGATCAAAACACACAAGCGTCCCTCCAAATGAGAACAAAAAAAAAAAACAATGGTCAAGTGAATCGAGCAATAGAAAGAGGCTGGAAGTCTGGCTGACTTGAGGGGCCCAAAAATAGGACACATTCCTCTGCAGCAGAGGGTGTGTGTGTATGTCAACAGGAATACATACCAAGCTCCTGCTGAGGGGCCTGACTTTCTCCACACAGGAAGGGAGGGCAAAACAAAAGGACTGGCTGGCGTGTGCTCGCTCGGGAGCTGGGTGGAGGATTCCCGTCATGCTGCACAGGAAGGTATCATCTCTTGAACGCACGCATCAATGGAGTGTATCATAGCTTTGGAATTTAAAAGATAAGCCAAGTTTTATCTTGTACTTTTGACCAAAGCAAATGAGGTAAAAGACGATAAATAAATGAATTACTAAATCTAGGGCATACTTGTGCAGGATGATCTCATGGGAAATGAATGTTTTGTCTGTTATTTTTTGTTGTTTTTTTTGCTGCAGGTAACCTTAAAGAAGTTATCTGTAAGTTTTACTATTGCTACATAGCTAGCGTTAGCATTGACAGCTGTTTACTTACCAGTCTCAAAGAAACATTGTGAGTTTGGCATCAAACTTATTTCATTTAATCATCAACAGCTGTCTCCAGAGGTGGAAAGCAACACAAATGTTAACTCTTGTCTCTATCACGTCTTTTCTTCTACTGAAGTTAGCATGCTAACCAGCTCTGATAGCAACTCTCTGTAGCCTCCAATCTGCCCAGAAGACGGACGTATCATAACCTCTTGTCTTAGAAAGACAACAATGGCCAAAGCTTTAAAGTGAGACTCTAAGTTTTGCAATTTTTGCTGAAGAGTGGCTACTGTGGCCACATTTGGCAATTACAGGATAAATAGACATTAAATTTCCCTTCATTTTCCAATGTTAGCATTAGGCAACTGGACTGAGGCTGAAGACTCGTAGCTGACTTAGCATTGCACTCCTACAACACTGTCAGATTCAAAATGGAGAGTGTTTAAAAGTATAAAAAAGAAAATTTACCTTGTTTACAGATTTTACGGACTGATCTATTATGATGATATCATAATAGATCAGTCTGTAAAATCTGTAAACAAGGTAAATCATTATTCCTTGTATTGTTCTTTTTATACCACAAAAAGCTATTTTTAACTGTTTAACTGTTTTGCCTTGTTGACAATATCATGAACATACAGTAATATATTTCGAGAATTTGCTAACTGGTCATACCAGACCAAGCAGGGCTGTTGCAGAAAAGCCCCTGAGCGTATTAAATTGAGCAGAGATTCATTTATTTCTTATGAATTCAACTTTCTATTTGTAGGAGGAAGGTTCTCTTTTTTCTTTTTTTTTCCTTTCAGAAGTTATATAGACTCTTTAAACCTCTGAAAATGAAATACGCTAACAAAATATACATGGTAACATTTTGGAACCAATTATAAAAATATGACCTGATAATAGTTGTGTGGAATGATGTATGAAAGTGTGCGGTTTTAATTCAAAATGTTATGTAATACAGGTCTGCTGTTGAAAAGGAACCAGTCCTTATGAAAATACCAAGCGAAACCAAGATTGTTCTAGTGTTTGGTTAGTTGTACAGAAACTATACCATAAAAAGTTTAATATGTTAAGATATAACCGTAGATGATAGATGTTTTCTTGCTGTTGAACACGGATGTTAGGGCATCATGTAAACAGATTAATTATTGAAAAGTGTACAGATATAAACATATAAAACTGAAGCGTTGTAAGTTGTAATCCCCATAAAAATCACAAAGAAATAACCAGGATTTCTTCTTGGGTAAAGTTGTGTTATTTCCAGTGTTACCACTCAGATAAGTTGGGTAATGTTTCATCAAACTTTTGGGTTTGGCTCAGAGCAGGCTTAAACGATCCTGTTTCCTAAAAATAACATGTTTACACTACTAAGTGGTTTTGCCATTTTTATTAAGGTGCAGTCACATTAAACTTCTTACTTCCCTACGAATACTCCCTCTGCCTCCCACTCCACTGAAGCCAGCACAAGATATGGGAGGTGAGTGTGTGCTCAGCTCCCCTGAGAGTCTTTGTGACCTGTGGTTTCCCATAACACTGTTGTCTGTGTAGACCTGCAGACATTTACGCTTATCTTCACAGAACCATAATTTGGCTGTAAAGCTGCAGTAAAGCTGCCGTCTTCAACATTTTAACATATTAACAGTGAGGTCAGCTAAAGTGTGTAATGTGAAAGGAGCTACAAACTCAACTCTGCGGGGCTTTTTAGCCTCTTTTAGCTCATTGTTTTGATTTTATGGCCCATTCCAGTTACAGCAGGCAGCTTTATGTAATAGAGAAACTCTGATAAACCTTCACCATTACAATTTAACAACATGTCAGACGTTAGCTGCCCACAAATACCAGTTCTTGCCGCTTTAATGTTGATTTTGACAAATTTTAAAAAAGCGTAAAGCTTAAACAACTTGTCAGTGAACGTTTCCAGGTATGTTCAGTAATGAACAATTTGCTAATTTGCAGATGTGTTTATTAAAAAACGTACCTTCCAATATAATTTTTCCCCTGTTGTTTCTTTCACTGCTTTATTGAACCAATTAAAATGTATTTGTTGCATATTAAACATATTATTTAGAGGAGGGGTTGACTTCAGTGGGACATGGTCAAGGTAACATAATATTTAATATAAAAGTGCAGAATGTGTTTAATAATTTATTATTAAATACATGATAGATATTGCTGGTGTACCAAGTGCATATTATTACATAAACCATCTATTCTGCAGGGTGACTGATTTCTGGGGGACTGTCCCCAGAAATGCCCCCGTTTTTAACTGTGAAATAAAAACAAGACATCTGGTGTTGCACTTGTTTTGGCTAACAGAGGGGTCTGGCTGTTTAGCGGCTTCAGAAGTGAAGCTAAAACCATCAAAATAGAGTTATCCAATCAGATGTTTCTATTTTTTTTGTCTCTAGGCAGAGAAGAAGTTAGCTGGCTTACTCATTTGTTAGGAGTTCATAACCGGACAGTAAACTAACAAAAATAAACATACCCAAAGCCCCCAGCCGTAACTTGAAAAAAATGTTATGTTGGAAGAAGTAAAGAAGAAGAAGCTTTTATGAAAAATGCTTTTGATTATTTTTATCTGTGGAGCCTTACGAACTAAAGGGATATAAATAACTGAAGAATAGATAGACAATAAGGTTTCACTACATGTTCAGAGGTAGGGAGTCGCCATTTTTTCAGTCATTGTTCAGTATAGTTTATTACAGTACCACAGTTAACCGGGACTATCCCCCTTTTTTATTTCATAGGTAAAAACATCCGATATTTTAATGATGTATTGACCCTCTAACTGGAAATATCCCCAGTTTTCATTCCAGATATCTGGTCACCTTACTATTCTCCACAGCTCCACTCCAGTATAATGCTGTTAAACACCCTGTTAAAAATGATTTCTTTTTCTTTTTTCTCTCTCTGTGCAGTACAAGTGGTTGTGCTGCGGCTGCGGCCTGAAGGATCCTTCCCTGCTGCTCTTTAAACAGAAAGCTTTCAGTTACGAGAGTAGGGATCATTACGGATAATAGTGCGGGGGTAATGAAGGCGGGCGGCGGTGAAATCTCTCCAGGATACACAGCGCTGCGCGGCTCGGCTCGGCTCGGCTAGGCTCGGCTCGAGCGGAGGCTTTTGCAGCTCCGGTGGATCAGTGGAAGGTAGTTAGTGAACGTTTCTTTGCACAGTGATTAAGAGGGAGGACCAATGGCAACAAAGGAGACGGAGAGGACGGTAGCTCCTCCTCTCCCTCTCTCTCCCCCTCTCTCTCTCTCTCTGTGAGTGTGTGTGTGTGAGTGTGAGTGTATGTGAGTGTGAGTGTGAGTGTGTGTGTGTGTGCGCTTTATAGATGTATATAATCCCTGAGTTGACCCAGAAAACAAACTCCTCTGACGAGCCGAGACGCCGCAGAGTTTGAATCCACCGCAGGGGCTGCATGTAGCCGGAGCATCAGCTGGAGAAACAACCCCGGCACCGATCCAACTTCTCCGTACGGATTCTTACATTAACACATCGGGTAGGTGTCGTCTTCTCTTACTCCTACAAGAACAGGTAGAGAGGCAGCGACTTTCCCCCTTTTTTTTTTTTTTTTTTTTTTTTTTTTTTGTAGACTAAAATCCTTCATAATAAAATAAACACGAGCTGATCAGATCGGATCACACGCGGCGAAATGCATTTCATTTCCCCTCGTCACTTAGTTTACTTGCAGCGTTTATTATCACAACCTTTGCATTTGTGGCGGTTTTTTTTTTTTTGTGTGTGTATTTTTTTTTTTTTTATGACATCGAATAATGTGAAATAGCCCACACGCGCACGGTTTCATGCTCGTGTAATAATGCCAGCAATTATTATTCTAGTCCCTCAGACTGTGTGTTTAGTAAGTGACATTTGGCTGAATAATCCAGATCCGTGAAGAAGGGCTGTAATTAGGTAACAGAGGAGCAGAATATTTAGGAGAGGGATTTAGGCCATTGAGGAGAAAGTGTCTTGTTTTTATCAGCACTAAAAGGGTTGAATTGGTACAAGCAGCCAGGGGCAACAACAAGAGTTCATTTTTATTTGTATGTTTTTTGTTTTTTTTTTAATTTTATTTAAAAGCCTGAAATATCTTTGTTTGTCACAGACAGACAGTCATTACATGCCTCGCTCTGGGATGTGTGTTTTTTTTATTTTATTTTATATGAACATCCCATTTAGTGGGCTAGCTTATAAAAAATAACAATAATAATAATGTTATCAATTTTAACAAGCCAATAACCTTGACAGCAAATTACAGTTTCAGCTGGGAGCACCATCTTGTTTGTCATCTGTGGGTAATCTTAATTGAAGATCTTTTGTAATGACTGTGTGAAGACAAGAGGTAGTGTGATGTGTGTGTGTGAGAGGGGGGTGGGGGGGTGGGGGTGTGTGGTCTGGAGAAGCATTCCTCTGCGTCCTTTTGGCTGCGAGCGTACTGCTGCCCTCCCTTGTCGGTGTGTTATTCAGTGGTAATTCACTGATGGTGTAATTTTGGTGGTTTGAGATGAGGCTGTGTTTTTTTTTTTTTACGGGGACACTTCTGACTCGACTGGAAGCGAAACTGTGGAGGAGAGTGGTTTCAACAGAGACAGGGCTGCTGTCATGATGGTCACTACGTTGTTGTTTTCACAGGGCAATGAAGCAATTCAGTGAAGCACTTCTATAAAACTGGGAGACTCACCAGATGGTCTCAATCGAAGCAGCTGAGACAGATATCCTGACTTTTAGTCCTAGTAAAGGGGTCAATCTCCAAAAACACTGGATCCTACATTTCCCAAAGAACAACTGGATAGCATTTCTTCCATTACACTCTCCCTGTCTCCCAAAGGCCTCAATTATACTCCCTGGTGGACGCACACCTGGACAGCTGCGGATGCTTAGTTGTTCTTATTGTACTTCTTTCTAGTCCACTTGGCGTGTGCTTAGAGGAGCACATGTACAGTCGGTGCTCCTGTGGTGTAGTGATCCCACGGACATAATGAACTGGTGTGGACACGGACGTGTGCGCAGAGCCTCACGTACACCCTCTGATGATGAAACTTGCATCACGTGTACCCATGTCTAGACCGTCACAGATTCGTGGGTGCAGAAAGTTTAACACTAGTTTAAATACTCACATCTGTCGCCCTCAGTCCTGCAGTTTTTTAATGCAGACTGAATTAAATTGAATTTGTTACACAGACACAGAGACACACACAGACACACACAAAAAAAGAAATGAATTAATTGAATTTTTTTGTTTTGGCAGAATGTATAAAACGTCTAAACCATAAAAATAGAATCAATCACAAAACGTTAGCGGTTAGCGTTAGCCGTCTTAAGTAATGACAGTACTGTTGGTGGCCAGCTGACACACTGATGTTGTTGTGTTCATGCATTATGATAATCAGAAAATGAAACCATAGAACTGTGTGTGGATGCTGACTGGCCGGTAGCTAACACTAGCTAAAGCTAGCTGCCCAGCTGCTCTGTAAATATCAGGCTACTGCTGTGTCAAGAAACACAAAGACCAGCACATGAATTACTTTCATTAAAGTGGATGTCCCTGCTCCACTTGTGCTGGCGGTCCACGGCTGAATTAAAAATTTTTGAATATGTATAACAATGATGACTTTTCTGGTGGTGCAGGTCTTAATTATTCATGTTCAACTGTCTTGAAGTGTTTCAATCATGTTTTAGTCTCGTTGAACTTTGGAGGAAAAAGAAATCATTAAAATAGTGAATCGTCTTTAGTAAAACTGGTGGAATGCCTCTTTAGATTTAAGCTTATCTAGGTTGTAATGAGTCTGTTTGTATTAAACGTCTAATTTTGTCTCTTTTCTTTTCTCAAGTGTCTTTTTTAGTGACAGAGGAACCATGGCTGAACACATGATGATGCCCATGACCCACGGCTTCAGGATGGGCATGAACGGACCTCCGCAGCACAACGGCCAGCCCGGCCTGCGCAGTCTGCCCAACGGCCAGGTGATGCACTACGGCAGGAACCCTCAGAGCAACATGGAGGCTGCCATGAGACAGAGGCCGGGCATGGTGGGACCCGGAGGGATGGGCGGGCCGGTGAACGGAGCTCCCATGGCCAACCACCACCACCAGATGATGTCCGGGAACATGATGTACAACAGCCAGGGTCCGAATCAGCAGCAGCAGCACCACCACATGCATCCCCAGCAGCAGCAGCAGCAACAGCAGCAGCAGCAGCAGCAGCAGGGTGGACACCCGCAGCAGTACCTCCCCGGTAACCTCACCTCCCAGCAGCTCATGGCCAGCATGCACCTGCAGAAACTCAACACTCAGTATCACGGACACCCGCTCAGCTCGGCCAACGGACACCACCTGCCCAACGGTGCTCAGTACCGGGTGGGTCCAGCCCAGCTATCAGGCATGCAGCACATGGGCGGCCCTTTGGGGCAAAACGGCATGGACATGGATCTGATCGACGAGGAGGTTCTGACTTCACTGGTGCTGGAGTTTGGCTTGGATCGCGTTCAGGAGCTGCCCGAGCTCTTCCTGGGACAGAACGAGTTTGACTTCATATCGGACTTTGTGTGCAAACAGCAGCCGAGCACGGTGAGCTGTTGAGCAAAAAGCGGTCCCCGGAAGCTGGTTTGGTTTTGTTTGGACTGGACACCCCCAAAGAATGACTGAGCGGCCGCGGCGGCACAGCGAGAGGAGACAATCTCTCTATTCAGTTTGGGTGTTTCTGTGTCTGTGTAAATGACAGTGTCTAGCACGCCTTCACACTGACCTGCCTGCGAGTTGATGAAGAATTTGTAATGAGAGAAAATGCAGCAAAAGCACCAGGTTTCTCTTCTTTGAGCTGGTGCCAGTAAGATCTGTTGTGTTTTGGCCAAATTGAGGCATCCTGATGCAGCGGGCTCTGTCTGTACCCATCTGGCCCTCAGCACTTGTGCCTGCAGTGCCAAGGCTTTGGGATAATTGTAAACTTAACTAACACAAGAAGGGGAGGGGGGGGGGGCAACAACCTGGAAAGACTGTCCATCTGGGTCTGCTAGATTCTGTGGCATCTCTAAGTGTATTTTATTTCTGATGAGACCTTCAACTAGTAGCAGATGTTTTACAGATTTATAAAAGTTCGTCTTCTGAATTTGTTATACAAGGATGAAGGGATATAAAGTCGAGAATGATTTTTTTTTTTTTTTTGTCCTCTGTGCATATTGAAGGCTGGATCTTCAAAACCGAGTTCCTACATTAAAAAAAAAAAAAGGAAAGAAAAGATTTTAAAAAATAACACATTTCCTTGAAGAGCAGGAGGGTGAGGTTGTGCAGCATTCCTGAGTGACAGACGGGGTTCAGGTGAAATGTGCTACATCGATTATTTTAGCCTTCGGTGTCATTAACTTGACTGAGATAAAAATCTGCTATCATTAAATGTATCGCATCTGTCCCTCGCTATTTAACTGCAGTTGAATCATTGGCAAAGTCGTGCGTGCTGCTTCCAAACAAAGCTTTTATTTGCAAAGAAAATCTTTCTGTTTGGTTACTAATTCGTAGATGTGGTGAGACGGGTCGGGACTGGAGAAGCTTGTTAGTGACCGAGAGACAACATAACCTGTGGCCTGTTGCAAAGGTTCAAGAAAAGCCAAGATAAAAAAAATAAATAAATTTTAAAAAAGCGACTATCAGAAGCGGTTGATACGAGAGCTGAAAAAAAATAGAGGTGCGTGATTGCAGAATTTGCATTTGTGTGTTATTTGTGTGTGTCTGTGTGTGGTCAGTGCAGTGAGGCATTTTAAAACCCATCGAATGGCGTCCTCCCTAAACCGCTGCCTGGCGCGCTGACGCTGATTTGCAGGCTGCGCAGGGAGAGAGAGAGAGAGAGAGAGGTTTTGGTGTGTGGACACAATGTGTGGACACAGCACTCCCCGGCAGCACTTAGTTTAATCATTATTTAAAGCTGCCGCTACCTGTGGCATTGATTTCATTAGGCAGGAAGAGCGAGCGAGGAGCACAAAGCGTGCAAAGTTGTTGTTTTTGCCATAGATTAGCTTACTCTGCTGCTTTTCTACTGATTAGATTTAAATTACATGCTCTCACACGCTTGTCTTAATTGAGGTCGACTTGCACATTCTCCAATGACTCAATAATTATAAAACGGACATGTTCTGTAGCGCTTTTTTTTTTTTTTTTTTTTTTTTTTTTAGCGCAATTGGTAATTAGGTTTTTGTCAAGGTTGTTGCTTTGCCACTGCAGGCCAGCCGAGGGAGAACTTCCTGCACTCGCACTGCTATTTGTGGAGCTGTCAGAGGGGTCAGGACTTGCGCTGGTGCACTGTGTTAATCTGTTCCAATACGACTGTGCTGCTGCCCCTCCCAACCGCCCAACCCCGCCCTCCCGCCTCCCCCGTCTCTCTGGAGATCTGCCATCTCCTAGCTCTCCAGTCAAACAATGGGCATTGAAACGCTGTTATAAAAAAAAAAAAAAAAAAAAGAAGGGCAGAAAAGTGCCAGCGAGGCTCCCGCTCTGTTTTTACTCTGCCAGGCGAAACCCACGACCTCACGGGGTGAAAATGGAAACACTTCTGGCCTTAGCGAGACAGTGGCCTCTGATTACTGCTATATCAATAAGCGCAGCCTTCTTGTGAATTGTATCTTTGTACTGTAGACTAGAGGTGAACTTGATCTAGACACATTTAAGGTACTTTCAGAAAAAGAAAAAAAAAAAAAAACCGTTGTCAGATGTAAATGTAAAATCAGTGGCTGATTTTGATGTGTTGACAAGAGATTATATCCTACATTTCTTTTTTCTTTTTCTTTTTTCTTTTCTTACAAACAAAGTGTGTAGATACAGTATACCAATGTTTCTGGGTGAAAGGGGCCTGAAGCTTTAAGACCAAGTAGACTGCATGTTAAATCAAGCGTGAGGGATGCCACCACTTTCCCACAAAGCAGCTGAGAATGTACAGTACAACAACTTTGTGGGAACTTGTCTTAAGATGGTCGATAACCGTGTGAGATTGTACTCCTTGTTCCAAATTACACATCATTTATTTGGGTAAACCACCTCCTCCCCCCCCACCCCGAGCTCCCGCCTTCCCTCCCGCCCTCCCTCGTCTCCCATCTCCCCAAAGCTTTTGTAATGTTATTGATTCTATTTTAAGAAAATGTATTTATTTTCAAATAAAATATTTATTTAAAGAAACTGCTGTTTTTTGTATGTCAGTGATTCTACTATCCAACGTTAGCTGGTACATTATGACACTTGACTTGCTTAATGGTTAAAACTATAACGTTTTTATTATTCCCAGCTGAACCAGAGGAGCTTTGAGATGCTGTTTGAGTTTTATTCTGTTGTTATTTTAGACAAAGTGATCAGCAAGTACAAGCAACACATTATAAACTGTAGTGAGTCAGCACTGTGTGTTATATAATAGAAAAAAATTCAACTTTAATGGCCAAACGCTGTAGTAACAAGAGTGTAAAGTAAACAGCAGAATGGTGTGCTGTTGTGTAATAACTGACAGTGGCTGTATTCTATTTTAAAAGGATGAAACACGCATCTGCATCTGGTTTCAAAAATCTATTCCAGTCAGCTCACACATACTGACTGATGTAATCAATTATTTAAAGGTCCCATCCAGTGTAAAGGTCTCTGACCATGTGTTGTTTGATTATAGATCAGGTCTAGCTTCTATATTAATACTGGGAAAGGATCGAAGCCTCAGTCCACAGAGAAATGCACACAGCCTGTATTCAGAAACTGAGCCTTAAAACCAGCCGTCAGGACTTCTGGAACTTTGTGATGTCACAACGAAACAGTCACTGCTCTCTGCCACGCCCCGAGCCCCGCCTCCCCGGACCCTCCAAGTCATTGTTTTTTTTTGTTATTTTTAACCCTCTGATACGGCTCATGGGAGAGTCTCCTGAAATAGCTCCCCCTACGGTGGCGGGTGTACCGGACCTTGGTTGTCATGGTTACATTAACAAACACACATACTGCACTGAGAGCGGCACACCTACCTTCGTCGCCATGTTTACTATAATGACGGTCATTGGCTTGGTTAGGTTTAGGAAAAGATGGTGCTTTGGGTTAAAATAAATACTTCCTGAACATTAGACGATCTGTGTCGTCATGGTTACAATCATAATTACTACAAACACCGGTGTTTGTCGCCTAGCAACAAAACGTAACTACGGGTCATAATAACCTGACGACCTACGGGCCCGACAGCCTCGGCCTCGCAGGGTTTGGTTTCTCTGAGCGTCTGGGTGTATTCTCTCACTCAGAAAACACTCTCAGCCAATCAGAAGAGAGGCTCAGAGCCTCCCCTCGTCTGATTGGCTCACCGACCTGTTGTTACTAGAGCTCCAGAGAGAAGCCTGAGAGAGGAGATGTAAAACTGCACCGAGATGGTTTTTGGTTCTTAAAACCACAAATATATCTTCTTATGGATCAACACTTCAAATAAAACACAGGAAAAGTGTCAAATTATGGACCTTTAAAATAACAGGTGTGTTTTACTTTTACAACCTTATATTTCCACCATCTTTTTGTTGAGCGAAGAGCTCTCTGCACATCTCCGGTTTGAGGTTTTGTTTTAAATCTTGCTGCAATTAGAGGAACATTTCTGTGGAGACTAAATATATAAAATAGTCTCATTAAAATTCTAATTAGCTGTGCAGTCGAGTCATATTAGGAGACCTGAGGTACACGTGCTGCTCCACATGACGTTACTCATCAAGGCAATATTTTGTCCTTGAGCTGTTTTTAATGGATTATTGAGAAGTAAGAGAGACAGTGACTCGTGAACATGCGGTAGAGCGAAACCAGCAACAGAACAGACAGTAGGAAGATTTAATAATTGTGTTAAATATTGTTCAAATCAGTCATAGCTTTCAGAGGCTGATTTAGAGGGATAAGTACTTCACAATCGATGCATTTCAATGAAGAATTTTGCTCTACTTTCACATCTATTGTGTGTTGTGGTTTTATGATAATGAAAACGAGAGTCTGAAGAGTTGAAAATCAGCAAAAGTTACAAACTCTCTGTTTCGTGCTGGAACTGTAAGGAAGCGTATTGCTGCCACGCCAGAAAAAGACAAACTCATGTTTGAGTGAGGAAATAGAAGAATAAATCGAGGAAGACGGCTCATTTACAGGATTTGATTAAGTTCTACTTCATGCTTTCATGTTGAGACGCGGCGAGATGCTGCTGTTATCGAGAACTTAAGATACAAATGACGCCTGGAAGACAATGAGCTACAACCTAGATTTCATTAAAACTAACCCTAACCCTTTACTATGACACTTAATTTGGAAAATTGTGTCATAGCATGTGCATCTTTCTTAAACGTGTCCAATCAGCTGAACCGATCAAGGTGCAGAAACATCTCAAAGATGATCAAGAGAAATGGGATGAACCTGAGCTCGATTTCAAGTGTCACAGCAAAGTGTCTGAATACTTATGTCATTGTCATATTTCAGTTTTTTCCTTTTTAAATTTGCAACAACATAAAGTAAGTCAGTGAACAAGAAAAAAGAAAAGAGAGCAATAAATATTAAAAATAACAAATGAAATCAGGTTCAAAGTAAAGAAAATATGAATTCTTAAATTTAACTAAAAGAACATACTTGTTGAATTGTACATTGCTGCGCTATATGTCAAAATGTGATTCCTATAGTGTAATTGAAGTCGTGTTTCACAGCTGTTTCCTGCTGTGAGTGAAATGCACCATTTTCTGCATCAACACCTGCAGGTTTGGTGCAGCTTGCAGCCATGCGGCTTACCAGGATAAATATAAGTTTCTGTTTCAGTAGACAGAAGCACAACAACACCTTCCACAAAGGTGAAGGAGCAGGAACATTAGTAAGAGTCGGAGCAAAAAAAAGTAATAACACAACATAACAGCCGACGGCGTGTCAGCGGTGTTACAGCTGTTCCTTGCAAAACAGCAAAGGTTAATACAAAACAGTGAGCGAGAAATCATTATTATCTCTGTGCTGTCGGTGACATGATCCAATATCTTGCACTAAATCAGTTACCTTTCCTGGGGAAGGAACATGTGTTTGGAGCAGTAGCAGAAGTTGCGGACCCTCAGGAATCATGGGAAAAAAACAAAACACTGATGGCAGCACAGGACACACTAAGGTGACCACGTATCTGAAATGAAAACAGGGGACGTTTCTAGTTTGAGGTCAACATATCATTATAATATGTGTAAAATAAAAAAAAGGGGGGGACAGTCCTAGTTACATGTGTTTTGACCATGGTAGCTGTTGCACTGTAATAAACTGTGGTGAAGGTCGACTGATGAAATGACGACTCCCTCCCAGGGACCAGCAGGAAACTTTTAACAGTAATTTTAACATTGATAATGTTTAATGTTGTGGTATAAAGAGAATTTAGAAAACGCTTTTGAATATAAACAGGCCCGAACCTGACACACTCAGATAATCTCTATTCAACACTCACCTGCAGTGTCAGTCAGAGGCCAGCAGGAGACCAACAAAGAGCAGCCACACCCATCTAGCCTCTCGACCAATCAGAAGGGGCAATGGTAAGGTGTGGGACATTCAAATACACCAATCAGATGGTTAGAAGGAAGTCTATTTTGGAGGGAAACTCCTTACAAATACACCTCCAGGTGCAGCAGACCATTTCCTCTGAGGAAGCTCGACTCCATGTGATTCCACATTGATTTGCATTTGCAAGTGTTTGTTGTTTTTTTTTTAAAAAGATTTTAACAGGGAACAGTTTTAGTCCCATTTTTTAATTCAACTGTATTTTAAATAATGTTTCACCTGAGGAGCGTCACGCAAACTTTTTTAACCCCAAAAACTGCACAATGGCTGTGAGACAACAGATGAACTGGATCAATACCAACAGCGGAGGAGAGGGTCGGAGGGCCAACAAATCCAGCCATCAGGGAGAAAAAGGTGGGACCCACACACACACACACACACACAGGTGATAATGGCTAAATATGCTGGTGGTCAGGTGGATTTCAGTCAGGAAAAGGGGGAGGATTGTTGTGTTGCACAGACCAGACAACAACTCACCAATAACAGGGAACAGGGTGGTCTGAGGGACAGGGAATCTCCTCCTTCAATGTTGGGACCTTTAAAGCTGGACAGATCAATATTTTTTACATCAACACTGGTGAAAGAACCCACGGAGGATTGTCTACACTTCCAGATGATTGTTTTGGTTTTTTACGGCCTCCAACTCCAACACTGTTTTGGTTCAGTCTCTCCGCCGTCATCAGCCTTGTTTCTATCAGTGATTCTCTGATAAACCTCACTGGTGCTCGACCTGTTTCAGCACAAAGTTAGCAACTAGACTGTGAACAGAGTGGAACATATAAGGTGGCTTTATACTCTTTGTACCGTCTGAACTGCAGGGTGGATAGTTGGATGATTTTTTGGAGACACACACACACACACACACTTTCCAAAAAAAAAAAAAAACGATGATCTGACATAAAAAAAATAATAAATCCAGCAGCAAAGGTGAAACACCGGTACCATCTTGTTTTCTGCTCTGGTGTATAAAAGCTCCACAGATCTGCACAGACTTTGAGTTTGAGCGCTGGCTGAAGAGAAGCTTATCTCTTCTAAATATAAACAGGAAACTGTATCATTCAGCCACTTCCTAAAGCGAGGCGGGGAGGTTGATATCCACTCTCCGAGAAAGCCTTTTAACTGTAAGCATACCAAACATGAGAGCCTGCGGGGTCTCATTTGGTAGCTCAAAGGGCCCCCCCCCCCCTCAACAGTAACCCATTACAGCCAGAGCACAGTCAAGGGTGACTCCTTTCTCCAATTATTAGACTGAGTGATTGAAATATTTCCTTCCAGAACTTGTTTAATTTAGAGCAGTGATAGAACAGCTCTCGATCCTATCCTGTTCTTCTTTCTGAAGCTCGTCCGATATCTCGTTGTCAGTTTCCCTCCTCTACCATATATCTTTTTCTTTCTTTTTTTTTTTTAAACACGACTTGAGGAAGTGGTCTGTGTGAAAAGATCAACGAACTATGACCTTAAATGTTTGGCTGTTCATATGGTCGTCTGAAGAGATGTTCTGTAATGAGTCAAAGTGATTCACAGGATGCAGAAGTTCTCAGCCTGTAAGTCACAGGAGAAAGTGACAGTAAGGAAAAGTGAAGTTAGTCTGTGACAGACTGAAGTCTGTTTGACCTGCAGGTTATAATTGGGGCATAAGTGGTTCATATTAGTGAGATTCTCTGTAGAAAGTCCCTGTAGAAGGTTAGATATTAGCAGCTGACAGACAGGAGTGACATAATGCTGCGGCCTTAAAGGTCCCATATAATCTAAAGGTCTGTGTCCATGTGTAGTGTGATTATAGATCAGGTCTAGGTTCTATATTAATACTGTGAAAGTATCAAAGCCTCAGTCCACAGAGAAATGCACACAGCCTGTATTCAGAAACTGAGCCTTAAAACCAGCCGTCAGGACTTCTGGAACTTTGTGATGTCACAACAAAGCAGTCACCAAGCCCCGCCCACCTGGACCCACCATCCAAACCTTGCAGGATTTGGTTTTCTCTTGAGTGCTTTACCTCAAATCTGCTATATTTTTATGCCGTGCTTGACTCCGCCCCTGACTCACGGCTAACCCAACAACGGGCAAAGAGGAGGAACTTGCAGAACTTTAAGCCTTAATAAAACGTAAACAGGTGAGTTGTATAAACAGTTGCCATGAAGGAAAAAATTTGCTGTTTTTTTTTTTGTACCAGGCTGTAAATATGTCTTTTTTGGGGGCATTTTAACATGGGAGTCTATGGGGATTGACTTGCCTTTGGAGCCAGCCTCTAGTGGCCTTTCAAGGAACTGTGGTTTTTGCCACTTCAGTGTTGGCTTCGTGTTTCAGCCGGAAAAAAATATTGTAAAAAAAATATTGTAAATTTAGCAGTTTTGCTGCTGCTGAAGTGACATTTACTTGAACCAAGGCCACGAGCACAGTGACAAAGTGTTGCACGCCTTGAATGTAGTGTGTTTTCGTAGATTGTGAATGGATATAACACTGGCAAACATATTTACTTTGGTGTGAGGTGAATATAGAAAAGGACCCATGTTAATTCTGATCATGGCAGCATTTGCAGCAGCCCCATTAAAGACAATAGGAAAATAAACTGCACCAGGTTATCTTTAAGTTTCCTGTGGCACATCGTGTTTGTACAGATAATGCATGCTGTCTCAGTGAGGAGGGTTGTAGCCCCACATTATGATTTGATCAGACAGGCGTACATTTATATAAAAATGATGCTTCCTGTAGCTGTATTCAGAATCTAAAATTGCATCGGCATGTATTTTTAAAAATCTCTGATTGAATCTTGAGTTTACAATAGCAGTAATTGCGTGAATCATCAGTCTAATTTGAATAACTGGTCACATTTTACTGCATTGTGTCTTTACTGAATCACACTCTTTCCAGCAGCGTACAGGGGCTGTTGCTACACAGGCCAGCGAACTGTGAAGAAGACCATCAATAGATTATGGTGGGAAACTCGGCAAACCCTCCACCATGTGAAACAGATACCAAATTCAAAAGAATATAAGTATGTTCTGTATGTGTTTTGCATCCAGGTGGTAGTTTTGGATGTGAAATGATGTGGTGATACAAGATCTTCAACATGAAACCAGCCACACACCACAAAGTGAAACGACGACTGACAGGCTGAGTCACACCTCACTGTGTACACTACACACACACACACACACACACACACACACAAATGTGTTATATGTTCCCTGACGGTGTTCTGTCCCTTCGTCTGCTGCTCAAACTGGTTCACCTCATACCGGCTTCAGACTCGACCGCTCTGCACGAAGCAACCGTCTCTTAGCCCCAATCTCTTTGTTATGTCTGCCAGCCAAGTCTAATCCAGGACACAGAGCGGGGCCCGGCGCTGCCAAGTCCACCTGGTGGGACAGCAGGGCGGCTCTCTGTGCCACATGTGGTCTGACACGGTAATACTTTAAAGCACTGCTGACACCAGGGCTTTCAGATCCACAACACCTGAAGCTGCTGTAACTGCCAGGTCCAGCAGTCTGTTTCTATACGTCTTTATGTCAGAGTAGGTTTGATGAATCGTATCAACAGAGAGAATTCAGACTGATGTAAAACAAAGGATAACGTCACATAAGTAATTTAAATATCAGAGTTAGACAGCAGGCCTTTTCAGTATTACCTAAAACGCTCATATTATGACTTCAAGTGCTTAAAGGTCACATATATTTTTATATATATTTTTTATTTTACACTTCTTCTGTTTTATTTTGAAGTGTTGATCCATAAGAAGATATATTTGTGGTTTTAAGAACCAAAAACCATCTCAGTGTAGTTTTACATCTCCTCTCTCAGGCTTCTCTCTGGAGCTCTAGTAACAACAGACTGTTTTCTGAGTGATCCAATAAAAATAAAGCAGATTTCAGGTAAAAACACTCAGAGAAACCAAATCCTGTAAAGGTTTGGATGGTGGGTCCAGGTGGGCGGGGCTTGGTGACTGTGTTGTTGTGACATCACAAAGTTCCAGAAGTCCTGACGGCTGGTTTTAAGGCTCAGTTTCTGAATACAGGCTGTGTGCATTTCTCTGTGGACTGAGGCTTTGATACTTTCACAGTATTAATATAGAAGCTAGACCTGATCTATAATCAGCAGTCCCTTGTTCACTTCCTGGATTCTTGTCCAGGTTTGAAGCCATAAAACCGGTGTTGATTTTTGTGTTTGTGTGCTTCACTGTGTTCACCAGCTAAAGCCCCTTTCCACCAGTGCAAACCCAGGTATTTATTATGGGCTTGCGCTCATGCTGGTTTCAGATTCAGTTCAACTTGCGAACCTTCAAAGAACTGGTTTGCTTTTCCACAGGCATAGAGCCACATACAAAATAGTAAAGTTGTTGGCTGGAAAACCAAAACAACAAGCTGAGAGATGTTAAAAAGGTCTGTGGAGGGTTCATCCCATCCAAGGACACTTCATTTTAACCTGTAGCGACCAATGCTGACAACCCAGTGTAACCTCTTTCTGTGTTTTCCCAAAAAGACTAAAGATCCAAAGGTTCAGTGTTTGTAAAGGACAGTGTGATTCAAGACTGCCAGAGCGTGAACCACACCCTTTCCCAGGCGATGATGTCATCAGCTGCTTGTTTTTCTGTAAACAGCTTTGACAGTCAGGTAGATGTCATCCGCGCTCCCCGCCCTGAAGCAACGGGTGACGCAAACAAGGGTTCACTGCAGGATTTCCATTCAGTTTGCAAACGTCTGTTTTTCACTCCGGTCCTGCGGCTGAGTCTCGCCGTCTGAGAGAGTCAGCCTCACCATAAACTCCCTTTGCACTCTTGCTTACAGGATGACTCACCTCAGCGCTCCAGTGAAGTTGGTGCTTCAGGGCAAAAAGAAGACAAAAGAAAAGTGATGATGCAAGTATCCGAGGTATGTGGAGCGAGGTCACTGACTGTAGTGTCAGACCACATGAGAAAGTCTCACACTTTTGACCTTTGATGTATATAAACAATCTCTGGCCATTTTTAGTGTCATGGTCCCCCGAGGACGATTCTTGATGCTTCTGGTGTCCCCTGAACTTTTCCTCTAGTAGTGGTTATGTAAACAACCACAGGCAAGATTTCCATTAAATTTCATGTGTACACACTTGTAGTCCTGAAGGCCTTAAAGTGATGGTTCAGGTTATTCGACGTGGGGTTGTGTTGAGGCACTTATCCATAGTGAGTGTATTACCTGCAGTTTGCAGAAGCAGCAGGATACAGAAGCTTAAAAAAACACCCACAGAAAAACGCTGATATCAGTTGAAGAGTCCGTTTTATTTTGAATATTTTCATCGCATAAACAAAATAAGACATTTGAGACATTTGAGGCCTGATGGAAATGTAAACTTTGCACAGGGCAGACTACCAGAGACATTTCTAAGTGTATTTATGATTCCAAACATTTAATGACCCCATAACCCTTTTAAAACTTTACATTGTTGTTCCTACTATTTTTAAGTTGCTAAAGGTTTCAGTAAACTCCAGAATCTGTCTAGGAGTCAGACAGGTGTGAGTCAGCAGTGACGGAAGCTTGTGTTTTGCCTGTTTTACATGAGGCTGTGATTATTTTTTTTTTTAATAACTCACTGCCTGTTCAGGTGCAGCCGTGACTCAGACACACACATAATTGCAGGTTTCATCACACGACAAACTAGAGTCTGACCTGAGGAAACTGATTCTTGGATCTCCAGGTGATTTCCACAGTTCCCATAATCGGGTTCACATACAATTTAAAGCGTTAACATTCGTCATTCGCTCTTCTTACGTTTCTTTATCTGTGATACAAAGACACGTTATGAAGGACAGCTTGTGCTGCTCCCACAGTAACTGCTGGAAATGAAAGCTAGCTTAGCTACGTTCTCACAGCCTAGCCCATTAGCTTCGCTTCACCATGTGCCTGCACTGCAGCTTCTCCACAGAATTTACAAGTAAGTAAATGAAATCATTCAAAAATGCTCGTGTTCATTTGCCTACATGCTAATTACAACCTACTACATCCACAGTCTCATCTAGGACTAACAGCTACATGTTTGTGTGACTGCTGCATGATATTCTCAACATAGTGAATCTGCTCATAAAGGCGTCATTCGATTGTCTATCGTTTGATCGAGCTGATTAATCTTATGTAAACTTGCCACCGTAGGAACAGTGGTTACGTAACCTTCGCACCGGGCCACTCCCAATTTAACTGCGCACACGCGACGAGAGGAGCAACTCAAAAATCAGGTCTTTCATTCCTCGACTTCTCTTTGAAGCTACTTTTTCATTTATAATCCAAGTTATAATCCATAATCTTAGATATCCTTATATTTCCTACAGTTTTGGGTCCCAGTAGCTGACTATGAAAGTAAATCCTTCATAGATTTTAAACAAGTGTAAAATGATGGGAGACAAGCCGTACACACTTTCTGCAGTGTATACCACATGCAACAGATGGTTCCTACCAAGAGAGAGTTAAAGGTAATGTCAAACTTTTTATAGGCGTTTACAAATCACATCAAATTGTAGATTGAAAATTGAAATGAATAAATGTTCATGAATAAATACCAGGACACCATCGATATTTTTGTCACATTTACATGTTTATTTCTCCCGTGATTCTCTTGAGTCTTGTAGCTGCTTGAAGAAAATCAACATGTACAACAGTGTCATTTGGACAATGACTACAGCAACAAGCTGCAAATTGTCTTGAGGTCGTCAAATGTGGACCAGGCTAATCTGGTTGAAACAAGATATTGTCAGAGCGCTGTGAGACGCCCTGCGGCTCCAAGAAATGTGATTTGTGCTTGATGATGTGATTACATACCAACACAGATCACAGAGTGTTAGTCACAGTGCCGTAAACTCTGCTCTCTCCCGAGGTGATTGTAGGGAAGCTACAGTGATTTAATATTAAAAGTATTATTAAAATAAATGTCCATATACTGTCTATTGTCTGTTGACGTAGCATTAGCTTGACTAATGATCGCTATCATTTTACATTTGCTGTTTTCAACAATTAGTAGCTGTTGACTTAAGGAAACTTGAATCACATTTACTTTGAAACTATATCTCCCTTTTCTGTTTTCATGCAGAATCATATTTAAAGCGGCCACAGACGACTTTTCAACTTTCACCCCCGAAGCGTTTCCAAGTGGTTTCTAATGTCGATAAAGACCGAGTTCGGATCAAATATAACAGAATATAATAAATCTAACCACCTCTCATTTTAGAAAAGCCACCGTCAGAAAATCTGTTTGTTTCATCATCTGTTTGATAATCTGTATGTTTGTTTCTAGCTGCTAGCGAAAGTGTTAACTAGCGACATGGCTACCGCTACCGCTATATTTAATCATGAAGTTTTGAATATACGTTCATATAGACTACAGTGGTTTATAGATACATTCACATATGTATTCATACTGGTTAGTGTCCAAAGCAAGAAGCAACCGTAAGAATCCCAATTTGAACTGGAAAGCCTAGTGCTCAGATAAAGGCAGAATAAAACATGTATGAGTGAACAGGTTGTGTTACTAACAGATCTAGTAGAAATAAGGCCCCCCCCCCCCCCCCGCTAAATACAAGATACAACTAACTTTAAAGGGAATATCATTAGTTTTGCAGGTATTCGGTAATAATTCATAATATTTGACAAAGTTATTTTAATGTATCCTCTGGGGAACATGAACATCTGTATGAAATTTCATGACGATCCAAAGCAACAGTTGAGATTTTTCAGGCTAGAACATCGAGGGGCCGGCGCTACCATCCCTCCATCCTGACCGTTATCTATGTGATTTGTTTCCAAAAACATTTCACATAATGCGTCTGGACAGTGTCTGTTTACCAGGCAGGAGGCATCTGATGAACAACCACATGTTGCCCACGCTTGGATAACCATGATGACATCACCATGACAACATCAGGGTTATATATATATATATATTTATTTTTTTCAGACTTTAGAACGCTTCCTCTAGAGTCACAGAAAACATTACGCAACGTGTTTGTGCAGATTGTGTATGCCTCTCGGTAATCTTGTGATCAGTGATCACAGAGGTTGAAAATGGTGGAATTAAAACTTGTTTTTGTTGAGAAAAAAAGGTGGGCTGTTGGATCCAGGTGTCGCCGTATCATACTGAAGTTACAACACGATTTCACAACATGATTTCACAACACCCCGACCTAGATGGACAAAACGTTTCATGCTTGAAATATCCATGAAAAAAGTTCTCAGGTGTGTAGGTGAAACCGGTGCAGCTCTGTGCGATGGAGGGAAACATGAGAAGAAGGAGTGAACAGCTGGGAAATCTTTTATAATCAAACACAATTATAAGACATCAGAGTACTTTATACAACTTCAGGTCATATTATGGGTCTATATTACCTCATTTTAAAGTCTTTAAGAGACATTTGCAGCAAATGTAAACTATGTTTTATTTAATATGTCACGTAAATCAAATAAATGCTTTTACAGATCGGAGGATGTTAAGGTGAACCGGGGTAAGTGATGGTGTTTTTGTGAGTGTGATAGTTCGTGAAGCTCCGTTCTGTGAGACTTGAACTTGGGAAGCGTTTTCACATGCATAGTTAAACGAGTCAATATTTGACTTGGTGCAGCTGCTGCAGCTTGAGCTTTCAGCCGCGGCTGAACTCAGCAGATAATCTTCACCATCAGCCCTGAGAGTCTCTTAATTACGATCATACACTCTGGAGCATTACAACTTTAAGACAACCATCAAACCTGCTGCATGTGAATGAGGGTGAAAGGGCAAGTGTGTCTCTGATTTGACTAAATAATCTTAATGGACTCCTCTGCTTGTTTAACGTTATTCAGTATTATCCCCTGCAGCAGGTCTAATGTGATACAGTCTCAGACAATGGCTTAGACTGTAAAAACCAGGCCATGAAATATCTCCGAGAGTCTTATAAAGAAGCAGCTCTGACCTTTGTGTTACTGCAGGAAATTTATGTCAACTTTGATATATTTTTTTGTGGGGAAACACATATCTGGAAACGCAGTCTCAAAAACAAAAGGCAAGCCATGAAACAAAGGCATGTCTTTATAGGAGTTGTTTACTGAATCTGTTATGTCAACCTGTAAAAACCAAAGAAACTAAAGATGTCAAATATAAACACTACGTTGTGTTTAACAGCTCAAATTCACAGTGTATCGCCATAATTTAGTCCACAAGCAAATAAAAGTGGATTAAACCCGAGACGAATCCCAGTGGGCAGCACATCGGTGGACCGTCAAAAATAATCCATAAAGTCTCTTTATTTCTCCTGTCTCTTTATTTGTGACCTCATTGTGTCGTGTTCTGCTTCATATCAGCTGCTTTCTGCCTGTTATCTGTTTGCTTCTCTCCTCCTCCGTGTGCCCACATGTGCAGTGTTTCATTTAAAAGATGAATTCACAATACAGCTCTTATTATTGTTTCTGTCTTAATCACTACGACCGCTAGGTGTCGCCTAGCAACAAAACGTCATAACGACCACAGACGACCTGTAGGCTCATATTTTTTTTGTTGTTTTTGTTTTTTTTACAGGACATCTCTGCTCTGACAGTTGTTGTTACATCTGACCGCCGCACAGGCTGCAAAGTGTCTTGCGTTACTATGACAACCAGCTGCCATGAGGTGTGATGTCATCAGCTCTGACACAACAGCAGATTTAGCAGCGTTTCCAATACAGTGCTTCTGAAATTGCTTCTTTTTTTTCTCTTCTGTTCATGTAAATGTTTTTTTTTTTTTACATTGCAATGAAACCTTATTAGAAATGTCCTCAAGGCGTCACAGCACCTGTTGTCACAGGTGAAAATGTTCTGTGTAGACAACCTGTACCTTCAACTGCACACAACTTTTTATTTAATTTGTTTTTTTATATCACTGGATCATCCCACTGTTTACTCAGTCATCTCTCATCTCATCTGACTGGGAGGTAGGAACAGTTGTGCATCAGGTATTTCTGTCCGTTCTGTCCATGTTTTTAACTTCTCACTGTTTCATTCCACTTTGTTTGTGCTGCAGAGACGCTGAGCGGCGTCTCCTGTTATCTGTGTCCAGAACTCCCTTGTCAAGATGCTGCTCTTCACTGAAGTGGACCTCTCTGTGTGAAACAGAGAGGAGCGCTGCCAAACAGCAAAAGAAAGAAATGCAAACTTGTCGTTTGAGCCTCCTTAGTGCTTCATTTCATCTTTTGCCAGAGATCACCGCGGTTCACAAGGCAGACTTTGGAATGGGGCCATCGCCTTGGTTTCCTAGATTTGCATGGCTGTCCAGACGTCAGCAGCAACCCCCTCCCTCCCTCCCTCCTCGCCGGCCACCTGCCACGCGGAGGGCCTTGCCATCCCCATACCACCCACCACCGACCCACGGGCCTGGCTTTAATGCGGTGCAGCAGTCCTTCCTCCCATCCCCCTCTCCTCCTCTTATCCATGCTGCCTCCCTGCAACACCTCAGCTCGGCTCCCACAGCACATTGTGTCCTTGAGGACTCACTAACTACAGGCACCCCTTCCCCCACCCATGCACTCTCTCCCATTGCTATTCAGCGTGTTTAAGTCTGCGCTAATAATTCAGCTCTAATCGGACTGATACAAACACTCCAGTTATTTCCAGTAACCGCCTCGACCACATGTTATCTTTGTTTAAGTGGGATTGAAATCAGAATGAATAAGCTGATTAATTCTTGTCAATCGTGTCAAATTTCTTCTCACAGCTCGGGAAGCGGAGAAACGTACGTTCGCGTTTACGTCAAGAATGAGGTCATGCGCAGAAACGACACAGCCAGAAAGTAATCTGGTTAAATCGTTTACAAGGTACAAATTTTTCTTTTGATCAGTTTATGTAAAGGTTTAAAATCAGCAATCTGCAACTGATTCTGCTTCTGTTTCAGATATGTGGAGTATTTTCATTTCATTAAGGTTTTTAAACAGATTAATCTCAAGTCTGTTGGTGAGTAAATTCATGTGAGTGTAAAATGATGAGCACAAACTAGACCCCTGCCATTTTCTGTCTTGTTTGTGGCATTTAAGATGCAGCATCGAGGCTGGAACACATTAACCTGATTATCGCAGATATGCAGGTTATTCTGGAAACTGGGTAACTACGCTTTTTTTTTTTTTCACAGTCTCTTGTGACTATTAATAAACTTTAATCTGGTTTCAGAATGTTTCTTTCCATCCGTTGATTCTGTAGCTCTGTGACTTTGAAAGCAGATTGTCAAAGCAAAGTTTCAGGGAGGCGATGTAACCAGGGGGGAAAAGGTAGTTAGATCTCATCTATAATGATACACGATCATTTATTTGTTTTTTATAAAGCAATGTTAAATGTATAATGTTTGCTTCTGACCTGAGGTGAAGTAGAAGCATCAAGTAGCAGAAAATAGAAACTACTACTACTCAAGTACGAATACCTCAAAACTGTACAGTGCAGTAAGTGAGTAAATGTATTTACTGTTGTTACTTTCCACCGCTGACTAGCTCCTACAGCTAAGTATGAAACGGTTTGATTTCAGTGTAATCTGATTTATTGGGAGTTGTATTGGGTTTTCAGCTGTCTGAGAAATACAACTATCTCTGGCACAATCTTATTAATCTATTTGAGAAAGTCTGTATTAAAAATAATGGTCAGATATACAGTGTTATTACCAAACAGCACAAACCAGAAACCAAACTACAGGATACAGGACAAAATGGAGGCTACAGTGAGTCGCTATCAGAAAGCAACAAGCTGGGCCGGGGCTAGCTGGTTAGCATGCTAACTTTAAAAGACGTGATAGAGAGTTAACTTTGGCGTTGCTTTCCACCTGTTGGCGAGTAAAGGAAGGAAGTTTGATGTTTAACGTGCAACGTGACTAGAGAGTAAACAGCTGTTGATGCTAACTCTAGCTATGCAGCAATAGCAAAACTTACAAATAGCGCCTTTCGGTAGCCATGCTAGCTGCTCTGTGAGGTTGTATTATGGCACCGTGTTACTTTGAGCTAAATGTTAGCTTTAGCATGCTAACATGCTCACAATGAGAAATCTAACATGCTGAGGTTTATTTTTTAATTTCTACCATATTAATCATCTTAGTTTAGCGTGTTAGCATGGTATAAGTCTAATCAGGAAAGAACTGAAAACATTTTATTTTTCGGTTTTTAAAACAAAAAAGAGGATTTCCACATTTTATGAGGCATTTATTCTGTTTAAGACAAAAGATGAGTGAACATAAAATTAATACCCCATCTGACTTTTACTGCAGTTGTGCTGGTTTACAGTTCAGGGGGTGAAAATAACCATATCAATGGTTGTAGATGACAGACTTTTCTCATTGTGGACATTTTGACTCGTTAAACAGGTGATGGCTCAGTTCCTATGAAATGTACCAGGTAGCTATATCAATGGGCACAGCACACACAGTACCAGGGCTCTGGAAACTGGCCCCACCTAAATGGAATACGGCCATTAAATACGTTGTTAATTACATCTGTGCTGACGAGCCGTGGCCAGTACAGTTGAACTGCCCGGATATCTATGCAGTAAAGCTGGTGACTAACATGTTATTGTTGAGTTAAAATGACACAACCAATAGCAAAGATGGCAACAGCTACAAAAACAAAAAGAAACTGAATATTAACACTGCATTCATGCTGTGTCAGCAGAATGAAAATAACAGGAAAACTCATTATTATTCCATCCTTGGGGCACTGACACATTATTCCACAGTGGCTACCTGATTACCATGTATTCATATGTTAAACAAAGCCCAAATTACATATTTTTATTTTTTATTTTATTATTTAAGTGAAATGAAATATGCAAAGTAGTGGTTTGTGCTGCCATATTTTGCCAAAGGTTTGTTGACACTTCTGTTTTTCTTGTCAACAGTTGAGAAATTCCCGAAATAGCCGAATTACGACAGAAAACTTCTGATTTTGTACAATAGCAACATGAATAAACACAGTGACATTCACTACACTGGTTAAATGCAGGTACTTAAATTCAAATTCCAAAATGCACATTTTAAATGATTGTTTACATCCAGTCTTCTTCACTGCCTTTTATTAGTCTATGTGTCGCTTTGTGTCTTGCTGAGTTTACAGCCACCAGCTGTCAATCAGCAGGACAAAATGACTCAGCAGGATGTGAATCACACTACCTGTTTGTGTGCTCATGCGTGCGTCTGTTGTATGTTGTGCATATGTGCCATACACACAAAACAGAGACCCACGTGTAATTGTACCACAGCGGTACTAGCAGACAGCAACATCCGCAGGGTACCTATTAAAGTAAGTATACGAGCGCTCTTATTTTGAGGTGCTGCATTGGACTGAGGGCTGGAGCCTGTGTCTCCATTGTCTACCTGGTCTTTGTGGAGAATGCCTCCACGTTCTTTTTCTTTTCTCCAATTTCAACAACAAAACTTGAAGGAGAATGCTCTTTGGCCTGGACTCTCGCTGGAACTTAAAGTCCCTCCCACGACTGACTCGATCCCACGTGGCAGCTGACAGTCTTTTATATGACAGCCTTTTATACTCTAATACAGAGCAGCAATCAAACCGAAAATAAAGAAAGGGTCTGGTTTTAACTCCAGCAGCTCTGCAAACACCTCAGAGACCTGATTTCAGTAGTTGAGTCAGGCTCTTCCCCCTGCCCCCAGTGAGCAAGTGCAAAGAAAGGCCTTTTATTGACACAGCTTGAAAAAAAGAAAAAAAAAAGAGAGACTTGTCAAAAAAGCAAGTGATGTGAAGCAGTCAATACTCTCTACTCCCTCAGCTGAGGCCTGATTGTCTCATGAGCTCTGCTCTGTAAACAGACGTCCCTATAGAACCAGGCGACCGGCACCGGAGCAAAAACATAAAATAAGATAATGGAGAAAAAAAAAGCATCCCTGTGAGAACGGCTGGCTAAAAATATATCCTCTCTGTGCCTCTCCAAGGTCACTCTGTCATTTTGATTTGATTGGAACACAGCAGTCACAGCCATCCTCCTCCTGAGCCTCGCTAACAAGCGTGGCATTACTCTGCCAGCGATTGCTCAAACATCTTCCACATCTGAAGCACTTGTTATCCTCTTAGATTAATTTTGCTTCCTTGCCTGAGCCATAATGCATTTCATCTGTTGAACCAGGTTGACCAGGTCCTGCAGACTTGATCCTCTTTTGAATCTAATACACTACATCTGTTTTTCTCATTCAAGGACGGATGTGGAGAATTATTCTGCAGACTTTTATTCGCTTTTCAAGTCTTACGAACATTTGTATGTTTGTTTGCAAGTGTTACCTGAGGACAGTATTTTTAAGAGGAACTAACAAATGCTTTTTCCTGTAGATATCCTTGATGTTTGTTTACACTGGTGGCTGTTTGCCTTCTGATGATCATCAACTGGAGGTCATAGTCTACCTGGAGTTTTATTGAACACGTCACCTTGTAAATTTATGACAAGTTTGCACGGCTGAGTCACTGTTGCCACAAGAGGATGCCTCTAATATTTAAAAAGCGATGACACTTCTGTGTAAATATTAGTAGAGGAAAAAACTAAAATATAAGAAAAGGTTTCTGAAACTGAGTTCAGCCGACGTCTGCGGTATCCATATGAACATAAGACAAGTAGCGGGAGCCATGTGCTGCACCATGAGTCAGACGAGCTGGCTTACGGGAGATGGTGGTGGGGGGGTTTTCAGATGTGTGTTTCAGAGGTGTGATACACATGTTGACTCAGGCATCTGAATTCACACTGCTGATGCAACTTTTAAACCTACAACCCCGTAGCTTTAAAAAAAATCTGGGTAAAGCTGCTGTTATATCGGCAGGTCATGAGTTCACACGCTCAACGTACTGTGTGCACTGTGAGATATTCCCCTGCTTCACGCACATGTGGCACGACTCTGACACGTGTGTGCACACACACACAACGCTACTGTCACTAATGGACTTGTGTCTCATCAAGCCTGACAATAACAAAGCCTGCTTTTATAGTCAGGGAGTGAGTGAAGAGATCATGAGGATCGCTTGGTTAATCTATTACAGCCAAAGTACCTTTGAGCAAGAGCCCATGAATACAACGCTGAGATAAAGGCAGCTGCTGGAACGTTTACGTCCACAGTTACTGTGAGACAAAGCAACACGCAGTTTATTCCCTTGTTGTTTTGTCTGTCCCCGTAAAAGTCAGATAGTACTTCAGTCTATGGGCTGTGCATTTGTGATTGCTCCTCTATGACGACACCCGGCCACAGGAAAAACAAAACACAACGTGACGTGCTGTGTGTGGGAGAGGCTGGGAGGAGGGAAGCAAAGTTTCTGCATGGTAAGAAGACTTAGTCAGCCACCTCCGTGCAGCTTAGCTGGCTGATCAACACTCAGTCACAGCTGCTGCTGCTGCTGCTGCTGCTGCTGCTGCATGCATGGTTATGTTTGTGCTAAATCAACCACACAAATAAATCTTGAGATAAGAAGTAGAAGAAAAAAAAAAGAACTCTCCACAGATGTTTGTTGCAAAGACTGAACAGAAGAACAGAACCGGATATGTGACATGAAACTCGTATCAGAAAGGGGAAGCAGGCTGTGAAAAGTGTTGGAAGTTGAGTTTTAATTTTAATATGTTTGCGAAACAAGCCGTGTGCTAATCTGATCTAGAGGAGGTCTTTTTTTTTTTTTTTTCAAGAACTAAGCTGAAGCAAGTGTCAATAATCAAACTGTGAGTCATATCATCAAAAAGAAAATAAATAAAACCGTAAAAATCTGAGTTTTCATTCACGTATTTCTGCCACACGCTATCCAGTTTTCTCCTAGTTTCAATTTCTTATACTTCCTCTTCCTCCTGTTTGTACTCGTGTATTAAATCCATTTATTTAAGAGGATTTGGTAGATTTTGGTGGCAAATACCATTTGATGAAGGTACTTTGTTGCCTTGACCCCCGCCCTGAATGGAGAGTAGTTGTGCATGTTCTGAATGGATGTGTGGTGTAGATAAATGGACAGGCAGGGACCCTGGCAGGAGAGCACAGAGCAGGCAGATTCATGGCCAGACAGTAGAAATCTGTCAGCCTCCTGGCAACGTGAGAGGACACCTGGAGGTAATGTAAGCAGCCCCTACCCCCCCCTCCTCTCTCTCTCTCTCTCTCTCTCTCTCTCTCTCTCTCTACCTACTTCTTCTTCTTCTTTCTCTTTATCTCTCTGTCTCATCCCTCTCCCACCCTCTCCTCGTGACTCATCACCAGAACCTTAATCACCAATGAGTGGGCACTGCCTGCTCTTCCACACGGCAGAAGGGCTGAGGAAAAACTGTGCTGATACACTGTTGCCCCCTGCTGGATGCTGGGTTGTATTGCAGTACTCCCACATGGCAAAGGGATTAGTGCTCGTTTTCACAGGAACAAAGAAGCTGTGTTTATGCACTTAAAAAAGGGGCACTCCACCAATGTTACACGTGTAAGTCAATTTACTAATGTACTAGTATTAATGTAATATCTAGCTTGTGAAAATGTCCTCCGGGGGTCTTGGGGAGTTTTTTTCCTTTCTGAAAAAACAACCCTGATGATGCCAATCTGAGTTACTTTGTCTCTATTGACCTGATGTATCTTCAGAGTTATCTCAGTTTGGGCTCTGAGAAAAAATAATAATAGAAAACATGAAGGACAAAATGTCATAAGTCAGTGTATATAGTAAGGCATAAAAAAAGTGACAGTATTGTAAGGCTTGTGGACAGTGCAGTGTAATGGTTTCCACTGAGAGCATGTTGAACCTGTGTGCTTCAAACACGTGGGCACTTAAATCTGTGTGAGTGTGACGGATGAAGAGTACAGCCACCCCGTCCACGGCCAGAAGGGGGTGCACGGCATGAGCTCCTCCAACCAACACAACTGGTGGCGAGCCATGGAGGACGTCTGAATTCAGCCCAGCCAGGAGCTGCTGCGCCACGATGAGCTCTGACATCATTACCAGGTCACACATAGCATGGACATGTGTGGATTCCTCTGCTGGTGGTCGTTGTGTTTCTTGTCTGGACCAAATGTGGTTGAATGAATGATGTAGAACTGTATGTACTGAATGTAGAACATTTCACCCCATGTAAGGATAAGACGGTCACAGTATGGTAAGAAGTTGCCAATAAAGCTAATGTGCATGTCTGTTCACTGTGGGAGGAAGGAGGGGTACTCAGAGAAAACCCACACAGGCACAGGATGAAAAACTCCACACATTAGGAACCCAAGCTGGGACATCAAAAAATGTCATAGTATAGTATGGGAAAAAATAACTGTATGATAAGGCATAAAATTTCATAAAAACGTATAATAAGGCATAAAAATGCAAAAAAAAACGACATGTATAGTAAGGCATAAAATTTTATAAAAAACATAGTATAGTAAGGCATAAAAACATCAAATAAGGTCATAGTATAGTAAGGCATAAAATTTCATAAAAAACATCATAGTATAGTCAGGCATAAAATATCAAAAAAAACATCACAGTATAGTAAGGCATAAAATTTTACGGAAAAACGTCATAGTATAGTAAGGCATAAAATTTTGAGAAAAAACGTCATAGTATAGTAAGGCATAAAATTTCATAAAAAACATCACAGTATAGTAAGGCATAAAATTTTGAAAAAAACCATCATAACATAATAAGGCATAAAATATCAAAAAAACAACATAGTATAGTAAGGCATAAAATTTCATAAAAAACATCACAGTATAGTAAGGCATAAAATTTCATACAAAATGTCATAGTATAGTAAGGCATAAAATTTTGAGAAAAAACGTCATAGTATAGTAAGGCATACAATTTTGAGAAAAAACGTCATAGTATAGTAAGGCATAAAATTTCATAAAAAACATCACAGTATAGTAAGGCATAAAATTTTGAAAAAAACCATCATAACATAATAAGGCATAAAATATCAAAAAAACAACATAGTATAGTAAGGCATAAAATTTCATATAAAACGTCATAGTATAGTAAGGCATAAAATTTCATATAAAACGTCATAGTATAGTAAGGCATAAAATTTCATATAAAACGTCATAGTATAGTAAGGCATAAAATTTCATATAAAACGTCATAGTATAGTAAGGCATAAAATTTCATATAAAACGTCATAGTATAGTAAGGCATAAAATTTCATATAAAACGTCATAGTATAGTAAGGCATAAAATTTCATATAAAACGTCATAGTATAGTAAGGCATAAAATTTCATATAAAACGTCATAGTATAGTAAGGCATAAAATTTCATATAAAACGTCATAGTATAGTAAGGCATAAAATTTCATATAAAACGTCATAGTATAGTAAGGCATAAAATTTCATATAAAACGTCATAGTATAGTAAGGCATAAAATTTCATATAAAACGTCATAGTATAGTAAGGCATAAAATTTCATATAAAACGTCATAGTATAGTAAGGCATAAAATTTCATATAAAACGTCATAGTATAGTAAGGCATAAAATTTCATATAAAACGTCATAGTATAGTAAGGCATAAAATTTCATATAAAACGTCATAGTATAGTAAGGCATAAAATTTCATATAAAACGTCATAGTATAGTAAGGCATAAAATTTCATATAAAACGTCATAGTATAGTAAGGCATAAAATTTCATATAAAACGTCATAGTATAGTAAGGCATAAAATTTCATATAAAACGTCATAGTATAGTAAGGCATAAAATTTCATATAAAACGTCATAGTATAGTAAGGCATAAAATTTCATATAAAACGTCATAGTATAGTAAGGCATAAAATTTCATATAAAACGTCATAGTATAGTAAGGCATAAAATTTCATATAAAACGTCATAGTATAGTAAGGCATAAAATTTCATATAAAACGTCATAGTATAGTAAGGCATAAAATTTCATATAAAACGTCATAGTATAGTAAGGCATAAAATTTCATATAAAACGTCATAGTATAGTAAGGCATAAAATTTCATATAAAACGTCATAGTATAGTAAGGCATAAAATTTCATATAAAACGTCATAGTATAGTAAGGCATAAAATTTCATATAAAACGTCATAGTATAGTAAGGCATAAAATTTCATATAAAACGTCATAGTATAGTAAGGCATAAAATTTCATATAAAACGTCATAGTATAGTAAGGCATAAAATTTCATATAAAACGTCATAGTATAGTAAGGCATAAAATTTCATATAAAACGTCATAGTATAGTAAGGCATAAAATTTCATATAAAACGTCATAGTATAGTAAGGCATAAAATTTCATATAAAACGTCATAGTATAGTAAGGCATAAAATTTCATATAAAACGTCATAGTATAGTAAGGCATAAAATTTCATATAAAACGTCATAGTATAGTAAGGCATAAAATTTCATATAAAACGTCATAGTATAGTAAGGCATAAAATTTCATATAAAACGTCATAGTATAGTAAGGCATAAAATTTCATATAAAACGTCATAGTATAGTAAGGCATAAAATTTCATATAAAACGTCATAGTATAGTAAGGCATAAAATTTCATATAAAACGTCATAGTATAGTAAGGCATAAAATTTCATATAAAACGTCATAGTATAGTAAGGCATAAAATTTTGAGAAAAAACGTCATAGTATACTTAGGCATGAAATTTTGAGAAAAAACGTCATAGTATAGTATGGCATAAAATTTCATAAAAAACGTCATAGTATAGTAAGGCAAGAAATTTCAGAAAAAACGACATTTTATGTGACCCATAAAATTTCATAAAAAACGTCATAGTATAGTAAGGCATAAAATTTCATAAAAAACATCATAGTATAGTAAGGCATAAAATTTCATAAAAAACATCATAGTATAGTAAGACATAAAATTTTGAGAAAAAACGTCATATTATAGTAAGACATAAAAACATCAAAAAACGTCATAGTATAGTAAGGCAAGAAATTTCATAAAAAACGACATTTTATGGTGACCCCATAAAATTTCATAAAAAACATCATAGTATAGTAAGGCATGAAATTTTGAGAAAAAACGTCATAGTATAGTAAGGCATAAAATTTTGAGAAAAAACGTCATAACATAACAAGGCATAAAATTTCATAAAAAACGTCATAGTATAGTAAGGCATAAAATTTTGAGAAAAAACGTCATAGTATAGTAAGGCAAGAAATTTCAGAAAAAACTACATTTTATGGTGACCCATAATATTTCATAAAAAACGTCACAGTATAGTAAGGCATGAAATTTTGAGAAAAAACGTCATAGTATAGTAAGGCATAAAATTTTGAGAAAAAACGTCATAACATAACAAGGCATAAAATTTCATAAAAAACGTCATAGTATAGTAAGGCATAAAATTTTGAGAAAAAGCGTCACAGTATAGTAAGGCAAGAAATTTCAGAAAAAACAACATTTTATGGTGACCCATAAAATTTCATAAAAAACATCATAGTATAGTAAGGCATGAAATTTTGAGAAAAAACGTCATAGTATAGTAAGGCAAGAAATTTCAGAAAAAACAACATTCTATGGTGACCCATAAAATTTCATAAAAAACGTCATAGTATAGTAAGGCATAAAATTTTGAGAAAAAACGTCATAACATAACAAGGCATAAAATTTCATAAAAAACGTCATAGTATAGTAAGGCATAAAATTTTGAGAAAAAGCGTCACAGTATAGTAAGGCAAGAAATTTCAGAAAAAACAACATTTTATGGTGACCCATAAAATTTCATAAAAAACATCATAGTATAGTAAGGCATGAAATTTTGAGAAAAAACGTCATAGTATAGTAAGGCATAAAATTTCATAAAAACATCATAGTATAGTAAGACATAAAATTTTGAGAAAAAACATCATAACATAACAAGGCATAAAATTTCATAAAAAACGTCAGAATAGTAAGGCATAAAATTTTGAGAAAAAACATCATAGTATAGTAAGGCATAAAATTTCATAAAAAATATCGTAGTATAGGAAGGCATAAAAACATCAAAAAACGTCATAGTATAGTAATGCAAGAAATTTCAGAAAAAACGACATTTTATGGTAAGGCATAAAATTTCAGAAAAAATGTATAATAAGGCATACTAACGTAATAGTGTAGTCAGACATATTGTAATAAGGCATATAATTTCATTAAAAAACATCTTAGTATAATCAGGCATAAAATTTCATAAAAAACCATCATAGTATAGTAAGGCATGAAATTTCATAACAAACAATGTATTATAGTAAGGCATAAAAATTCCAAAGTCATAGTATCGTCAGGCATAAAAATGTCATAGTATAGTAATGAAAGAATTTTCAGAAAAAACGTTATAGTATAGTAAGGCATGACATTTTGAGAAAAAACATCATAGTATAGTAAGGCACAAAATTTCATAAAAAAAATCATAGTATAGTAAGGCTTAAAAACATCAAAAAATATCATAGTATAGTAAGGCATAAAATTTCATAAAAAACGTCATAGTATAGTAAGGCATAAAAAAATAAAAAAATGTCATAGTATAGTAAGGCATAAAATTTCATAAAAAACAACATATAGTAGGGCATAAAAACATCAAAAATGTCATAGTATAGTAAAGGATAAAAACATCATAGTATAGTAAGGCATACAATGTCATAAAAACGTCAAAAAAACGTCATAGTATAGTAAGGCATAAAAACGTCAAAGTATAATTAGGCATAAAAACATGATAATATAGCATGAGATAAAATTTAGTAAAAAAACATCAGTAAGGCCTAAAAACATCAAAAGTCATAGTATAATAAGGCATGAAATGTCAAAAAAAACGTCATTGTATAGTAAGGCATAAAAATATTATAGTACAACAAAGCACAAGAACGTTAAAAAAAGTCATAGTATAGTAAGGCATACAATGTCATAAAAACGCCAAAAAAACGTCATAGTATAGTATGGCAAAACAATGTCAAAATACGTCATTGTATAGTAAGGCATAAAATTTCATAAAAAACGTCATAATATAGTCAGGCATTAAAACTTCAAAAAACATCATATTATAGTTAGGCATACAAATATCATAGTATAATAATGCATAAGAACATCAAAAAAGTTGTAGTATATTAAGGCATATAAAAACATCATAGTATAGAGAGGTACAAAATTTCATAAAAACGTCATAGTATAGTAAGGAATAAAAAGTTATAGAATAGTAAGTCAAAAAATCTTGTAGTATTTATGGTGACACTCCCATGGGATTTTATACAGATATATTTCAATAAAAAAAAATATAACATATATTATTCGTATTGTTTCAATTTACTGCTTTACATATTTTTGCCTATATGCCAACATACATGCCAAGTGACACATCTGTGTGTGTACCGTCTCAGTGGTAGTGGTTTTACCTGGTGCTCACCAGTCTGTGTTTGGACTGGGGTTCCGTAGCTCAGGTCTCGGGGTTGAACGCCTAGACCTAACCAACACAGGCTGATGTGGATGGAGTCAGGGAGAAAGATACCTGGGATCTTCCGGCTCCTTTTCATTTTCTTCTTCCAGGGTTTTGATCGATGATGCATTTTCCGGTGAATTAAAATGGCTTCTTGACAATGCAGTAAAACAACATCTTCCAATATTCTGAATTTACAGGTCAGCATGCGAGTTTTTCCAAATACAGTAAGTTGTGAGGACGCTTATTCTGTGTGATCCAGCATAAGATACACAATGTGAGATGGTAATAAGGGGGCGTCAGTGCACTAAATAGATAAATGAACATGAGGAGACTTGATAAATCATAAAGTCAAGGCTGATCAAAACAATGATCAATCAAAGCCGCGAGGCATGGCGAGGGAGCAGCGCTGCCACTACGCTGATGATGACAAAGCTTATGAGCGTGTGCAAATATACAGGAGTGAACAGAGCATCTTACCCTTTCCTGCTGCACTGGGGAAAGTCAACCTGTTGGGGCTTTGAACGTGACTCTGTAGACTGTGGATGAAACTCAAGTGTACTTCGACACTGAGAACCTCATTATGGCATCAAGTTAAATGATGATAATTTTACAACATGTCCAAACTGGATCTCCTGTTTCTCTCTGATACAGGCACTTTTTAAGGTTTTGGAGACAAACCCAGGGATGAGGTAAAAAAAAAAAAAAAAATCAGTATCTTTCAAAAGCATATAGGCCAAAGAGAAAAATAATTAAAACTCTGGAAAGCTGACAAACACATTAAGTAATATATTAAAATATATTGCTTAAATTTTAATTAGACTCTGCCTCATTGATCACTATGATCTTAAAATTGAAACTATTCTCCTCCTCAGTTCTTCATTCACATGGCCTACTTTTAACCCCCTGAAAATAAGTTTGGTTCATCTGGCATTAAAGTTCCCTTATTGTATAAAGGTAGATGTCCATGTGTAGTGTGATTATAGATCAGGTCTAGGTTCTATATTAATACTGTGAAAGTATCAAAGCCTCAGTCCACAGAGAAATGCACACAGCCTGTATTCAGAAACTGAGCCTTAAAACCAGCCGTCAGGACTTCTGGAACTTTGTGATGTCACAACAAAGCAGTCATAAAGCCCCGCCCACCTGACCCACCATCTGAACTTTGAAGGATTTGGTTTCTCTGAGTGTTTTTACCTGAAATCTGCTATATTTTTATTGGATCACTAAGAAAACAGTCAGCCAATCAGAAGAGAGGGGGAAAAAAACAATAAAGCATCTGGTCTCTGCAAAGAAAGGAAGTTTGTGTTTATTTGCATATTGAGCGGAGATGTGAGGAAAACATACTTCACATTGTTTTATTACTGTGATTTGAAATATGATACAAGACATACACTCAGTGACCACTTTATCTGGTCCATCTGTACAATCTAATGCAATCCACTACAACTGTTCGACCATAACGTCTGTCTGACAAAGACAGACGGTTCAGTCATGTTTTAGCACTGAGGTGACGTTGTACTGTATTATATTGAAAAGTGTCTGATATTCTGCACCCTCATGTATGTAAACACCAGCTTTACCTATGACCTCAGTAACAAATAAATAATTTTACATATGATTTTAATTTTAATACAAAAAGTGAACATTACGGGCATGATAAAAGCAGACAGTTTGCATGGCATGTATCATTATCTACATATATATACAGTACCAGTCGAAGCTTGGACTCACCTTCTTTATTTTGATTATTTTCTACAGTGTAGAACGATGCTGAAGGCATCAAAACTATGAAATAACACATGGAATTAAGTCGTAAACAAAAAGTGTCAACAAAGCAAAGGAATTTAGATTTTATTTTCTTCAAAGTAGTAGATCATTGAATGATCTAGTTGTTACTACAAAATCTTTACTTTAATTATGTCAACACACTGGAGAAATCTACCCGCCTTGTAGTTCAGTGCTGTTTAGTCCCAGACATCTTCTGAGCAATAGTTCTGTCTGGTAACATTTGCATATAAATATCACTTGTCCCTGATTTTTACTTTCTTCAGTGACAGAAACAAAAATGGCCCCGGGGCCTCCTGCCGTGTTAATCCGGCCCCGCACCCATAGAGTTTAGCCTCATTTATTAAGTTCATCTCTTTTTCCATGCCATTTACTGACTAAATCAGTGGAATGCACATAAGCAGATTGTCCCCGACTGAGGAAGTGAAACAGAACACTGAGCACAAACAGTTCAGTGTGCGGTGGTAACAATTTCTCATTGCTCATTCAGCATTATAAGACATCATAAGAGCAGTACAAGCATGTCGTGAGTGCATCATAATTACTATAATCAGAGCATAATATCATGAAAACAATATGTGTGTGAGTGAAGCAGGGCTCCCAGTCCCTTCACTGAGATGCTGTTAAACAACCACTTGAGGTCAGTGTTGCTCTAAGTAAAGAGCCGTGTCTCGCACCGGTCGTGTCGATGTCCTGAATCTGAGGTCAAAACATGCGAGCCCATCCAGTGACCTCAGTGAGGAGGGGCCGTATGCTGCTTCAGCCACAACTGAGATGATGATACGATCCTGAGAGTAAGCAGTGACAGTGATGATGCCTGAAACAAAGGCTCACTAAAGCATGGAGCAGTAATTTTTATGCAACTGAAATACAATGGGAAAAATAGCTTACAGTAAACCAGTAGAAAAGGATTACACCAATGGTTTTATGTTGCTTTTTTGTGCTAATGTAAAAAGGATTTCAAGGCAAGTCTTCTGTGTGTGAAGGCTTGTTTTGCTTGTATGTGAACACAGTGAGAATAATGCTTCTGATTACAATATGTTTTATTCTGTAACTTGGATAATTTCTCATCAATAAAATCATAGCTGTTGATTTGTCTTTCATTGGACCATCTTTAGGAATAGTCTATTTTTTGAAATTTCACCCACACTTACTGCCAGAGCCATTAGAAACCAAAGAAGACTTTTAGTTGTCGCCAAAAAACCTTCCATTTAATTAACTTGTTTTACTGTTTTATTATATTTTCTGTAAATGTTTTCTTCCCAGATGCAGTTTCTAACATTATTAAATTTAAATGTAAAGACCTCTATCTGTGATCAGCCTTCAGAATGTGTGATGGTGTAGAGTCATTTCCAGATAAACTTGTGTGTTTCCAACTCACACTTTAACACAAGAATCCTAAATATGCACGCAGAGATTACATACGTTGCATGATATTGAGCTAAAACCCTGAGGTCCAAGCTAACAGGTCCCCAGCATCCTCACCAGCTGATGACCCATGGAAATAAACAAGCAGTTTTTTTTTCCTTCATGTAACCTCACAAACGTATGTAATTAGCCAATGATGTGCTCCTAAGCAACGCTCTGGGAGTCAGGAACGGTCTGTTAATCATTCAATATGTTGACATGCGCACTAATATTCCACTATTATTCCACTATTATTCCAGGTATTGTCATATATGAAATTTGATATGGGGCGTGTAAAGAGTTTGGATTTTCCAGAATATGACCTTCTCGATTATTATTTGGATTTCAGGAGCACGTTTGGAATCTGCGTCTCAGTTTTTACGGCAGTTTGTGACGCGCAGCGTTTGGCCCGGTCAGCAGAAACGTTTAAACCTTTTTAAACATTTGCATTTGGAAGACTTGGATATCAGCAGGTTTTTTCACATGCGCAAACATCGCAACGCTGACCTTTAAATAAGAGATGATGTGGCCGCATGTAAACGGGAATATAAGTGGAGTATTCATTTCCATTAGCCATGTAAGCATCAGGAATATTGTCTTCTTGTAATGTTTGTCATTCAAAACCCAAGGTTAACTTCCTCTTCATTGACTAATCGATTAATTATTTCAACGCTGCATCTGTTTCTCAACAATAGGAAGCTGTAACTACCACGTGACCGAGATCAAAGCGTGTGTGTGTGTGTAGACATAAATAGTCACTTGACGAGGAATGTGAGGAGTGAGTGTGAGGTCTCGGGACTCGGGTTTGGTGAGCGAGCTGAGTCGGTGTGCCCCGGGGAGAGGAGAGTCACTGACCCGTGGCCAGTCCTCCTCCAGCAGCAGCGCACCTCACATATTATCACCCAAGTGAGTCATCAACGGCACGTCAACATCACTGAGGTTCTTCATGCCAATATTCCTATTGCTTTTTTTTTTTTTTTTTTAATCCTCCAGCATGCCTTGTTTGAGTGATTGCCCCCCCTCCCCTTCTTCTTTCTCTCACTCTCTTGTGCTTTACACCCCCCCCTCCACACACACACACACACACACTCACACACACTCACACACCACCCTCCCCTGTATGCTTCCATCACATTCTGCAGAAAAATTTGGAGGTCTGCCAACAGTATTACATTGCCGCCGACCATGAATGTGGCGTGTGTGTGTGTGTGTGTGTGTGTGCGCGCGTGTGTAGCTCCTGTGCCTGCACAAGCGTGCACAACCAAGTGTGTGTATGTGCGGACGCAAAATGTGGGTTTGTATGTTCACCACTTTTAAGGACACAATGTTTTTGGCAAAAGTGAATTCAATTGACGACTGAAGGGAGGAATCACAAAAGAGGAGAGAGTGTGTGTGTGTGTGTGTGTGTGTGTGTGTGTGTGTATGTGTGTCTGGACAAATGGATGAATGGGCAACTGGGTTCACTGCTTTTAGGGCCTCGTCTGTGTGTGTGTGTGTGTGTGTGTGTGTGTGTGTGTGTGTGTGTGTGTGTGTGTGTGTGTGTGTGTGTGTGTGTGTGTGTGTATCTGTGTGCGAGACACTATGTTGAAAAGAGTGAAAGAATGTGAGAAAAAGAGGTATTAGATGGGTGTTGTCTTACAAGCAACAACAGCACATTGCAGAAAGAGGCATTTTCAACCAATTTATTAATCCTTTTAGGCAATGTTCCCTGTTCAGAAATGCAAATTGAATCAATCTGAGTCTGACTTTTAAGACTTTCAAGTGGGATTTAATTAGAAGCCGAGGCGCACAGTTTTAATGAGAGAGGGGGTGGAGAAGAAGGAGAGACAGAGAGGGAGAAAAAGGGGGGAGAAGCAAGGGAGGGGGGAGAGGAGGGGAGGTGGTGTTTTAATGCTATTCCTGCGGGATCGGGGTGAAGGACACATAAACCCAACGCTGACGGCTTTCTTAAGAGAAGAAAATTCCATCGTTCCGTCCGGCCATCTGTCCATCCGTCCCCGCCGCCCTTCACCTTTAGACTCGGCTGTTTACACCCAGGGAGGGGCTCGGTGCTCGGGGTCTGTTTGGTGACATTAAACAACACCCGATCCACTCCGAACCCACACATAGCCCTCAGCAGAAAAAAAAAGAAATCGCCCCACTTCCTCCGCCAGTGGTTTCTGCAATCTCCATCGCCGAAATCCTTTGTCCTTTTGTGTTGTATTACTTACTCTAATACCATTTTTCTTTTCCTTCTCCTCCTTCCACTTCTATTCCTCTCTGAGATTCTCTAACCCTCCTCATCATCCTCCCATCATTTTCCGAGCCCTAAGCTGACTGAGCCTCCCAAAGCCATCAGGTCTGATTGTCTGATCTCAAGGCATCGAGTCCGCCGGCTGAAATGAAAAATGAGGATTCCTCTCAGCCTCTATTTTTATTCTGTTTTCATTCTCTCTTTCATTCGTCTCTCCTCGGTCTCCCCCCTTTTTTCTTTTCCCACCTCTCTTTCACACTCTCTATCACGCGTCCCCTTCACACACACACACACACACACACACACACACACACACACACCACTCTGCTGGCTCTTTCACTCATGCATCTTCACCTTTTGTGGCCTTCCGCGAGCCTGCCAATCTTCACCCATCCCTCCTCTCGTCTGCGTTCATTTCTGCCCTCCGTCTTCTGCCGGCTTGACTGGCAGCTGCAGTGGCACAGGGAAATGTGAAGGTAGCTGAGAGAGAGCAGGAGGCAGAAATCACTGGGTAATGCTTCAGATTACAGCCTGCAAATTACAGCGTAAATATTTAGCACATATGAAGGACCAAGGAAATGCAGAGGGAAAAAGAGGGTGAACAATGGAACACTTTATTTTGCAGAATGCGTAACCTGTAACTACACTGTAATTACAGAAAGAAAAAGAAAAAAACATGAGCAATGAAACCTTTTATTTTCCAGCCTGTATTTTCTGTAACTACGCTGTAATTACAGCAAAAAGGAGGCGAACAATAAAACACTTTTATTTTGCATCCTGAATAAACCCTAACTACATTAATTACAATGTAAGGGGGGGGGGGCAACGGAGCACTGTATTTAGCAGCATGTATTCTGTTCCACTTTACAACCCACACTCTCTGTGACGACACTGTTATCACAGTGGGCGGGGACAAACGATGGAACTCATATTTAATCAGCGTTTTACAAACATAAACATTATAGAGAGAGAGAGCTATAAAATACACTTAAGTGGCACTTTATTCCGAACACTTGGTGAAAAGCAGTGCTGACTTAATGCGGCTCAGGTGGCAGAGCAGGTCGTCCACCTATCGGAAGATCGGTGGTTCGATTCCTGACTCCTGCAGTTCTGCTTTTCAGAGACTGTCCTCCTGTAAGGAACAAGCCCACAGGTCCGTCTGTGCAGCAGGTTTTTGCGACCCATAGTTACCCTTTGTTGCTAGGCGACACCTAGTGGTCATAGGAATTATGACGGCAGCAAAGGGAAAAGTGTCGGTGACGTAGAATAAAGGATAGATGGATGGATGGATGGATGGATGGATGGATGGATGGATGGGTTGTGACCGTTCGACAGAGTTAACCACGTTATTATTTCTGTAGCCATGACAACAAAGATCGTCTAATGTTGAGGGAGTACATATCCGTTATTAAAGTAACCATGGTGACAAAGGTCCGGTACGCCAGGTTCATCACTTGTTAGTGTCCCCTGGAAACACTTCCGTTGCGTTGTGCATGTGTCAAATTGATGAAGATGTTTTTCTGAATTTGTTTGTGTCTGTTTTCATGTTTTATCTTGAGTCGTGGTGCGTTGAGCTTTATCCGCCCCGTTTATGTGTCAATGAGGGTGGACAAAAAAAAAACAAAACAGAAACACCTCTCAACACCTCCACAGACAACATCACAGAATCGTGAAAGGAAGCATTTTTATTGCAGGACTGTTGCACACCCTCCTCCTCCTCAGACGCTAACATTTTGTTCCCCCAGTAACAACAATGGAAACAAATTAAAAACATGAATGTCATTAACTTGGGAGTTAACGACGCTCACGTTTATTAGTTGCAAGTGGATATGTTCAGTTCTGCTCAACAAAAATGAGCACGTTCAATGAAAGCTAGCACACCCATGCACAACACACAACACACAATAATTAGACAATCATTTTCGACTGTAATCTAAAGCCTTAAGAATTTCTATTCTTTATGTACCGTTTTATTACAGTTGTCAATGGAGGTCTTTAAAAAGGCTCCTCTCTAATACCACTGCCCCCATTAAGCTTATTTTTGTTGATAAGGCACTTTGTCTTTGACTTCACTGTGACCTTGCGACTGATAATTACAGCCCCAGGATCATTATAATGCCCTATGAAATCAGTAATGCTTTATGGTAATGTTATCATTTCCTCAGTAGCAAGAAGTGTGACAAATTTATGTTTGTTTTGGGGCACCTCGGTGGCTCACCTGGTAGAGTGCTTACCATTAGGACTTACCGCAGCGGCCTGGGTTCGAATCCGGCCCACGGCCCTTTGCTGCATGTCATCCCCTCTCTCTCTCACCCCAAACTTTCCTGTCTCTCTCTCGCTGCTACTCTAATAAAAGCATAGAAAAGCCCAAAAAGAATAACTTTAAAATTTATGTTTGTTTGTTTTTTTTTTTATCTCTTCTAAATATCAGTTGAATTATCCCCAAACTAAAACCCGACCTGATCCCTCAACCTGTTTGTTGTCCTCTCAGATTGAGCTAAATTCTATAAGAAATGGCAGAAAACAAGAATGGAAATGTCTGCGCCGCTTTGATTTCACTCAGCAGAAGGAGCGACTGGTGGGAACGGTGATCAATCAGAGGAGAGACAACTGGCTCATAACTAATTTTCGAAGGGAACAGAGGATGTAGTGATTAACTACAAGGCGTCATGGAAAAAATATGTGGTGTTGTGAGTTACTTGTCCCTGGGAAAATATGAGTAATGACTTGTTCTGTCCTGTTTGAGTTGAGAGACTGACTCTAATTGCATTACAAAGGAATTTTGAGACAGGATTTTTATATCTGAATTCTTTGAAAACCTCATGGGCAAAGGACAAATACCAACATCAGTTTCATATCCTAATATATATATATAGTCTGCATCATCCCCCCCATGATATGATGGACATGAGGCAGTCTTATTGATTACTGTATTGTGTTGCCAAAGCAACTTATCGATTAGTTGATGAATCAAGATAATGGGGGCAGTGGTTAGAAGGTTCTGGGTTCAAACCAGGGTTCTGCGCAAGCGGCAATCATCACAGAAGATCCAAAAACTGCAGTTCCTCAAATGGCCACATGAGTCTGGCTCCAAAAGTGAGTCAATACCCATAGACTCCCATGTTAAAATGTCCAACTTTAAATCAGCAGTGCTCCTAGACTGTGGGGGGCCCAGGAGAAGAAGCCAATCAAAGCCCAGAAACCCCCCCATTCCCACATGCAGACTATCGGAGGACGCTACTATTTACAGATGTTCCCTGAATCCCTCACATGCAGACTATCCTGTAGACGCTACAATTTACAGATGTTCCCTGAATGCCTCACATGCAGACTATCAGTAGACGCTACAATTTACAGATGTTCCCTGAATGCCTCACATGCAGGCGATGGGTTGTCACAAGATACAGCACACATCAACAGTTGAGTGACATTTATGGATTAGCTGAGAGTTAGGGGCGGAGTCAGGCGCCGCCAAGTTGCCGACGGTGGAGCAGCTCGCTCTGAGCTTCATAACCACTCTTCACAAACCTCAGACATGCAGGTTAGGTTAACTGAGGACTCTAAAGGACCCTCAAAGGATACAAGCAGTATATCCAAGCAGTATATATAATGGATGGATGGATGATGTGCTGTTGGGCATTTTTCACCATTTTCAGGCATTTTATAGACCGTAACATAAATTGATTATATGAAAAATAATTGGCAGATTAAACAAAAGGGAAATAATTGTTATAGAAAGGATCAATACTAAATTGCTGGCAGTGGGGAAACCTTTAACCTGACCTAATCATCACAAATAATTTTGATGATATTCCGCACAACAATGCATGAATATGTTATTATCAGGTTTAGTTGATTTAAAGCTGCATGAAGCATTTTTGAGCAACTTGTGGCTGTGAAACAAGCAGTAAATACAACATTAACAATACTAAATGACTGAGTCGTTGTGACTGACGTGTTAGCAGACTGCCAACTCTGTCTGTGTGTGGACAGGTAGTGCACAGGTAGGTAGTGGGTTTGTCACAGCTTTTCCAATGAAATGAGGTTAATGAGAGCAGGGACTGTGGAACGGGGATCTGAAAGAAAGACCTAAGAGGATAAAAAGTAGAGCTGAGGGGAACTGTGAGAAAACGAGCCCATAGGTTGTCTGTGCAGCAGGTTATCATGACCCATAGTTACCCTTTGTTGCTAGGCGACATCTAGTGGTCACAGTAACTATAACAGGAGCAAAGGGAAGAGAAAGTGTTGGTGACGTAGTTTAAAGAAAGACAAAGTCCACGTCAGGAGGAGGTTGTGGTGGATGGATGAATGTGACACAGGAGAGCAGCAGTTTATCTTGTTTATATTATCGATGACCATTCGACGTCGCTATCATTGTAACCGTGACAACAAAGATCGTCTGACATTGAGGAAGCATTTATTTTAACCCAAACCCAACTCTTTGCCTGAACCTAACCAAGCCGTGACCGTTATTACAGTAACCATGGTGACATAGGTGGGTAGCGCCACTGTCGGTACAGTCCTTGTGTTTATTATTGTAACCATGACAACCAATGTCTGGTACACCTGCCGCCGCAGGGGCGCTATTTCAGGAGAGGCTCCTATGGGTCTCTGTGTGATGCCTTTCACACCACACACACAGATTTGATCCATCCACGTTTTAAAAAGTCTGTGCGCTTCAGTTCAGTCTCAGTGTTGAAACTCACAAGCTTTTAAGGGAGTTTTTTGTGATACGGTTGAACATAAGAATAAAAAATATTAACCACTGACAGTTTAAAGTGACTGTTTATCAGCCAAGTCTTTGTTCCTGTGTCTGCCGTGATGTCATGACAAGAGACAGAACAGAGAAACTTCAGGCTGAGAGGTGGCTGACAAAACGCAGAGCCAAAAACGTTGTCTGGGGTCCCCAGGAAGCATCGCTCCTGTCCCGGCTTGATGGTTGAGGTGAGGCAGGGTGAGGCGGGGGTGAGGCTGCCTGGTGTCACCGTGGTAGATGAGCTGGTGGTGTGTAAGGCACAAGGTGATGGAGTGTGTGAGGTCTGGTCTATCGCTGTCATTAATAACCCAGACAGGCCTGCCAGCACCTTGGAGCCCCGCTCCCATACATAAACCTCAGAGCAGCCGCCAGGGCCCCTGCGCTGGCCCCTGAGGAGGCACGCACGCACACACACACACACACAGACACACACACACACACACATGCACACATCAGCAAACTAGTCTGACTACTGATGTTAACATGATAGAGAGGAGTCATGCGTGGTGTGAGGAATAGAGCTGCACCTGGAGTGAAGAAGTGTCTCAGCAGAACTACAGGAGGTGATGGTCTCAGATATTCTTACATATTTTTCTTTCCCATCACTGGGTCCGTTCACCCGAGACAGACAAAGGAATAAAATATGTGAAGGAGCCTGGCAGAAGCCCCTGTTCTTGTCTTTGTCACAAAGCAACTTTCTTTACTGCCGCCGCGTCCATACAGTGAGAGTAAATCTTTAAAAATCAAGATGCACCACTTGCACAACGATCCTGCGTCAATTTGGCATTCGTCTCGCTTCTCGCTCTCTTGACGGTTAAATCTTATTTCACGCATCTGGTCTCAGCGTTGGAATGTTTCAACACTATTCAGGTCTCGTTGAACTCAAATGACGCAGCCTTTCGGAGCTGTAAAAGCCCTTGTTTACGTGGGAAGCAAAAGATACGGCAGAGAAGAAGACGGATATCCAGAGGGAGGAACCAAGAAGATGAAGAGCTTCTCCGTGGCTCTTATTGATCAGCGAATCTGCCCAGATACACTTATTTTTGCCAGATATCAGCTTCGATCACTGGAGCTTTGAACATAGTTGAGCACCTGTCCTTCAACATATCAATACGCAGGAGGGGAAATCAGAGAGAAAACGTGAATGGAAGCAGTGGAAGGGATTGGTAGATGGGGGAACACAAAGGGAAAAAGAGAAATAGTTAAGTGTGAAGGTGGAGTAAAATAGACAGGAGGGCAACAGAGGAATGGCAATAAGTCCGTGTGTTTGTGCGGGAGGAAAGCGTCCTCTCTCCGGTGGAGATGGAGAGATACAGATAGATGGATAGGAGAGGAGGGAGGAAGAAAGAGGAAGAGGCTGTAATGAATTAATGACTGTTCTCACAACTAGATGCCTCCTCTCTCCAGCTCAGACGCAGCCGATGAAATAATAAATAAACACATGAATAAGTGAAAAGGCCTGGATGAGACGGCACTCCGGAGGGGGAGAAGATGGGAGTGGGATGGGCGGGGGTGTGGACGGGTATGGAGACAGAGGAAAGGGGGGGGGTGATNGGGGGGGGGGTAAGGTGGATAGGCACACGGTGAGCCTCTCTGGTGATTTGCTCCAACATCAAGCAGCTGGAGGTTACTGAAAAATTTAGCGATGCGCAGGGAGCCAGTGAATGCTAATAGTGCAGACTGACAGCCCCCAACCACTTCCCCTTACCCTCCGCCCCTCCTGCACTCCAACCACCTTCAGTCTCCGGTGACCTTGCTCGACGGCGAGATCGAGCGGCCACCGGCATGCTAACGAGATGCTGGCTTTGGGTTTGCAGGGTTGCCAGACGCTGCAGGGCGCTAAAAGGGCAAGTAGGGCCATCTAAATGACATGTTCACGGGGCCCTGGCCCGGGCAGAGACGGGCAGGGTGCCACTCATCCAGGCCACCAAGGTCTAGAAGATTATATCAGAGAGGGGAAGAGATTGTACTTCAAAAAGACGGCTGTTAACGAGGAGTGTCGGACTTGAATACAACTTACAAAAAAAAAAAAAAAACACATGGACATGCAAGGAGTGATAGATTCAAATAATCATCCAGTTTCAAAATACAGAGGATATTTATTAAAAACCAGGCAATACTGACAAAACTAGAATTGCAGTGAGTAAACTGCATATCTCCACCAAGGCCAAACAATCCTACACATCTGTGAGATCCAGATATACAAAGTCAAAGATGTCAACATCATTAATAAGTCTGATTTTTCACATAAAGATCCACATGAAAATGTCAAAAAATACCCGAACACAACTATTTAAAATAACGTTATTGAAGTATAATTATTATATGCCTTCAATGCCAATAGCATTGAAGGCATATATTATTATTCTGCATACTTATTCGTCTTATTCATCTTCCGTATCGAAATTTTTGAGAAAACCCAAACAGTATATATATATATATATCAATACGTGCAGCTCGATTAGGAATGGTGTGCCATGAGTTTTCTTAGTGATTTGTGTAACCATGGCGACGTTAATGCCCACAAAAGGCGAAACAATTCCCTTAGAGAATGAATGGAGAGACGTCTTCAAAACGACCAAACCCAGCCCTCTTTGGAGCTTTACTGCTGCGTCATACTTCAACACACACATTGACAGAAACACACAAACACCATCTCCACGATTTGGATTAACCTTCAAAATAAAAGCCTCACCATGGTAAGAAGGAATTATTGGCTCTCTCGTACAAAACCTTACACAATTTACACTGCCAAACACAGAAGCACAGACTCTTTCAAAATAAGAGTCTCAAAAAGTTTAGAAGCTTTAGAATCTTAGAAGCGATCGTCTATAGTCTCTACGACATGAATGAAACTGAAAGTAACGTCCTTTGTGCAGATTGAAACGAGAAGTGAAGTACACAGACCAAGCAGCAAGAACATTCAAAAAATCTCCAGGGATTTTCTAGTTATTATTATTATTATTATGTAATATAATAACATGGATCATTATAATACAGATTCATATAAAAACTCTTTTCTCCTCCGGTGAAAACCTGATATGGTTTTATAAAATCACTCACTTATCTTTCTTTCATCAGCACAGAAATCTTTCCAAAGCTGTTTTAATATCAACGTCTCCCATTCAGTCATATTGTATTGTGAGAATGTAGTGCTTTTTTTTTTAAGATGAATGCTGAACTTGGCCAACTCCAGCTATTTGACATCCATCAGATGCATGCTGGGTAATGATTCGTGGCAAATCAGAATGTAAAACACTGTGGTTCTTAAAAAAAAGGGTCTCAGCTGACACCTCACTGGAGAATAAGAGGAGAGAACAGTTCATATTTCTGTCTCTCTCCCAGTGGCTGAGCTGATCTTCAAGTGCTGTTGTTTATTAATTATTAAGATTTTCATATAGTACAATGCAGTTTCTACAGTGTCAGTATTTGAACTTTAGCTCTGTAACCTTAGTTGAACCTCAGAACATAAAAAGACTGCTTAAGTGTTGTGAGAAATCCTACATGGATCTTTGCAGCACAGCAGTGATATGCTCAGCCGTTTCAATGTGATTCTGCAGGGAGTATTTCTCAAAGCTTCCCAATTCGCAATTAAGCAATAGCAGAAGCCTAAAGGACCATTTTTTTTGGACAAACCCTTTTTGTTAAGAGTGTAGGATTATTGAAGGGTAAGCAACCGTTACAAAGCTCTAATGTGTTTGGGCCAGTAAGCCCTCATCAGAGCAAGTGAAATGCTGCTGACCCTTTGTGACACTGGTGTTCCCTTCATTGAACACTCTGCAGTGTAAATAATCCGTCTTTTTTTTTTTTTTTTTTACTGATATTTGTGGGATATGATGCCATTTTGTTCGTTTTTGTTGAATGGAGGCTCGAGTTTGAGCGAATGTGGTCCTTTTTTTTGACTTTTGGAAGGAGACAGAAAGGCTGGTCAGAGGATTTGTTTTTACTTTCATTTGGGATTTCTCCTCATTTGACCCTAATCTGTCCCAGTGCTGAGTCAACTAACACAGATCCTGTTGTTCTGTAGTAGACCTTGTACTCTCACATTACAGGAGTGTTAGAAAACGCTGCTTCAGACATGTTTCACGATCGGTGGGGAAAGGGTCAAGTGATGGGAAACACTACTAGACTCACAGACGACATTAAATTCAGCAAAGACAGAGTTATGAGTGACGAATTCTAGTTTTGAAGGCCCCACCTCTGGTCCTGCTTGCCCCGGATGGCCCCCTGGTCTCAGTCCTCCAGCCGGGATGCTGACAGACTGGATGGGAGGCTCGGGGCGCCGCTGAGGAGCCCCGATGACATGATTTACGGGAAGAGCCGCTGGGGTTGCTGGGCGACGTCTCGCTGCGGTCCCCCGCCACTATAATCGGAGCTCCTCGTCCGGCTCCGAGGAGTCTGCCCAGGCTCACATCACCTCCTCCCCTCCTCTCACGCCTCCTCACCCCCTCCCCTCCTCCTCCTCTGCCGGTCTAAACTCAACAACGCACTCCCTCTTGCCTCCCCTCTTCTTCTTCTGCACCACCACTGAGGCGTCGTGAGACAGAGGGAGGAAGGTGGAGAGAGGTTTGCAACAATACTAGCTTTGCGATGAGGGCCAGTCCTTTGAGGTGAAGACACTTAGATCCGCATACAAACAAACACGAAAGCACGCACTCAGGCACACATGTGCACACAGACACAGATATGCATGGGACGCATTAAAACAAAGAACAACACCAACACAATGGCGCTGTGTTGTCTCTCCGTCCACTGTGGATTTATTGGCTTCTCTGTGGCGTGCAGATCCATCCCTCTTGTAAAAGCGCATTGTCTGGGCTCCTCAGAGCAACAGCTCCAGTGTTCTGGCTCTCCATATCTGAGCCTCAACACCTCCACTGCTTTTTCCTGCACCCACCCACTATAATCAGCGGGGAGTGCTGGGAGCGACTTGGAGCCTGGCTGGCTGGCTCGGCTCGCTCCAGAGTGCTGGCTGCGAGCGAGGTCATCTGTCCAGAGCGCCGCGAGTCCCCAGGGAGGGAGAGGGAATGGGATGCACGGGGCTATTTGAGGAGCGATGGAGGATAGGGAACACCCTGTCTTAAAATTGCACTGGGCAAGGTTTTCCTGTAAAAACATACTCAATTCCCTTTCTCTTAAGTTCTTATATTGGCTGTATCCTTAGAATACCATTGAGCATAATGTAATTTCGCCACTATAAGATTACGTGACCTGCATTCCTTTCAAGAGAGCAGATGAGTTTCTCGCAGGACTGGATTCAGATAAGTCGCTGTCTTTAGATACAAACACAGAACATTTAGCCTTTGGTGGATTAACAGACCTGTGTTTTGATGTTTTATATATTTTTGAGAAATACACTCATTCACCTTTTCCTGAGAGTTAAATGAGAGGATTGTTATCACTCTTGTTTCTTTAGGCTTAGTATGGAGCTGGAGCCGGGGGGGGGGTTTAGCTTAGCTTAGCATAAAGAATGGAAGCACTGGTGAAACAGCAAACCTCATGTATATAACTCATCTCATGTGACACTGGTTTTCCTGGTCTGACTGGGATTACTATTCACCTCACAGGCGTATGATTCTACCTTCAAATGATCTAAAGCTAAACTGTGTTGATAGCCTCATTTATTGTCAGGCTGCTTTGCTTGTTTATTTTTAGTTTGCCTTTAAGGCATAACAAGGACGCTCACGTACGTAGCCAGCATATGCTAACAGCCACGGAGGCTACAGCAAATATGGAGATACAACATGTTAAGAACTAACTGGTGTTTTTTCCAACAGGTTTTTTGATGCCAAAAATTGCTGTTAAGACAATATACAGACTAATTAGTTCAAGAAGGGTTCAGTTATCTTTTCCTTTTTCAGTAACAATAAACACATTTTCTGATCTAGTAATTCTCTGGTTGCAGGATGTCACTCCCCATCATAAAAGAGAAAAAAAAAAGTAAACACTATTATCTTTGTTTTATATGATTTCATGTTTTCAGTCATTAGCTAAACGAGGCAAACCTTCCAGTTGTTGCTCTGTATCACAAAGTGAATGAAAGAATGCAAACACAATCATTTCAGGGGAATACGATTACAGCATGATATGGGTAAAAAACTCCACTGAGCAATAAATATGTTCTTATGCTGGAGCCACTTGTTACAGGTTTGCTGCACACGAGGGTTGGGAGTTAGAACAAACTAAATCACTATAATTTCTTCAAATTAATCATCATCTATCTAGAATTTTTCTATAGTGTAAAACCCAACAAACTTCTGAAAGTTCAGATTTTGAATAGAAAATGACAGCCCACAGGTGTAAACCTTATGTGAGGTGCTTTATTAATAATATGTAGTGTTAACATTTTAATGACATTAAGCATCTTCCAGCGTTTAAAGCTCCATATTTTTCTCTTCTTCTGTGTTTTATCTGAAGTGTTGAAGTGTAAAAACCCACCTCAGTGTAGTTTTACATCTCCTCTCTGACTGTTTTCTGAGTGATCCAATAAGAATATACAACAGATTTCAGGTAAAACACTAATAGAAACCAAATCCTGTAAAGGTTTGGATGGTGGGTCCAGGTGGGCGGGGCTTGGTGACTGCTTTGTTGTGACATCACAAAGTTCCAGAAGTCCTGACGGCTGGTTTTAAGGCTCAGTTTCTGAATACAGGCTGTGTGCATTTCTCTGTGGACTGAGGCTTTGATACTTTCACAGTATTAATATAGAAGCTAGACCTGATCTATAATCACACTACACATGGACAGAGATCTTTACACTGGATGGGACCTTTAAATCATAAAACTAGAAGGACACTCATACAGGTGTTTTAGCTTCAGGCAGGGTTGTAAATACATCAAGGAGGACACGAGTGAAAATAACAAGGTAAGTAAAAGCTTTAAAATGCTAATATCCACAACATGATATTTGAGTCTGCGTTTTATATTCAACCCTGGTCGATGGTGACTGGCACTTCTCCCACATTTTAATGAGATCAGGGCCAGTATTGGCTAAACCATATATCGCTCTGACCCTCGTTATGGCATCCATTCATCAGGCTGGCCGGCGTTTTCTCCAGCTGAGCCTGTGAAGCAGCCGGAGAGAGGGCGGCGCAAACTGTGATCTGCCATGCACAAAAACATGAGGCAGATAACCGGCAAAAGGCGGGAAAGGAGCGAGGGGAGAAGTGAAGGAGCTCTGTCTGTGTGTGTGTGTGTGTGTGTCTGTGTGTGTGTGTGTGTGTGTGTGTGTGTGTGTGTGTGTGTGAGTGAGAGTCATCTTCACTGAGGCCTTCAACACTGTCAACAACACAGAGCCCTGATAGAACCAGGCCGACTGACACTGCCGCTGTTGGAGGTGTGTGTGTGTGTGTGTGTGTGTGTGTGTGTGTGTGTGTGTGTGTGTGTGTGTGAAGCTGAGAAAGAAGGGTTTTTTGTTTTTTTTTTTTTTTAAAGTTTTGATAGAAGGTTTGTCACCATAGAGCCTCTCATCACTTTTCAAAAGAGAACAGACGCTTCTCAGAGAATATAAACCCACTTTCTCTGCTTTTTCTGAGCTTTATCACACTAGAAAGAAACCCTCAGCTCCCCCCTTTTTACTCTGTTCCTCTTTATCATCAATCATCTCTCTCTTTCTGACAAACACACACACATTCTCACACACATACTTAAACTGTGTTGGGAGCCCAAAGTGTTGAGGTAATGACTTACACATGTCCCTATTAAGGATCTGGCACATGGCGGGGAACTTTCCCACCCGTCCATAATTGATATTAATCCCTGCTCTTTGGAGTGGCTCGGGGGAATGGTCGGAGGAGATGTTAATGCACACACAATGGCACAGTCTTAGACCTTGTTAAAAAAAAAAAAAGTCCCTTTGAAAAAACACTGGAATAAATGAGATTAAATCCTCCCAGACGACAAGTGGATGAGACAAAATAATAATAATAATAACAAAAAGAGAATTCCTTAAAATATGAATGGAAAAGTAGATCAGAACAAAACAGAACCAGAAATATTATTACATAAGAAATCTCTTTCGCATCAGATAAGAATACTTTTTGTTACTCTTCTCTTCTGTAAAGAAGCTTTCTATTGTAATGTCCTTTTTTTTTTGGATTGAAGCCTGGCTGAAAGCAGAATATTAAAGTCTTAAACATCCTGCAGTAGATCTACAAAAGTAATTCGGAACAAAGGACCTCAACTACAATTTCAAAGAAATTGAAATTGAAATACGACCAGCAATAGATGAGAGTTTTCAACTGCATTCAACAGCAAACAATTGGAAAAAAGTTAATAATAAGTAATGATGTATAATATGAAGATATCATTACTGTATGTATTACAGTATGTATGAGCATATTTTATTCATTTTAAAGGTCCCATATAATCTAAAGCTGTGTGTCCATGTGTAGTGTGATTATAGATCAGCTCTAGCTTCTATATTAATACTGTGAAAGTATCAAAGCCTCAGTCCACAGAGAAATGCACACAGCCTGTATTCAGAAACTGAGCCTTAAAACCAGCCGTCAGGACTTCTGGAACTTTGTGATGTCACAACAAAGCAGTCACCAAGCCCCGCCCACCTGGACTCACCAACCAAACCTTTACAGGATTTGGTTTCTCTGAGTGTTTTTACATGAAATCTGCTTTATTTTTATGAAATCCATCAGACGAGAGAGACTGAAACTCTGACGCCACACTTTGCGAAGATGAACAGAATTCACAGGAATTAAATACTGCGTACATGTTAGCAAAAAGTTTCTTATTTACATCCAGCTAGAAATAGACCATCCTACACATACTCTATCACACCGTCACACACCGATAATACATCAGGGTCATTTTGGAGTTCAGTATTTTGCCCAAGGACACCTGGACATGCCAATTACCGGAGCCGGGAATCGACCCACCGACCTACCAGCCACCTCACAAAACAACTGCTGTCTTTAACTTAAAAATAGAAAAACAAGGTTCTCAAAACAATGAGCTAAAAGTAGCTAAAAGAAACGGTAGAGCTGGAGGATGATAATTGTCTGTCGGTTTTTCACAACAACCACCTGTCACATCGCATCATGGAGGTGCAATCAGGGCATTCAGATCAGTCTGAGCAATTATTAACCTCGAGTCTTGGAATTTTAATTGATAATTCAAATTATCCAAACAAATGAAAAGTCTGGCAAAATTATTAACCGTTTAAATTTAGTTACAACGATATTACAACCAGATTTATAACACCAATGAAATGACAGTATAATGAAGGTAACTGGAGTACTCTGTTGGCAGAGGATGGCTTCACATAATATCTCAGCAACAACAACGATCACGACTGTTGATTAAAATATAAAAGGGTTTATTACTCAATAAAAGCATCAACCATACAGCCAGTATGATTGGAGCATAACAAATAGAAGGCACAAATAGTAAATCCTGGCAGATTGGTGCGACTGTATAAAGGTGTGTGTGTGTGTATGTGTGTATATGTGTGTGTGTGGGTTGGAAAGAGAGAGAGGCAGAGAGCGAGCAGACAATGGATTATGAGCACAGAGAGGAGGACTGAAGTTTCCAACTGTACATAACTGTGACCTCAACAGCAACATCCTTTAACCAGCCACGGGGAAGAATCCACACATGGAGAGAAAGAACTGATTCTTTGTGGGTTATTTGAAAAAACATAAGAAAAAAAATGGAGGAAGTATCGTCGGCAGTTCCAGAAAAACATCCTCTCATTTCCTCCGAACCAGTGGCAGAGTGCCGACGATGCTGAGGCCCCCTGAGGGCCCCCGGCCTGAGTTCCCAGCTGGGTGTCAAACACACCCTGGGGTCCGCCTGAGTGAACACCCATCTGCCCCCGCTGTCCGCCTGAGGAGGGAGAGAGAAGCGGGAAGGTCTTGCGTGGAGGTTAACTGAACCCTTACAGCGGTCATCCTCCAAAAAAAAAAAGGATGAAAAAAGTGACTTGGGAATGAAAATGTCCTCGGCCACTAAACATGACCTCATACCACAGATTGATCTAATCTCTACTTCCCCAGTTAGGTTTAATAAAGTCAGACTTGACATGCATGCCCCAGGGATTTAAAGCGAGAGGAAGTGGGGAAATCATAATTTAAATGTGAGCTGACATCTTTACCACAACGGAATAACAGCTGATGAAGTAGTTTGCTGACGTTTATGAGCACAACCCGACGAAGTAAATATGGAGCCTCGCAATCCATCAATACAGTTAGGCTTCTAATTGTCTGATTGCCAGAATGCGTCGTTATGGACAGTCTGTTGTAAATTAGGTTAAAAGTGAGCACGACTCTCACATACATTTCTCAACACTAGCTTCAACTGAAATGAGTCAGACTAAAATGCTGCGACAGGATTTGGTGTGGAGCCACACACATCCCCTAGATCATCTGGTGACACACGTCATTGCTGTGACTGCTTCGTTGTGACATCACAAAGTTCCAGAAGTCCTGACGGCTGGTTTTAAGGCTCAGTTTCTGAATACAGGCTGTGTGCATTTCTCTGTGGACTGAGGCTTTGATACTTTCACAGTATTAATATAGAAGCTAGAGCTGATCTATAATCACACTACACATGGACACAGACCTTTACACTGGATGGGACCTTTAAAATGTTGCATTACAATTTCATCGGTGAACACACTCCTTGCTTTGTGCAGACAGAATTGTTTTCATGATCAGGATATAACTGAAACTGATGTCCCTGCACTCGAATCACTTTGCCCCGACACATGGGAACCTTTAACCTGGAGACAACCACTTTGATTCCATCATGAAACAAGAGCTGTAAATGCACTACAAAATGAAACGTCGCGGTCATGGGCTTCCCATTTCTGTCATGATATAATCTCAACAGCCTACTGGCACTAGAATAAGAGAAATGATGCAGGTAAACAAATCACTTGGGGGAATAAATTCTTTTTAGTGCGTCAGTGTAGTGGTAACATGAGAAGACAAACTTGTGCCTGTAGGCTTCAGTTTCTTGAGGGACAAGAGACTCCCTTCCTCTTTGAACGTGTTTGTGTGAATTCACCATTAAGACGTCAGTGTGTTTTTACTGCAGTACTTGTCAGACTGTCGAGCGGCATCTGTAAACCCACTCCCTCCACGCCTCTCCAACATCAGATCATCCAAAACCGACAATCACACCCACTTTGCACAGCAACTGGCCAGGCGGGCCGAGATGAGAGACAACCGTGCCTGTCTCTTTATTCTTTATATAGTGCTACTTTTGTCACTTTTCCTGTGCACAGCCGAGCTCGACGCCGTGAACGCCTTCGAGCAGACAGCGCAGCAACAACGCAGGAATGCTGAAAACGATGACAGTGCAATTTACAGTAATATTCAGCTCCTCTTAAAGCGCGTTACATTTAGCTGTGTGACGTAAAACTGGACCTAAATATCACCCAAAAAAAAGTATGAAAAAATTCGGGTAATTTTTAAACAGTAACATTTACACATTTAAACCACATTCGTTCAATTATTAACAAGTTTTAAATCAAGTGCGACTCTGTACCATTGAGACTTACCTACCTGCACGATAGTTTCAGCATGGATATCAAAATTACACTCAATAATAGTTATATGATCAAGGCTTATACACATTCCCTCAGAGAGATTTTTGCGGGTGATCAATCACAAAAAAAACGGTTTGTTAAAGAGGCCTGAAGTGACTGTCGTCCGGTACGCTCCCCATGTGGCACCAAAACAAGCAACTGTGACGTCCGCCTAGGTTTAGACATACAGGACTGACAGGAGTGACTAACTAACTTCCCCCCGTCCCTCCTTCTTTGCATAATTTCTATAAAGAGAAACTTCACATTCAATCCATTTATTAATCTTTTTTTTTTTTTTTACACTTTATTACACTATGAATTGATCCAGGTCCCATCCTGTGATGTCCATTATCCTTTTTCCACTAAAAATCCCGTATTTCTGTTTTACAGACTCACCACAAAAACTAAGAAAATATCTGACATATCCTGGGACACTGTCCACAGTACGGAGAATGAGCGCAGAAGTAGAAATACTACATCTATTTTATTGATTTTTATTCATTATATGAATGGCTGAACTTTCTCTACTTGTACATTACTTTACCTTATTTCAACATCTCAATCCTGTCTGTTTTTGTGGTTAGGAAAGGAGTTATAAATAAAGTAATAAACGCAACACAGAGCTGTGACCCCCTTTGACAGACCGACCGTCAGTGTCATGCATCAACAGACGGTTAGAAGGTCATTAGACTGTGATATTTAGGTTAGTGACACAACAGAGAAGCACATACAGCTGTGATACGCACGATGTTAAACAGATGCAGAAAGTTTTTCTTTTCTTTTCTCATCTTTTTCTTTTAATGCTTCATATTTATTTTAGAGCTGTTGAAGCAATTATCCTGGCAGTCACTTCATTTCCACTTTCAGTATTTCTACACAAGTGATGCTGTGTCAAAACAAAAAGCTGATCAGGTATAAATAGCTTTAACTTCTTCAGGAAAGATCCAAATCTCACGGTCGATGTTCATAAAATATTGGATCTAATCAAAGTTTACCTTTCATTGTTCACTAGTTCTGCATGCGTGTTATGGACGTTTCTTGGTACCAAAGCAGTTCCACTAGCAGCCGACGGAAAAGTCTCTGGTCTGAATGTGTGTGTTTGTCTGGAGGTTTATTTCTTTAGTGACCACAAATCAGTGAAACATCCACTCTGCAGACTGTAGGAGGTTCATGATGTAACAGGGAGAACATCTGATCCTCTTGGTACAATTTACTGGCAGCTGCTTTGTCTGTGTTTAACCCACGTCTGACCCAGAGTCCTCATGTTGGGACGAGATGGAAAATAACAGGAGTAATTTGGGGTCTTTTCCACAGCTTTTTTCACCCACTCCTACCCCGCTTTAAATAAATTTAGCTCTCCCAATAAAAGCATAAAAAATTACGAGCTAAAAATAAAAATGGAAAGTATTCACATGGTCAACATTGCCTTGATTAAATTTTAAATGAAGGGCTATGCCAAACAGCTTCACTGTCACAGACACATTTCCAATGTTGCTCCTGTCGTCTGGAACATCTTTTTTTTCGTCGTAATGTTCCGATAAAATCACGTTCAATCAATCAGTGTTTAATATTATTGTAAGTTTTTTGATATGGCTCGTGGAAATAGTTACGTTCAATGACGCTTCCTCCAGCACCAAACGGGGAGCAACAAACTGAGTTGATAGTGAACATGGAGGCTCGTGTGAGTAGTTTGACATGCTATAAACTATATTTAAAGGTGTCAGTGTAATGCTGCTGTTATGACGTCTATGTGATTATCAACAGGTCAGGAGTACGCCAAGTCCAGACTCCCGTATTTGATAGTTCGAACTTCACAAGTTCAACTCAGAAGTCCGGACTCCTGAGGACAGGGGGGCTGTATGTAATTGGAACCACAGCGTTTTTTTTTTTCCTAATATCAGCAGCTCAGCTCGGCACAGGTTACACTTCAACACACCCGTACCTGACTGTACTGTGACTAATTCATCTAAACTACAGTCTACACAAACAGACAGAAAAACTTCACGGAGTGTAGTAAAATAAACTTCATATCCAATCTGTAATACTAATTAAAAAAATCTAGCAACATTTCATATGAAGTTAATTTTCATTCATATATATATTTATTTTTACTGAAACATGCTGGTATATTTGTACAGAAGCTCACGGAAGCAGAGCTGTTGTTAAACTGTCCAACAAATCACATATTTTTAGCTTCATCTTCTCAAACTAACGAGCAGCAACAAATATTATATCTCAACTCAGATCAAATTTCATCTTCCAAACAGAGCCACCAGTAAATTACCAAAGGTGCTCAAAGAGATAACACTTTTTCTATCGGTATGACATCCGAAAACGCCTGAGCAAATTTCCAAAAAGGCTTTATTTGGGTAATCTCACACGTATTTTAAGTCTTAATGGGAAAAAAAACATCAAACACAATAATAACAGTCGTGAACCTGGCTGAACCTTCGCTGTCCCAAGTCCACACAAGTCACGTACCGATGCATCCTCGATAAAACCGGGCGGAGCGAGAACACACTGGATATTTGATCTGTACCCTGGAAGACTTCTTTTTTTTTTTTGTAGTGTCGTAATATAATGTGGAAACGTATTACCAACAACTGCTCCTTGTGTCCAAAACGAATGATCTATAATAAAATAGATTAATGTAGAATCTAGCTGATATTCTATATATTATGCTCATAATAAATAAATAAGTGTAACTATAAGCAGCGAAATGAATGAATGAATGAATGTGACACATGATTTCTCACTTTGATCCTGTTGCATTCTTTGTGTTGTTTTTTTTTTTTTCTCTCCTACTGAGTTACATTCATTGTGTTCATTCATTCCCCCACGATATAAAGGCTTTGGCAGTTTTGTCACAGTTCTCCTAGCAACCACAGCTGGTGCTATCATGGAGGCCCATTGGAGAATTGACTGCACTCATATAACAGCTAAATATATAACAGGCTGCCAAGAAAGACAGATTTACCTGAGAACGTTCAGAACCGAACCAGCCGTTAGAGGAAACAGAAGAAGCGCTGTCGCTATAAGTTCAGTGGTGATATTGAGTTAAGAGAAGTTTCCTCCGACATGGGGAAAGGAGGGGGGGTGGGGGGGGGGGTGATAATGACCAGATTCTTGTATTAGGCTGAACGTTTCCCTCAGACAGTTTTTCATCATTTTGTTCCATCTTGTGGTCTGGCCTTGAAGACAGATACACTGCTGTGAACCCTGCTGTTTCTCACCGTGCTGATTGGACTTCGGCAATGACACCCTGACCGCTCAGTGGCTCACCACTCTGGGTGATGCCTCAAAAAAACCCATACACAAACTACTAACTACTACCACACACACACACACACATACACACACACATACACACATACACACACACTTGCTTTTCCATCATGTTGCGAAGCACAAAAGTATCTAAATGAGGGACATGGATTAATGCTTTCGGATGTGTTTATGTGGATTATGTGGGTGTTTGTGTAAATAACCGAAATGTGCACATGTGTATGTGCGCGACAGAAAACTAAAAGAGGAAGAGTGGGAGAGAACTACAAATTAAAGCAGAGCAACTTTCACTGCTGTTTTTTTTTTTTTTAACAATTTGAACATGAAATCTTGAGGAAGGATTTGGAATTTTGATCAGTGATGTAACGGAGGGTAAACTCACCTAATCTCAGTTTAGCGACATTTTTCTGGCTGATGAAATTGTTAATGATGTAAATTCAGAGTACAACATGTTAAGCAGCGCACCACTGATGTAAGTTATATGTAAGTTATATGAAATATTTTCAAAAACAGAAATGAAAACATGATGAACGTGGATGATTTTTCTATGGACAGAATTGTTTTTATTTATTTTAGACTTCACTGACCTTTTTAACTGAGGTGGAAATAAAAACAAAATCTGGCAAAATAACATGAAATAGATGCACGAATGAGAAACACACACACAAAAACACACTCATATGTGGAGCTGCTGCTCAAACTGACCATTGGCTTCCCCTCTTCTGAACTTTTTTGTTTTACAAAACAGTGATTCACAAAATATCAGAGGGAGGAAACAGAGGAAGTAAAAAGAAAATGGAGGCAAGTTCCAGGAGCTGTTGTGACTGATTAGCACCGGCTAGCGAGTTTGTGGTTAGCTCGCCAGCTACAACGATTCACCAACTAGCCCCGTGAGTACTAGTCACTATATCTGTTGTTCCCAACCTGTGGGCCGGGGACCACTAGTGGGCCGCGAAGGTATGCAAGTGGGTCAACAAATAATTTCCAAAACAGTTCAATTTTAGGTGAAAAATAAGAGTATCAATAACATTTTTAAATGTTTTGAAAATAAATTATCTTTAAAAACAAAAACAAAATGTTGAAAAACTATCATAGTTTTTTTTTGTATTAATCTTCTTACCTATAACTGTGATATGCCAATGATAGGAACTTTGATGTTGTCGTCAACTGAAAGACATCATATATTTGTTTGCTAGCTCAGTCTGATTGCACGCTAATAAACAAAATAGCTAGCTTGTTAGCGGCATAAACCCCGCCCCCTGTCAAACAAAGATGAAGAATTGTAGAACCACATGTGCTAAGAAGAAGATTTGCTAAGGAACAAAAAGTCTTATAGTCCTGGAACCTGCCATACTATCAGGTAATGGTTATGACTTTCGCTGGTTTTAGGGTAGGAAGGAAGTCAAAAAAAAAAAAAAAAAGTAATTGTATTTCAGTCTTATTCCAGTCTGAAGTACTTTGCTCGCTGCTGGATTCGGTGCAGACCTCCTGGACAGGAAGTGTGGCAGCACAGCTTGCTCTCTAACTGCAGGCTTTCAGCCAATCTCTCCACCGTTTTTCCCTTCCTTCTTCTCCAGCTGTTACAGGTCTCGATACCCAAGGTTGAGACTGACCCAAGCTGTCGGGACCTCCCAAGGTTTGGCCCTGCCTGGTCAGGACCACCAATCAAGGACTAACAACTCAGACGTCTTGGAGAGGCAGAGGAGAGAATCAAAACCAGACCCTGTGCTGAGCCGAGAGCGACTCACTTCAGAACCACATCGCTCAGTTTCGAAAAGGAAATCTGGAAAGAGAGAAAAACACTCCGACCTGCTGGAAGCTTCGAATAATTAATGCTTTGTGTATTATTGAGAAGTCTCCTTGATTAAAAAGAGCTAAAGAGGGAACAACACACAACGTCAAGGCTGTTATCTGCAAGATAATGTGTCAGCTTTATCATACCCGAAGCTATGACCTGCTAAGTAGTGCATCTAAAAGAATATACCGCCAAAACCTCTGTATGTTGGTGTCAGTTAAACTGTGTTAATCTGCGTCTGCTAATGTTATATCTTCTAGTAAAGGGTCAACAAAGTTCACATTTATTAGAGAAGTTTCGGTCAAATGTGACGATGTATTTCCAGGTGACATCGACCATTGTTTTGATTGGATTGACCCAAAAATGGGTGTGGCTTAGTGAATAAGGAACAGTGTGAAGGTCATAAATGGGACATAAATGTTAAAGCGTTCTGCCAACTTGACGTCCGTACTCTGTTAGCAACTACAACCCATGAGCGAACAGTCAGGTGTGGTCATGTGGTGGGAAAAGTCAGTTACTCTCACCAACATTTGATTGGATAAATGCAGTTTACAGGACGAGGAAAAGTAGTTTTTGTTTGTTTGTTTGTCTGTCTGACACTGGTACCCTCCTCCGGATCAGAGGGTACGGGCAAAACCAAAACAATGAGCTGTCAGACACTGAAACACACCGTGGAGCTGAAGACAACTTGCAGAGTTAAGTGATAGTTCTCTGTATTTGTCCTTTTAAACCAAGACGCTGACAAATGACTTGTTCTTTGGGTTGGGAGGAGGAGGGCTCACAAGATACAGGTGATATTTAAAAGATGAAATATTGATATTGTGCTGATAATAATATAATATGGTGTTGGCAGATGTTTGGCCTTGTGGATCTTTTGTTCACTATCCATTAGGTGTTAAAGATAAATTTGACTGACACCATTATAATTTATTATCTTGAATTCTTTTGGCCACGATCATCATGTAGTGAAAAACTCGCCCTTTGTTGTTAAAGAATTTGCTATGAAACCTTCCGTTTTATGTTTTCTGTTCATTTTCGTTTTAACTTGTTTTGGCTTGAATGTGTCCCATGGTTGTTATTCTGAAACATCTTTTAGGTGAGAATAAATTAAATCATTTCTTTTCATATCATCATTAGCTGAGGATGCCATCTTTGTTGTGATAGGGGCTTCCAAACGCAGTTCTATTATTTAATGGTTGTTCTCCGTTAAGTTAATTAAAACCTCTAAGATCAAATTGGCTCTGTGTTCTGAGGAGATTCACACCTTTATACGTACTGTATATATGTGATAATTGTCCACAGACTGCCCCCTCCTCCCCCTTCCTCCCCCTCCCACCTGTAGCGTTTTCATCTTGGCACCTTCTCCTCCATAACTATCTTGGCTCATATCTCTGAGTGCTTTTCCTAGCCCGACGCCTGCTCCCTCGTTCACTAATCACTAATCAGAGCTCGTGGCCCCGCTGGTCTACAGTTAACCTCCAGGCACTTGGGAGATGCTCCTCCACCTCCTCTGCATATGGCCATTGTAGATCTTGGTTGGCAGCCAGAGTGCCCTCCGCTCGCCTGCCCACCCGCCAAACGTTGGCGCAGCACGGAGGCATGAAGGCATTTGTATGCCAGTCATGTTTCGAAGGGGGCCGCTGGCTCTTTAAGACTGTGGGAAAGGGGGCATTTCTACACTGAAACAGCCCCGTTTTCACACATTCCTGAGGAGGGCATATTGAGCTCATTATCATAGCTAACTACAATGGCTCTTTGTGCGGGATATGGGATTTGGTGAGGTGCCAGATATCCTCGGGTGCATGTGTGGACGCACATGTGTGAATCTTTGTACATATTTCTGGTGTGTATAAGCTGAAACGTAACATATAAAGTCAGTAATACGTGATGTGGACTGTGATGTGTGAGATAAAGATTAAAAGCACAGTTTTATTGTTCTCATCAGAAACAAAAATTGCCTTCTTTTTAATGCATATTTTTGATCGATATATTTAGCACACCGTGTTGTAAAATGATAATCATCCACTCACAATGTATTTATAATGCTATAAAGTACCAAAATTAAAATTAAGAATAAAAAATACTCCTTCCACTGAAAGAAGTCTATTAGATGTGGTTGAAAGCTCTGGGAAAAAAAGTGAACAAGCTTAGTAAGTATCAAATGACTGTTTCCGAGATGAAATTATAACTTCCATGCTCAATATGAATGATGCATTACACAATGTAAGGCGGGTATTATTTACATTTTTTCAGTACCACTCTCTGTTAAGACACTCTTTATGAAGAGTTTATAAAATGCAGCTCATTATTAACTAATTATTAATGGTCTTATTGACGTGGGTTTCACAGGACAACACTGGCAACTCTTTCCACAGAAAGTCGTTAAAAATGTTGCTTGATTTGTCGCTAGGTGCTTTTTAAAAAAAAATAATAATCAAATCTCAAATCTAGCGATAAAGGCGCTAAGTTAGCAGCACTTCCTGTAAACTCCCCCTGATGATATAATAGAAACTGTTTGTGCCAAATAATTTTGAAAGAACAACCACAACCTCAGTCGTCAGATTACTGGAATAACTTTATCACCCAGTCAGTCAGCGACGCTTTCATGTTTAGACTCAGACTGCTGAAGCATCCAATGGCCCTTCTTCATACAACTTTTTTAAAGCTTCAAGGACAAGGCAATGTTGTATATTCACATTAAACTCAACAAATTCCTTGGAAGGATCGAAACCAACAATGTGGTTATCTGTCTCTCGCTACTTCCTCTCTTCTCTTCCCTGTCTGCGGCTCTCATCCCTGATGGAAACAGCTCACTGTTATAGAGTTTTAATTTTTATAATGAATCTTAAAACAGATGCAACTTCCTTTTCTTTTTTTAGAAACTTTTTTAGTAAAAGTTACTCAAACAGGAAGAAATGGTTTATTTGTTTGACTATTTTCAGCAGTGGATTAATCCATACTTTATGTTCTGGTGAGTATTTCCAGCAGCAGGATGATGTATGTGGGATTGAGACGAGACAAACTACAGCATGGTAATGAACCAGCAGTATCCAGTGCAACAGTGTGGCTCATTGATGTTTGTTTATTTATATGGATCTTCATGAGCTGTTACCAACGCAAAATCTACTCTTCCTGGAGGCCATGGGGAAAAAAAACATACTACATAACTGTGATTATGTAAATAAAAATAAGTGCTACATACATAAACATGTGCATATACATAATACATGCACTTACATATAAAACAGGTAATAAAAAAGAAGAAATACATTAAAACAAGCAGCAGCACTAGTTTATAATATAATCAGAAATACTGCACAATCCACACTGCAATGAAATGTCCATAGCTACCCAGTCCACAATACAGCACAATAAAAGTCCTTATTACATTCCTCTAAAAAAAAAAAAAACATATTAGCCCTTTCGGATCAGCCTGAACTCAAAATATCTTCAACCTTTCTTTTCAAAAGCGATTGTATTCAAGGATTTCCTTATAAATTGTGGTAAATTGTGTCACTGAGTGGGGGCCCTACACACAACAGTTTCCTTTACAGCGTTAGCTCCAGGTTGCAGAAGAGCTGCCTTATCCATTGTCACTTGTTATTCTTTAAAAAATACATCTTCGCTATTTCTGAAAACACAGTATATTTCACAGAGGAAGGTTAAGAGACTCCTTCACCTTTAAATAAGACAGTTCTACTACATGCACTCCCTCAGTCCGGGACCAGGCATGCAGGTATCTCAGCGAATACTTTTTTAGCTGTGATGGACAAAATCGCAGGCTGATAGTCCAGATGTGTTACAACCAAGTGCAGTACAAACAGCTGTGATTTGAAGCTCTGCAGAATATAGGAATAAGGTGAATCAGGCTTGTTAAGTAGGATTCATTGATGGTTTTGGTCTTGTCACGGTTTTCTTGACAACAATACTAATTTAAAAAAAGATATGAACAGCCGTATCCTTTAATAGAGCCCCTCAAAGGTTCTGTAGATGATCGTCACCACCACTAGATGTCGCACTAGACCACTAGCATCTTAGACCAACACAAATGCTTCATCAGGATGTTACGAAGCCCGGTGAAATTGGCGACTAAACGTACAACAAGAAGCTCGAGAGCCAACTAAAAACAATCTAACCACAACCAAGTCAGCGAACTCTTATCTTGCTACTGTAGCTGTTGCTAATGAAAACAGACATGTAACATTATGAAGCTACTTAAACATGGAGAAGAAGAAAAGCTAGTTCTGAGTCAAGCTGGACTCTTTGGCAGCTCGTAGGGTTCTCCTCTCCGTAAAGCCAGACCAATATCGGCACAACGGTCAGACTGGGAAAGAAATTCAGCCTTGGACTGGCCGCATGAATGACACTGATGGAGCCGGCAAAGATACTAATGGAGCAGTAAAAACTTTTCAGATGTTTTGATGGTCAGCTGGCCAACCGGGATTTGAGCCAGTTGTCCTCATGTCCAGTCCGTCTGTGCTTTTGTTTCACCTCTTTTTTGTCTGACGTCTTTTTAGACAAAAACACGGTTTCTTCTTCAGTGTAGGAAATTCTGGATCTCACCTGAACGCTACTTACTGCACTGTGCCATCTCACCTGTTGGAGGTCGTTGTGCATTTATAAACGTGGGTTAGCCATGACTATACTATATCTTTACATAGACAATAGTTGCCCCTTAAAGTAAAGTGTTGATCTTTTATGTTTGCAAAATAGTTAGCCGCTGTCTGTGTTAGCAACCCTGGTGTGATTGCATGTGTGAAGTGGTAGGTATGAGTGTGTGCTGTAGTAGGAGTGATGATAGCAGAGGGGGTGGGGAGTGTGTATTGTGTTACACAGGAACACATTAGCAGGCAGCCACTCTGAAAGTGGCGCGCTTGTTTCCTACTAGGATGCTCCCAGCAGCCGCACTGATCGAAGTCGACATCAACAGCTTTCCCCCCCCTGCTCCCCTTCCCACAACACACACACACACACATAGCAGCAGCAACAAAACATTTTCCACGACAAAAATGGCGACAGCAGCAGAATCAATTGGAATCTTCCTTCTCCAGTGACACCAGTGAAACAGAGCCGAGCAGAAGAAGTTATTGAAACAGATGCAGTGCGAGGCCATCATGTTTCAGTACGTATTCCCACTTGCAAACTGAAAATAGAGGACACCCCCTCCCTCCCCCTCCCCTACCCTGAACATATCACCCTATCATCTAGATCCCCGTCTTCTTCTTCTCTCCCTCGCTGCATGTGGCCAAACAGAAAGGGAGGGCAATTCTTCCTCTGCTGGGAAAAAGGTTAAAAGGGGCTGTCTTTCATCAGCTCATCATCTTCAACTCTCCCTGCATAATTTATGGGCTTGTTACTGTAATCAAAAATTCTTCTTATTTATTTATTTTTTTTGTAATGGGGGGGTGGGCGGTGGGGGGTGGGGCGGTTCTGCTGGGTGGTGCGTGGTGGAGGCTGTGCTCTTCCACACAAACAGTTTCCAGCGAGAGCCCGGGCCTTTTCATGTGAAATGAGTTTCTGCTGTGATGTCCCTCGGGTAAGACGGCACACACAACACATACACAAAGTTGTGGAGAAAAAAAACTGTGTACTCATGCAGCACAATATCTCAAACTTCCCTCTACTCTGCTCATGAATGTTAATGAGGGCAGAATGTACAGACAGATTCACACACTGCAAACTAATCCAACGCCTGTGATGGTGTTGGTTTACAGGCTATTTGCCGGCCAAACTAATTGATCATGAGGTCATGTCGTGTTTTTTTTTTTTTTTTTTGCCTCCTTTATCTGAAACAGCTGCACAGTTGCATCACGAATCTCCTAGCAACCGGTTCTAGTACCACAAGGAGATGGCTGTGGAAAGCTAATAGAAAAAATATGCACCAAAAGGAAATATATATAAATATATATGCAATAAAATATTCTCAAACATCTATGATATCAAGTTTTGGAGCAAGAAAGATAAACGATTTATCCCTAAAAGAGTGCACTGAATTTGGAAGAAAAAAAACTTATGAAATTTATGTGGTTTGGATTTTTATTTATTCATTTATTTTGAAAGTTTATGTCTGTTTTTGGATTCACAGATTAAGGATCTAAAGTTTTCGATCACTCATCTGAACATTTTTTCAGGGCGTTATACTGTATGACTGACAGAAGGTAACCTCATGTGACAAAAGGTCTGATCAGTTTCATTCATGATTGATGGGTTAACCATGACGGCCCAGATGTTCGGTCTTGAATATTTAATCTTGAATTTTGGTGTCTGAACTTCCATCAGCCAGTTTGACTTGACTTTAATTTTAAATCTGAAAACGTTCTGCCGAATTTGAGCCACGCCGGCGACAGCCAGAGCGGAGGCATATTGTTTTCGGGTCCCATTCTCGTGGACGCAATATCTCAGTAGTGCCTTCATGGAACTTCTTCAAATTTGGCACAAATATTCACTGGGACTCAAGGATGAACTGATTAGATTTTGGTGCTCAAAGGTCAAGGGTCAAAGGTCAAGGTTGCAGTGACCTCACAAAACATGGTTTTGGCTTTGTGAATGTAATATCTCAGTAACGCCTTGAAGGATTTTCTTCAAATTTGGCACAAATATCCACTTGGACTCAAAGATGAACTGATTAGATTTTTGGCGGTGAACAGCTCAAAGGTCACGATGATCTCACATTCTTGTAAACGCAATATGTCAGGAACATCCAGAGGGACTTTCATTACTTCTGGAAAAACTGTGACCTGTTTTTGGCCATAACATATTCATACACTAATTCTGACAAGATTTAACTCAAATGTTAATAAGGATAATATAAGTTGATAACATTTTAAATTCAAATGATCAAAGGTGAACTTCACTGTGACATCATAATGTTCTGCAAAAACACTTCTGGTCATTATTCGCTGCTGTAACTCAGGAAGAAGAGATTGTGACCATATTTCCTGCAACTTGGCTGGTTTTATTATATATAAATATATACATATATATGTTATTTCACTATAAGGTATTCTGCTTTTGCTTCTTGCATTTCTTTGACTCCATAGTTGAAGCATCACATTAGCTCAGGCAGAGCGCTGGAGGTTATGCCTGATTTATCAGCCAACTCTTGCAATCAGCAGTAATGTTAAAACAAGTTACTAAGGCAGTGTGGTGCTGACAATCTCACGCTTTCTCTTATCATTCATGCTGCTGCTGCTCACGCTGCTTATTCCCACCTTCTACATGCTACTGATATAATAATTTTCTTGTTAATTATACATCCACTGGCATATTGCGCTTGTGAATTACAGCGTAGCTTTGGGGTATTTGTCTTCTGGAGTCTGTTCTTTGTACAGGGAAAATACAGTTAGCTTGACTGATTGTTTTGGTTTTTCACTTCTACAAATCCATCTTAATATCTGGGCTGATATCAGTTTTGTCTGTGTGTTCAGTGGAGACAATGCTGCTGGTGTGTCTGGACTCTGGAGTCCCCTGGGTTTGTTCAGAGTTTTGGTGACTGGGGCTAAGCTAGCTGTTGGTGGTCACTAATTTAATTTTCCATTATTTGTTCAAGTACTTGCCTGACACTGACACATTTGATTTGAATATTTATTAGAAAAAGCCAGTAAGTGGAATTATATTCAGCATTTTGATCAAATGTGAATCTTGTAATTTTAATGAGAAATCAACAAAATCTATTTTTGTTTGAAAGATGAAGGTTATTATTAACACAATGTATTTTAAAGCTCCATATTTTTTACTTTTCCGGTGTTTTATTTGAAGTGTTGATCCATGAGAAGATATATTTGTGGTTTTAAGAACCAAAAACCATCTCAGTGTAGTTTTACATCTCCTCTCTCAGGCTTCTCTCTGGAGCTCTAGTAACAACAGGTCAGTGAGCCAATCAGAAGAGAGGAGGCTCTGAGCCTCTCTTCTGATTGGCTGACTGTTTTCTGAGTGATCCCATAAAAATATAGCAGATTTAAGTTAAACTCTTAGATAATTTCACAGTATTAATATAGAACCTAGACCTGCTTTATAATCAGAAAAGACATGGACATCTACCTTTATACAATATGGGACCTTTAAATCATTATGGGATCATAAATTAAACAAAATATCTTATCTAAATCTTATCTTATCAAAATCTTAAATAAATTGGGACAATAAGCGAAGAAGATTTGCAAAGTTTTGCACCAAATTATAAAATTGTTAATATAACATTCACACATCTTACTGCATTTACCCATTAAATTACAATTTAAATGAGATATTTGTAAGTTTTGCTATTGCTACATAGCTAGCGTTAGCGTTAACAGCTGTTTACTTTAATGAAGTTGGTCATACAACTTCATGGACTTTATTATTCATTGTCTTTGGCAGGGCTTCATTTCATGGTTACATCATGTCTAATGCAAAGAAGCTTTATATTAAGTGCGATCACAATTACAGCTTTCCACTCGAGTTATTATCAAGATTACTCTGGGATAATTTAGTTTGAGATTATAAAATGAATCTTCCACATGTGTTAAAAGTAGTAGCAGTAGGAATTAACGAGATGAAGTTAGCCAGCTAACATCATTTTAGCTTGATTAGTTAAGGTACCAATCTTACTATCTACTCTCTAGGCACTATCTTCAAAAGCAGAGCCTTTTCACCTACAACTGTTGCTCTCCACATGCATCAATTTCGACATGTGGAGTTCCTCTATAACAACTTTACTCCTCCAGTTCTTGCTGAGTGGACAGAAGGTGCATTTTTATCGTGTTACACTGCTCTATATGTTGTCCCCAGATTCACACCGTCACTGCAGCTGTGTGATACTGAATCCCTCTCTCTGCAGCGAACTGTCATATCTGTCCCACCGATAACCCCCGCAGAGGCGGAGGAGAGCGGGAACGGTGCGTGTTGCATGTGAACGTGCTGCACGAAAACACGCATGTGGGTTAGGAAACGTTGGTACACTATGTTTATAGTGTGTGTGTGTGTGTGTGTGAGAGAGAGAGAGAGAGAGACAAAGCTGCCTAACGAGTAATGAACACACAGCCATCTCACACTGTTGGAATCTTTAACCACAGCCTTAAAATACTGTCCTGACAGTCACCACCGAGGGAAAGAGGAAGTTGTTGGCCGCGGAAACCTGCGATTTTACATGATTCAGCCGCCGGTCATCCACCTCATCAAACCCTGGCCCATACCAGGGCTCTTGATAATGCTGCCTCCTTCCCACATGGCTACCGGCAAGCTGACCTGGGAAGCTGGGCGATGAGTCTGGAGTCTGGCTAAACACATTCCTGCCCAGCCACCAGACTCTCCACCCTTTGGCCTGAGGGCCCGAAGCCCATTCCTGGGATCTTCCGCTGCACTTCTGGTAACTCGCAGTGTGCGTGTGCTCAGACTTCAAGGTGCAACATTTTCAAAGTAAGATAACATGAAGATACACTGATCCCCATGGAGAAATGTGGGTACAGCAAATTAGAAATATGATAAAAAAGAAGATTAAAGCATAAAAACATGTAAACAACAGTAAGGATATACTGTAGAGCAGTGCTTGAACTGGACTGGCAACTAATCAACTGATTTGTTTTTTTTTTAGTATGAAATTCATGTTGTTTTCATATATATAGAGAGAGAGAAAAAAGGTTCCTATAAATCAGGAACGAACTTTATTCTTAGCAAGTAACTCAAATTAGTAAACCAGACAGAAGCACTCTTCACACATAAAAGCTACATATCGTGTGGTTGTTGGTTAACAGTCCTTCCAACTCAGTATGGATTAAACTAGATTCACCACCTCACGGTTGTATCCCTCCACCAACCAGCCAAGTTGCAGGAAATGTGGTCACAGTCTCTCCTTCCTGTGTTGAATAATGACCAGAAGTGTTTTTGCAGAACGTTGATGATGTCACAGTGACGTTGACCTTTGACACCTTTGGATATAAAATGCTATCACTTAATTGTACCCTATTAGAGTTAAATTGTGTCATAATTAGCGTATGAATTTGAGCGTTATGTATTGACGTGTTTTGTGAGGTCACAGTGTGACAGAAGTGATGAAATGTCACATTCACAAGAACATGAGATCACCGTGACCTTGAACTTTGACCTTTGAGCACCAAAACCTAATTACTTCATCCTTCAGTCCAAGTGAATGTTTGTGCTAAATCTGAACACATTTCCCCAAGGTGGTCTTGAGATACAACATTCAAGAGGCCAAAACAGTGGTTTTGTGTGGTCACCATGACCTTGACCTTTGACCTTTGACCATCAAAATCTAATAATTTCAGCCTTGAGTCCTGGTGAATGTTTGTGCCAAAAGAAGTTCCGTTCACACGTATGGAAGACAACCCGAGAAAAACTTAAAATGAGCATTTAACTAATTAAAAAACCTTTTTTTTATTTTTGGCCACTTGAAGAAAGTGGAAACGAGTTGTTGTGAACAAATCATTGACAAATCATCTTTGATGTTGATATGGTGAAACTGTTGGCAAACAGCTGCTTATTTACACATCCAGCTGTTTCACATCAGGACTAGCCGCTCTTCTTTCAGCTCTGTTTTTGGTCTCTACCGACTCCTGAGGGAAAAAAGCGTCTTTAGTTGTTAAATGAGACTTTACAACGAGAGGCGCCAACTGTGTCTGTCAGTCGTGTGCTGCTGAGCAGGTAGCGCTCAGTGTGTTTTGCAGAGCTCTGTTGCAGATTACAACCGTCAGCTGTGACTGAAAACGGCGCTGAGAGATTCGAGAGAAGCAGAGTAGTGAAGCTTCAAAACGAAACAAAGAGCTGAAACTCCCCGTAAAGCTCCGTGAAGCCGAGAGCAGCTGCAGATTCAGCCGATAATTCTCTGTCGGTTCAAGTCCTCGAACCTGGACCAGGCTTTCACGGATCTGAATGCATTGTCTGTGGAAGCGCGAGTCACGACGCAGCTCTGTACCCTGACCCGTCTAACACCGTCCTTGTCAATTGCAGTTTTTAACCGTGTGTGCACGTCTGTGTCTTTAAATGTCTTGTGCTGTTGATTGTCAAAAGGAAAATTTTCTGTGAAAGATATTAAAGTTTCTCCTGGAATAAAACCCTTCGGCGGCAGGTGTACGGGACAATCGTTGTCATGGTTACAATAATAAACATGCGGCCCGAGTAGTTGCTGCGGCGGCTAGAGGCTGCCTAACGATAAAACCTGACAGACTGCTCGCACTAAGGAGGACGGCAGTGTCGTTTATTACTAATAGTTTATTAGTTTATTTATTACTACAGGTTACTACCCGCTTTACCATAATAAAGACGCAAACAACAATGTGGTTAACTTTGATAGAAACAACATAAACTGCTTCATTCGCATGGGAATCGAACACCGACGTGCTGACGTGGACTTTGTCTCTCTTCACACGACGTCTTTTTCTCCTGTCATAATTACCACGACCACTAGATGTCGCCTAGATGTCGCCTAGATGTCGCCTAGCAACAAAACATAACTATGGGTCGTAATAACCTGTGACATTCTCTGATAATAAAGTTAGTTTCTAAATTGTTTAAAATTAAAATAAAAATATATATATTCTGGTATTAAATGTATTTAATTATTACAGTGTAATTTCAATTTCATGAAAATCTTGTTATTGAAGTCGATAGGGAAAAAATAAATATGTGTTCAGCTCAGGCCTTCTGACCCCATCCAGCTCTGCTTATTGATGATTTCTCTGACCCACCGCTCAGGATTACGGAGGATCACCCCTCTGGGGGAGTATTTCTTTCAGTGTGATGCTAACTTTTTTGCTTGTCCCTCCTGAAAACAGGTGCCATCAGCTACGAATGATAGAAACTTCAGAGGGAGGAGAGGCTGAGGGGAGATAAAGAGAGTGAAGAGGCCTTTGAGTAACAGCTCATCTTTTATTTGGCAACACTTCAAATGTAGCCCGTTTACCACGTCTAGACGAGACAGCTTTCAAAGCCAGGGTAGGGTACTGTTTTTTTTATTTTTTTTTTTTACCCGAGTATATAAAAGCTATTTACTGTAACAGCAGAAGACAGACATCTCTTTTAGTTTTCCTACCACAGAAGCTCTACTTCTCCTCTACGTTGCAGATGAGTTTGTCAGATGCCTCCGTCCACCTCTCTTTCTCTCAGTCTAACCCTCCTCCTCTCTCTTCTGGCAGTCTCTTTGAAGCTGTGAAAGAAGCGAGACAATCCGATCCTGTTTGATGGATAATTTGAAAAACTCGCCGTACGAGATCAGGGCTGAGACGATGTTTCGTTTTCTGGTGGCTGGACCTCAGAAAACAGGTCGTACAAAGGGACTTGTTCTTTTTTTTTTTTTTTTTTCCTGCGGCCCTTTAAATTTGACAGTCGGCGCGTTGAGACCGCTTATGTACTCTTAACTACAGCCACAGGCCTTTCATGTGGCTCCTCATGCTGTTTTGCTGTTGAGAAACCTCATAATAAAAGACGTGGAGCGGAGAGAGGACTTTCTACTTCAAGTAATTGTGGTTTAATATCAGGTGTTTCGAAAAGGACACGGAGACAATCCCAGCATCCCACCGTCTTCCTGCTCGATTTCTTCAATTCAAATACGACTTCAATAAACACTCAAACAATTAATGACAGCAAGTCATTATTTGTGACTAATATGAAGGAGGTTTGTAGACAACATGACCTTGAATTCACTAATAATTCACCTAGAACTGATTCAGCAAATGCCTGGAACAAGATTTAATTTAAAGATCCAATATTTTACACTTTTCTGATGTTTTTTTTGTTTGTTTGTTTGGTTTTTGTGAAGTTTGTAAATATAAGAAAATATATTTGTGGTTTTAAGGACGTAAAAACCATCTCAGTGTAGTTTCACATCTCCTCTCTCAGAGAAACCAAATCCTGCAAGGTTTGGATGGTGGGTCCAGGTGGGCGGGGCTTGGTGACTGCTTTGTTGTGACATCACAAAGTTCCAGAAGTCCTGACGGCTGGTTTTAAGGCTCAGTTTCTGAATACAGGCTGTGTGCATTTCTCTGTGGACTGAGGCTTTGATACTTTCACAGTATTAATATAGAAGCTAGACCTGATCTATAATCACACTACACATGGAAATCTCATTTTATACCACATGGAACCTTTTATTTAAAATTTTTAATTATTTTAATGCTGGCTCTCAGTAGAGAGATGGTGAAAATGCTGTTAATCAGTTGTGTTTTAAAATGTTTTGGCACGAAAAGTTTCAAATTTAAAGAGTTTGAATATGGAAATGTAGATATTTGATTACACAAAAAAAAAAAAAATACAGTAGATACAATAAGTATGCAATACATGTTACACGTATTGTGCAACATCTGTGTAAATATGATCACCAGAAGTTGAATCTGCAAGTTGAGAGTCATCCTGAAGTAGCTATGTATTATACATGCTATATATACATATATAATAAAAGGAAGATAACCGACAGTATGTTTCATAACTGTAGCAGATGATGCGGGGGCTAAGAACCACCCGGCACAAACTTGGAGGGTATTATTCAGCTTTTACTGTACCACGGCCACCAGCCAACAAAATGCCATATGTAATCAAACTGAAAATATCAGTCGTTGATTTGCACATAGAACTAATTGTGATCTTACGTTCCTGTTATAAGCATGATTAAACGTAGATCCTGAACCTGTCAAGTTTATTTTTTTTTTTAAAAAAGCTGGGAAAGACAGAGACGTCTGATCGCTGTCAATCCCAAGAACAGAGAGAATAGAGATTCAATCTGCTACGTGATATTATGATAACTGTTTGTCCAGCAAAGATAATGTTGCATAGTGCTCACTCTCACAAACACTCTCTCTCTCTCTCTCTCTGTTTCAGACTCACTGTCTCTCCCTCACTGCCTCGCTCTTACCTGTGACTTCTCCACATTTCCTCCACGGCCTTCCTTCCTTCCCCCTGCAGCTGTCCCTCCGGCCCAGGCTTCCAGCTTCACCGTGGCTAATCACCATCAGTGAATCATGCACACATGACACACGTTCAAAATTACATTAGCGGGGTTCTAGCCTAGAATCTACATCCTTGTCCGTTGCCGTTGGTTACAACAAATACCTGTAGCTCCAAGCTATTCGTCTCAGGCACAGCTACGGCAAACCAACACCGACAGTATGTCATAGGTCCTGTTAACCTGTCCAGTCAAAAGTTATTTTAGAAATCTCAGTGGCTATAGTATGAATCATAAATACAACATACAAATATATTAAAATGTTCACAAAAAAATGTATATTCCTGAATCAGGTCAAACTTTTCCAGTGTGCAGAATTTGAAATTAAATACATAAAATGAATATTAATATTAAATTCATATCTTTTTTTCCATTCATTTATTTTTAAATATATATATTTATAATCACTAAGCTTGATTTTTGTGCTGCTTTAACAACAAAGACAAAAACTAATTTTCTTATCTTAATCTTTAAAATTTTCAGTTTATTTCCATTGATTAATGTGAATTCACATCCGGTTGTTCTACCTAGTTGTTGCCCTGTAACGCACATTGTATCTACTGTATTTTCTTTGATGTAATATAAAATAAATGTAAAATACTAAATAAATGGAAGTACTCGCAGCCTTCCTTTCTAGCTCTATAAATCCGAACATTTTCTTTCTTTAACATTAAAATATTTTCTTTTAACCACAGAATAAATTCTATAAGACAACCCACTAAACAACATTTTCACCATCATGGGACACTGCGTCTCTCTTTCTCCACTGAGACCCAGCATTAAATATTAAAATTGCTCCATGCATGTATTTGTAGAATTTGATCAAATGCCCCAGAGGAATCAGTTCTGGATAAATTATTAGTGAATTCTACAGTCAAACACTCCAGAAGACTCATATCCATCGTGTCAATGCCAAATAATGACTTTCTATTATTAATTATTGAAGAGAATGTGTTGAAATTGTATTTGAGTTTCAGTAATTGAGCATCAAAACATGGATGTTTGAATGGTCTTCAGGTACACTTAAATATATATATATATTTTTTTTTCAGTGCTTGACCAGTTAAAGCTAAAAATACAGTGGACATCAATCAGAACGACACTGAGGTCGACATTCGTTCTGTTCCAGTAATGGATCTGTAGTTGCCTGTTTGCATTCATCTTGTAATTTACTGCCCTCTTGTGGCCGCAGTAGGATATTGTCCGTGGAAGCTAGCTTGACTAAAGTGTATTCAGCTGCAGCCGCGGCGCGAGCGAGAAGGATGAACGTGGAAGGACGAAAGTTGAACCTCCAAATATGGCTCGGGTTGTGGTTGTGGTTGTGGTTATGGTTAGGCATGGTTTGGATTCTTGCAAGTTTTATGATAACAGTCAAAAACTATAACAGCTTTGAGCTTGTTGATAGCACCCTACTGAGCTTTTATTTTGGTACTTCCTCTGACCTTTACACATTTAGATTTAACATTTAAGATTTAGATTAAATGTTTACATCTAAACTTACCGTTTAGTTTTAACGTGTAACATTTTAGATTTATTCTATTTATTTGAATTAATATTCAGATTTAACATTAACATTACATTATTTTTTTATTCTAAGTTCACAAATATTGCTGTAAATCTTGTAAGAAAAAGGGTTAAAAATTACATACCACTTTTTAAAAACATTTTTGGAGCCAAATGTGTTGAAATGTTGCTGCTGATTTCATTATGCACCACTTTACAATCTTCAAACTTCAGGTTTCCATATCAGACTTGTGTAAGTTGCATACTGCACCACATCTGGCCTGTAAGCTGGTGTTGATGTTACACTGTGCTGCAACACGTTAAACTGACATTTAAGGTGAGAACAAAGAAACTTTTGAACTTGAAAAGAGTCTTCAAACTCTTACTCCTTTATCAACCGTGTGTCCCGCCCGAGTGTGAACCAGGTATGACGATCACCTGTTCTTACAGCATGAGATTTAAGCGTTTAAAGGCTAAACAGTGAGTAGCTGCCACACTGAGTGGTGTAGTGGAACTGTGTTTCCAAGCCTCAGGGTGTCTTTCTCCGCCTCGCCGGTGGGAACCTGGGCTTCTCTGATGATGGGGTGCGACTGTGGCTTCTGGGGAGTGTCTGGAATGGGTGCCATCTCCCTGCGGTGCTCCACAGAGGCCTGATGACGGGAAGAGAGGGGACGTTGCACCGTTTCAAAACCCTCCACTGGTCGACATTGGGAGGATGAGGAGAAGGAGGAGGAGGAGGAGGATGATGGGAGGTGGGTGAAAAACGGAGGGTGCATGGGAATGGCTTACTCTCTCCTCCACCGCCCAGCAGATCTGGCATATCACCAGCGTTATGGCGGTAATTGATTCTCTCTGTGCCATTAGTCTCTGAGACAAAGATGCGCCAACGAGAGGGGGTGCTGTCACTTAGAGGCTGGCATGGCGCCCAACCACACACTCAGCACGCAAATAGATACATGCAAAGATATACCCGTTTTTGCAGGAGCGCGCGCACACGCATTTAGTTTTTCACACAGATGCAAAGTAGCATCACTATAATGTCAGCTGTCAAGGTCTGTTGAAGAAAGAGCATTGCTCATTTGCAAATAAGCAAAATATCAGCAGCACATAGAACAAACACGGTTAATGCAGAACTGTACACAGAAAAATCAAAGGGAATACAAATGACTGGTGATCAGATCTGACATCCGCCTCTTATACATGACATTATTCTGTTTGTGTTATGTTTGTGAGGTTACTGTGGTCGCGGCAGAACAGCATGCTCGCATGAGACACACACACACACACACACACACACACGAATATAAAAAGAGAAGTCCCTAGACAAAGAGCAGGGCATGTCTTTATCTCATTAAAGTTAACAAGAGGCTGCTGTCTTCTGCCTGCAGACCAGCTGTAATGTGATACACAAGCTGCACTGTGGACATCAGGCCTCAGCGCCGTGACGCTCATCGCCCGAACCCGGCTCTGCCAACACCTTAACGCCCATCATCGTCATAGCGATGATCACCGGTGCGACGGTCCTTACAGAAATATTTCCCACCGCTTCAGCGTCACCGTATCGCCTTTACTGTTGACATAACCACGAGTGCCAAACACTGTACGCCATCACCATGGCAATTGCCTTTTGTCACCCTCTTCCATGCTGTTTCTCATCACCATGGCCACGGCAACGGTACCTGCTTCACACACACACACACACACACACACACACACAGGCGAAGAGGTGGAACAAAAGCAGGTAGTACACACACACCAACACACACACACACGCAAAAAGCAGTGCATGCACCGAATGCCAATTAAACAAATGAAGGATAAGCTAGCGGAGACAACAGCCCCTCAAAGTCAGTTACAAGCTAATTAAAGAACATATAGCATACAATCTCAGATCACTCAGATCAGTTTGCCCTCGGGCGCCGCGAGCTGCTTGATAAGCCTTCTTCCACATCTCTAAGGTGAGCCCTGCATGTAGGGACGGATGCAAAAGCAGAGGTATAAACTGGTGGCACCACTCCATCACACCAGTAGAGTTAAACCAGCCATGTCTGACTTTATTCCTCTCGCCTCTCAAGGCCTGCTGCTACTTGGATGCTCATTTGGAGTCTGTAATTAATTGGAGCCTCTATTTTTTTTTTCATCTATTTTTGTTTGGCTGTTGACCGACGTGTGGTCCTCTCACGCACTCGTCTTCAGGTCGACGTGGCTCCCTAATTAAGACTCCAGAGGACGGCTAATTGCTGTTGCGTGCCTCTCGGCGGAGCAAGGGAGCCTTCTCCCGGCGCTGCCCGGAAAGAGCGCCCAAGCGCTGAATTAAAGGGGCTTATGTAAGCTTGCGGTGAAACTATTAAACACCAACCAACTTTTCCTTGTGAGGAACTGCCACTTGATTTAATGGGCCTCATTAAAAGTGCACATCACAGAGATCCAAACCACTCTCTCCAGCTTCACACGACAATGGGATAATGGTTCCTCCTCCATGCTGTCAAAGCCTAATCCTAAATATTGAACAGTGCTATTGCTCCCGCAATACAATCCAAAATGGGCTGCAGCATTTTTAAAAGGAAGGATTCACATCATTTGTCTTTTTTGACAAGGGCAGAGAGGAGCAACCGAAGGAATAGATGGCACCGAGCCGCTCGCTGTTGTTTATTGGGAGAGGTAAATGGAGAAATATGGAGCTGAAAGAAAAAAAAAGATCCTGTATCGAGCTGAAATATTGTCTTTCCTGCACTCCTTAAAATTTTAAATAAGCTTCTCCTGATGGGGTGAGATCAAGTAAATGAGATTTCCAAAAGTCTGAGACCGTTTTCAAGTCCTGTTTGTGTATTTCTTATTAAAATCCTTCTCTTTTCCTGCACTCAGAGATGTGTTTGTACATTTATTTAATCAAATGTGATTTAGAGCAAACGCCCTTCATGTTCTGGTCAAGTCAAGTCGACTCTATTTTCGAGAGCACATTTAAAAACAGCTCGAGCCGAGATGGAGGGAGCACATCTGATTTCAAACGGAAACTGGTTCTACGTCATGACATCACAACGCCGTTAGCTTGTAGGTCGTAGCAGCTAGCTCTTCATAACACGCTAGCAGATCAACAATTATAGAACCGTTTCAAGCTAATATTTACAGTAATGTTAGCTGGCATTAGCCACTTTAAGATAAGTGATCGCAAAATGAAACCTCTGGCCCGATATAGGCCCCGGTCCTCGGCCCGAGTCTGGCCCATATGCTTCCACATCTGGCCAGATCCTGGCTGGTATCCTCCAGTATTGGCTGACAGCCGGAAGATTTCCTGTGTGTGCGCCAGAATAGGTCCAGATGTGGAGGTAGCATCTGACAGTGATGCTTGTATATGGACCAGATGTGGGCCGTGGAACCGGGCGTATACTGGGGCCAGAGGAAAACAAAAGTTTGGCCCAAACACGGGTCAGATATGTGTGTGTTTTGAAATGAGCCGGGGAGCGTTACATGTTCTCACCTGAAGAGACAAATATCAACTTGATATAAATTAGTAAGTCGGTCTTTTAAAATTCCCTCAATTTTAACCTGGAACTTAAAATTGACCTTAAAGGTGCCGTATGTAACTTTTCTTAGATGGTAAGATGGTTTTTTGCTGGAAGCGAAGCAGGTGGAGGTGATGGTCGCTCGCCAAGAGCTTCAGCCATCGCTTCGTTTACAATACAAGAGGTAATCCACCCTCTTAGCAGTGCTACTTCTTCAGGGCAGACTGAGACACTGTGACTCCAGCCAGCGTTAGCTAGCTAGCATGCTAACTTCAGTAAAAGAATAGAAGTGATAGAAATAGAAGCAAAACAACCGCCGGAGATAAAGGCATGAAGTTCTTTGAAATGTTTCTTCTAGACTGGTAAGTAAACAGCTGCTTATGCTAATGTTAGCTACGTAGCGATAGCCACGACTTATATATAGCTCCTTTAATCCAAAAGAATACAAGCTCCAACAGGTTCTTCCATACAATGTGTAAAATCAGAGCAGATTCTGTAGGAGAGACCAAATGAGGAACAATTACTTAAGAGACACAATTAAGGCACGAGCACAGTGAAGACCACGACCACAACGGGCGCTTCAGCAGATACCCTTGAAACATTCCTTCACTTCAAACGCACAACTTGTGCGTCTCATAGAAAAAAAAAAAAAATTCTAAGAGAAGAAAGAGATGGTGGGAAAAAAAAAAAACAAAAAACAAAAAAAAACAAAAACAAATCAGGAAGAAGCTGGAAATGAGTCCAACTCATGCATAACTTCAAACACTCTATCTTCAAAGTTGCATAACATTAAAAACCAAGCCCACTCCGGGTTCTCAACATCAAAAACCAGCCAGCATCGAGGGGACACCGCCGAGCCTGCTGAGCCATGCCCTCACTCTGAGGCGCAACGTGCACCCACCCTCCTCTTCATCTCCATCCTTTGTCGTCCCTTGCTATCGTCCTTGGGGTATTTGTTACCGCAGAGCCATACAGCACTGCGAGTAAGAGAAGGGCCAGGTGGTAACACGCATAATGACTTCCCACCCCAAGAGCCAGCAGACAGAACACAGAAACCCTCTGAATCCTTTCCACCAAAGAGCCTTTTATATTACATGTAAATATAGATATATATATATATATATTTCTGTTTGTGTGTGAGGGTCCATGACGACAGCGGTTTGACGTACCGCCACAACCCTGAACTCATCCTCTTACTGTCCTCATTTGAATAGATTTTAAACTGTATGTCATTTAATATTAATGATTATCGATTATTAAAGAGAATTTTTTTTTTTTCACGTAACTGAATGTTTAGGTTTGGTTTGGTGAGCTGTGTAGAAGTACTACCAACACACAAAAGTCAGTTACACAGCGATATCCATCCGATGTTGTGGCTAACGTTAGCTAACGTTATTAGCCATTAGCCACCGTTAGCTGCAAAGCCACTTAATATATTGAACTCTTACAAATTCAGCTTTTTCTTTGCACTAGGAAGACCGTGTTTTTCCTTCTATCAAAACTTACAAAGTCCTGCTTTAACTATTTCACCCATCTATACTCACTACATTACTTCTTTTTAACATTTACCCGATTCTTTAAAAGAACTGCTGTGAATTCTCAAATAGCAGCGAGCGGCAGGGAGAGAGACAGACCCTTATTTTGACATGCTCATATTAAAAAAGAGGCTTTTATTTTTAATATCAGCCGTTCTGGGGTTGATGAAAAGTTTGAAACCTCCTCCATATTTACTTGTTGTCTTAATAAATTCAGAATAATGTAAATTTTCTGGAATAAATCACAGTGTGAGAACATCAGTCAGTGCAGTGGAAATATACATTATGCCAAATTTACCATGTGAGCTGTTGTTGGAGGTTAAAGGTCATTTCTTTTTTTTTTTCTTATTTAATGTTATTTATTTATTTATTTATTTTGTTTGCTATTATTCGAGACTCTGCCACTTTGTGAATACTTGCTTTTGGCTGAGGATTTATGATATTTCAACTATTTACAATTACTTTAAGCTGAAGTAAACCCACTCCTGATAATTACACCGCTACAAGGTTCGTGAGGAGCTCAGAAACATAAACTAAAGTAATGAAGCACAAGGTAAGTCGCAATTTGAAACCTTTAGTGAAATTAACTTGCAGGTAATAATTCACAACAATAACAGGTTCATGCCCTTTAAAACTAAGTCTTTCGTGTATTTAAAGCCATTAAATTCTGTTATCTGTCATCACCTTCAGTCTTCTTAATGTTCGTGACTGTCCTGTGACAGTTTTCTGGAATAATGTGCGGCGCTCTTTGTGGATGTGTGCGGGCGTCGTGGCGACTGGTTCCTCCTTACCCACCAGGTGGAACATTCGATGACTCGACTCCGGGTTCCAGGTTCCGGGTTCCAGGTAGAACCATAGGAATGACCTCCAGGGGGTGTCTCTCACTCTGCCCATCAGACCACCCGACCTGTTTGATTTTGCAAACAGGCACTTTAAGATTTAATCCGAACATTCATACTGAAAGCACAACAACAACAACAACAACAACAACAACAACAACGTCACATTAAAGCATCACACACAATATTACACTCAACGATCTAGTTCAAAAAACCTCAAATGTAGAAATCAATATCTAAACATCACTGTACACTATTACACAACACAAAGAACATTAGGACAACAGCTGTTAGCTTCCCCTTAATCCAATATTAGGAAAGAGTTCAGTATCAATCTCACAGTCTCTAATGAAAACACAAGTGACACGAACAGACTCTCGCATCTCCTGCAGTAAAAATATTAAAAGTGTCATTTAAATATTTACATCTTCATCGTCTGGCTTTAACACAACTGCTTCGGTTAAAGGTCATTTCTATAACTCAACAGACAGACAGGCCACGCAGCGCCGCGCGCGCACACACACACACACACACACACACACACATATATTAGCCCCAAGCTTACCGAGACAGCTGGAAAACACACACTTCCGGCTGCTTCTTCTTCGTGACTCCTCTGTGTTGGTTGGTTAGCCGGTAGGTTTTACTCACTCTTTACTTTTTAATGCTGCTCATCAACTTCCTTTCCTCACCCAACCTCCCCCTCCCCCTCCCCCCTCCCGTCGCCGTTCCACGAGCACGCCTCAGCCCTGTCTCTCACACAACCTTGCTGGTGCAGGTACTTTGTGATCCACCTGTCGTGTTCAACCAGGGGCGGGGCTTAACCACCAGTGATCACTGAGTGGCTGATCATCTCTGTACGTGTTCAACTCAGATAAAAATAACAATAAAACCTTTATTTTAACTGTGTTACACTGTTACTTTTGTTTGTTTTTATTTTAACCATTCACCCTTAACATTAAGCTTTCTGTTTCAACTATTTATCTATTACATTAATCTATAATTTCAGCAGTTAATTCGTTAAGATGAGATAAGATAAACCTTTATTGATCCCACACTGGGGAAAATTCACTTGTTCCAGCAGCAGAGGGAAACAAGTATAACAACAGAATAAAGTAGAAAACAACAACAACTCAACCATAAATAAGAAGGTATGTACATCAATACTTGCATTTGTAAAGATAAATAAAAAGATATTTACATAATGTGCAAACAGAGAAATAAGTAAGAGCGTTAAAACGTTAAAACCAAAAGAAAAAAAGTAATGAAAATATTGAAATACATTGCACAGAGTATTTACATTAAACAGCATTTTAAAAAGTAGCAATGGTTTCAGCGAACAGTTTCTCTGCTCGCTCGTTTTCAGCTACTCTCATATGTAACATTCAGGTGTTGTTGCTGGCTTTTTTTGTTAGTTTGTTTGTTTTTAATTTATTAATTTATGGTGGTTTTACATAATTAAAAACAAGCAGACAAAACATAAGGTGCACAGGTACAGTGTTTACAAAAAGGACAATATGAATACATAAATATCAAGTGTGACAATAGGCAGATGTGTTTTTAAATCTAATTTCTTTGTGATTTCTATTTATTTTTTATTTATTGAGCTACTCCACAGTCTTTCCAAGCCCCCCCCCCCCCCTCCCGTCCATACCACTCCATATCATTAAAGTGTAGGTGCTGTCATTCACAGCCCTCAGCTTAAAACTACATCAGACTCCAGAGTTGTTCAAACAGCTGTGAACAGGAAGAAGAAGCTGCTGCACTTGGAAGCTATAGGATCAGCTGTGAGGTGACAACGAGCAGGTTGCAATCAGCAGGTACAAAGTGTGATCGTGATGTCGTCAAGAGGAGACGAATGTATAGGGGGCCGTAAGTGGAGGGGAGAACACAGCGGAGGTAACTGTGACACATCGGTGTCTTTAAGTCCTTGCTCGGCTTTTTCTCCTTCTTCGTCACTTTCAAATGCACCTGACAAATTCTACAATATACTGATAAACACATACAAAAAAAATCCCGCCCACGCGTTTAAACAGAGAAAGCTCTTCAGAAACGTACCTTTCCACCCACGTATGTTGACATACGCTCAAGAACAAACTGGTAATGTTCCATCAAAGCTTATAGCGCCCATTAAAAACGCAGAGAGACACACACGGAGCCGCGCTCGTGGTTAACACCCACACACTCTTGAATGGCGTGCCTTTCCATCACTGCAATTGCCAGTGACAATCATGTACCCCACTCAATTACACCTGGCTAATTGTTGAGATGCCACGTTACCATAGAGAGACTCACAAAGACAAGTCACACACTTTATAAAGACTATATATATATATATATATAATTAGAGATGTATAGTATTGCAGTTTTGCATAAGCATGCAAAGCCCTCATGTAATCAGATAATGGATTATTTAAGCATCTGCTGTGCATCTCAACTTGCCGTATAAAGTGATGGAGATACAGTAGATTTTGTCTCTTTTTTCTTTTTTTTTTTCCTCTCAGAAACACACACAGACACACACACACACACACATATAGTGCACACAGTACATGGCACACACTTTGCCTGAAGGATTTTAATTTGGGATGCAGACTCCAGTGTCATAGTGAATGATATTAAAAGTCGTATCATGAATAAATCAGGAGACAGAGGACTCACCTCAGCAATGTGACAGATAAGCAAAGAGAAACAGCACACAGGAGGAGACAGAGAGAGAGAGAGGGAGAGAGAGAGAGGGAGAGAGAGAGGGAGGGAGGGAAAGGTTCGCGACTGACGGAGGAGAGACCGATAAATAAAGCCACTTGCATTTTAACAATACAGACAGCGGCACTGCTTGATGTGGGCCATTGGTTTATGGCGCTTCCTAACAAGGCTGTAATGACTTTACTGCTAAATCCACGACACACCTTCATCTGTCATCTGATCACTCCAAAAACTAAACAAACAAACAAACAAAAAAAGCTTTTTAAAAAATTTTATTTTTTTTTACATTTTTTTATGACTATTTCCAAACAGGGAACACGTTATAATGAAACGCTCGATTTGTCACAAATCACTCAGCCGCAGCATCAGTAGAAATGGACAATTTGTCAATTTGTCATGTAGTTACTGAACAAGAGAAACGTCACAGCAGGAGAGTGGTGCATCCCAAAATCTTTCTTTTTTTTATTTAGTTATTTATTTATTTTTATTTTGAAGGGCAAGAATTCATTCAAAACCTGTCGACAATTCAAATCAACAGGGAGCGAGGATGATGGAGCGCTGTGCTGGTTTTAGGTGGTGTAAATATGTGAGACTCCGGTAGAGGGCTCCAACTCTTACCAGCAGTTCAAAAAAATGTTTACGGAGAGACGTAGCCAAATTTGGAGCCAATCTTTATGCTAAGCTAGGCTAAGTACGTCCTGACTGCAGCCTTATGCTTAACACACAAGCTTGAGATTTACATCAAGTCTTTCCGGTTCAGTTTCTAAAGGGAAGCAACTTCTTTTCTTTTCTTTTTTTATCAGCAGTAAGGACAGACGTGCTGCTGGAAATACACTGAAGGAAGTGTCCACATATGTTTGTGCACTTTACTTTACGGCCGTATTTCATGGTTGTTGCCACGTCTTTAACGCAGTTTAATTAAAGACAACATTTACATCATCTTATAAAGATGTTGCGGCACGTTTATGGAAAACAATTGCAATTACACATCCAGCAGCAAGAGAATTCATTTGGATTCATGTTTCTGTCCACTCCATGAATGTAAGTCCAATATTTTTTTTATCTCTCTTTAGCTTAAATGCTTCACTATGTTCACCAGCTCGTCGCTAACTTCGTCTTGTCTCCTGTTGCCGGGCAGGTGTGTGTGAGGAGGTTTCTTTGGAAACAGTGATCAGCTGCATCTGAAACAAAGACCATGAGAGCGATGAGACTGAATCAAAACCAAAACAATGAACCAAAAGACGCTAAAAAACCTCCATCAGTTCCAGGAAGCTGCAGTTTGGTGATGATTCACTTGGAGCCACGTCTCTGTTGTTAATATAAAAATACTGATTATAGTGCAGATGTGAGGGAGCATGCTGGGAGAAAAACTCAAGTGACCGAAGAAACGCAGAACAAAAGGTCTGAGTGGAACAATTACACATGAAGGGGATAAAACACAAAACACACCAACCACAAAAGAAACAAAAGAAGACAGTAAATCTATGAACTGAAATAAACATCCTATTAATTAATTAGCCTTATTGGCACTTCCTTCCCCCCAGCACCGGAAAAACAGAAAAGATAAATTATCTTTAACATAGTGTTGAATATACAAAGGTTAGCTTAACGTGCACGCTGAGGGAAGTGTGTGTCAGTGTGTGTCAGTGTGTGTCAGTGTGTCGGTGTACGGGAGTGTGTTACAGCTTTATATTTGAATACTTGAGTACGTCCGGGTTGGTGTGAGTTCCTCCTCCGCCGCAGCTTCATGAACAGGAATTGTCATTTTGCTGAATGTCTTTTCTTTTATTGATCGTCCATGATGTTTTTGTTTGAAACAAATTCTCCACTCGGAGGCAGAGTTTCCGCTGAACGGGGAGCCGGCTCGCGCTACCTGAGGGTGTCGCAACCACTGGGAGAATTTAATGTTTTTTGAGTCTTGTCTTCCATGTCTGTTGTCTCCCATGATGCACTCTGTATCCCACCCACCCACGAAGAGCCATTCAAAAGGACAAAGGAACAGAGAGACGAAATCATCCCGCTTCTAACTGTGGGCTGGGGGGCTCTCAGGCCGAGAGCAGCGTCCACCGTGTCAACTAGTGTCTGGTGTGTGTACGTGCACATACGTGTGCATGAATATGCATGTGTATTTTGTGTGTCTGTGCTGTGGTTACCTCTGAGGGGGGAGACAGCGGTTCTGTCGGCAGGTTAATCCAGCCCTCGGGCTAAGCATCAAACTTTCAGATCAGAGAATCAATAATTCAGACAGCAGCTTGTCAAGATCTATCACAGAACACAGACTGAGAGGCAGGCGGCGGCACGACAAAGGCACAGAGGTGATTTACAGCCTCATACAACTCGCACAAATACAAATAAAGATGGACGCAGACTCCCTGCGTAATTGTGCGCTGATACACTTGCTCAAATCACAGCCACACACACACACACACACACACACACACACACACAGACACAAGTAATGCTCAAAAGCAAGGAAACATGCGCATACATAAATTTGCTCACACACAAAGAGCCACACCTTGACTCTAGTCCCCAGAGATATTTCAATATGTGTTGGAAGGGAACTGATTGATGGTCAGAATCACTTTTGATTCCCAAACCTCAGAGTCTAAACTCGTTCCCACTATGAATACGATGCGTCACAAATCCACTGCTGTGCTTAAGATCCAGCAGCTAGTCCTTGAAGCGTATACCCGCCCTATTAATACGGCCGTGGCACTGTTGTAAATCCCCTGCAAATCAGAGGAACGTAGCAACAAACCATGTCTGTTTAGTGTGCATTGTGGGGGAGTGAGCTGGTAGGGGGTAAGAGAAACTGAGGGATATTTCAGCGTGTGGGTGTATAATGGCTATCAGAGGTGACTTTCAGTGGGATCAACTCAAAACACTCGCACACAAACACACAAACACACAAACAAGCTTTTTTTTTCTCTTTCCTCGCACAGTCACAGACACAGAACATTAGCTTATACAGATAACCATATCAAATGATCATGCTGCAACTAGCAGGCTCTGTGTGTGTGTGTGTGTGTGTGTGTGTGTGTCTCTGTGTGTGTGTGTGTGTCTCTGTGTGTGTGTGTGTGTCTCTGTGTGTGTGTGTGTGTCTCTGTGTGTGTGTGTGTGTCTCTGTGTGTGTGTGTGTGTCTCTGTGTGTGTGTGTGTGTCTGTGTGTGTCTGCTTGAGGCAGTCATAAAGTGAAAGTGCTGACGCTCAGAGACATTTTCTTGGAGCTGAGTGAGCCCCTGCAGGCCTGGTAACCTTGACTTCCATGCCGTGCATGAACCAGAGGCTGGCAGTTAATGTGCTGTATATATATGTGTGTGTGTGTGTGTGAGTGTGTGTGTGTGTGTGTGTGTGTGTGTACAGTGCAACCAATCACAGCCCACCTTACAACCACAGGTGGTCTGTAGGTTGTAACCCTTTACTACAGGCTCAGTGACCCACACGTTGGAGCGTGAATCTCTGGGTGAAGCATCAAACTAAGAGTCTCACTTCCACCTGACATCAGTTTAATTCACCGACTAAAATCTCTCTGAACAGCATCTCTTCCTGCCCCTCCACCAAAATCTGTGGAGAGCAGTAGTAGGTTTTGACTCTCAGGTTACAGGCAGCGCTGAACCTCCTATTCGTTTACTTGTTGGGTTCAATCCAGCTTGATATGAACATTTGCAGAAGCTTCTCCAGACACTGCAGCTCTCTGCATCTATGTTGTTTTAAATTTACAGGTGACAATGTGTAATTACAACAGTTAGCTGTTTTTAAGCTGAGGGCTGGGACCTTCACAACAGGTTGCTGGATGATGACTCAGGGAGGAAATAAGAAAAAACGAATCTGCTTCACGAACTGATGTTGATTTCTCCAATCTTTGCTTTTTAAATCTTTTGAAAACTGGAAAGTTTTACCTCTTGTCGAACGTAACAACCTGAGAAGACAAAATGACTTTGCTTGAACGGCTCATTACTTACGGACATGCTACCACAGGGGCCGTATAGGGAGCTGCAGGGATGACGTACGTTTGTTAGAAGTTAGCATCACACCGGTTCCCTCCACAAAAAGGCAACTGGATTCTTACACTGGCAGAACATAAAATCTGTGACAAACAAAAGTTTATGATACTTCCTTACGTTACCAGAAGCAAAATTCAGTTCAATTCAAGAAACTTTATTTGTCACATAGAGAAGAAAGATAAAGTTAAGCTTTAAAAGCATAAACCACTGTTGCATGACTTCAACATCTCCACCACTAAACTTCAACTGTTCGTTTGATTTAGCTTTTTACAGACGTAAAAGCTTAAAGGAATCAGGACTGGAGTATTATTCATAAATGTCTTGTCTTCAGCTTGAGTTGACCACAGACATTATTTCAGTTGTCTAACCAAAAACCCTTTCAAAAGACACGTCCACTTTGGGACTAGCTAGTGCTAAAATGCTAACTGCTAACTTATTTGCAGGTTTTTAGGACTCATTCCTGCAGCACACACTGCTGCTTCGTTTCAAAAATAAAAATGTTGAGAAACACGGCCCTAAAAGTTTGAGTTAGTGCATTAATAACAGCAATTTATATAGCATTTATTTTTTGGTTTTAGACTGCGATCATTATGGGAAAAGACGATTTCACCATGAGGAGTTATTGCAGCTTTTATATAAAGCAAGTAAATAAATGCAAAAAAAAAAAAAGAAAAGAAAAAACCCAATCCACATACTTTCAGTCCGGGGCTTTTTTGTGGTTTGGGTGGGAATCAATTCAGAATCGAATCTCTATTCTCAAAATTGCCTTAATAAATTTAAAAAAAAAAAAAAGGGGGGGGGGGGGGGGGTATTTCCAGGCTCTTACTCCAGGGCACCGTGTGCCAAAACATTCATTCTCTCTTTTGTCCAGTGAATTGTTTAATGAAACATAACTGTCCAACAAAGACCTCAGCAAACAAATTAAGCAGAAAGAAGTGTGTGTGTGTGTGTGTGTGTGTGTGTGTGTGTGTGTGTGTGTGTGTGTGTGTGTGTGTGTGTGTGTGTGTGTGAGCATGTAGGATTTTTATCTGAAAAAGTGAATTTAGTAATTTGGAAAACGTGACTTCTCTGTCATTATGTATGCTGTCTCCCCGGCTCTCTCTCTCTCTCTCTCTCTCTCTCTCTGTAACATCAGTCACAGGGAAAACCCATCATTATCCACAATGCTGTGCGGCTGCGGCTCTTTTTTAAAAAATTGACACAGGCTGGAGGCCGACTTTCTTCTCGTGATCAGAATTGGTTGGAAGTTTTGTAAAGCCGTGCAGTGCATGTTGGTCTCTGGCTCTTTGCTGCTTTGCTTTTAGTTCGTCTCCGGGTGATGTCATATGATGTTTCTACAAAATAGTTAAACTTTAAGCCATAAAATCTAAAATACGCCCAAATGCCTTCCTGCTGTTCAAGCTCTTCCTCCCTTCTTCTGTTTGGTTGAAATAAAAATGTGAAACCATGATATCAGAAACAAAGTACAAACATTGATTTTTTGAGATGTAGAAGAATCACAATTCTTATGTGAATCAATATTTCCCCGCCCACTAATAGGCCCCTTAGTTCTAATTAACTGAAATCATAATGCTACAGTGCAGCTGAGACGGCCATATTCTTCCAAACCACAGTTTGTTTCCTGTTTCCACACGACAAAGGCCTGTGCAAATGTATGACATATATGTCCCTATATAAAGAGTGAGGTTGCCATATACGTTAACTATAAGGGGATGTATTATTATCACATATATACATCCTCTGGACATATGAAGATATATGTTTATAATATATTTCAAATACCCACAGTAAAATTTGTATATGTAAATATATTAAAAAATATCTATGATGAATTTTTATAAATCATGTTGCAAACATATGTTTAAAGCTCCTCCAGTGTAAAGGTCTGTGTCCATGTGTAGTGTGATTATAGATCAGCTCTAGCTTCTATATTAATACTGTGAAAGTATCAAAGCCTCAGTCCACAGAGAAATGCACACAGCCTGTATTCAGAAACTGAGCCTTAAAACCAGCCGTCAGGACTTCTGGAACTTTGTGATGTCACAACAAACTCTCAGCCAGGCCCCGCCCACCTGGACCCACCATCCAAACCTTGCAGGATTTGGTTTCTCTGAGTGTTTTTACCTGAAATCTGATATATTTTTATTGGATCACTCAGAAAACAGCCAGCCAATCAGAAGAGAGGCTCAGAGCCTCCTCTCTTCTGATTGGCTCACCGACCTGTTGCTACTAGAGCTCCAGAGAGAAGCCTGAGAGAGGAGATGTAAAACTACACTGAGATGGTTTTTATATCTTCTGATGGATCAACACTTCAAATAAAACACAGAAGAAGAAGAAAATATGGACCTTTAATGATATACAGTACATTTAATTTATATATGCAAGTTTATCAAAACAACACACATAGAAAAATTCTATACGTGCTTTTCTTATTATTGCTTATACATTTTAAACATGTCCATCTTCCCATTAGACTTTTGGACCCTACTGTATATAATATCAACATATATTGACAGGCTTTGAGATGGATATATACTTATGTAAGATATGTCTATAATATAAACATACATACATAAACATATATTTGGATTGGCTAGACATACAGTATATGTCATTATATGAAATCACTTCAATTCCTAACAGGTTTTATATTTTAATTTCCAATGTGTGTTTTGATATTGTGTGCAGATATTTCATATATGTAAATTTATCACATTTGGATGAGAAGCCAGCTGAATAAAAAATGGTTTTCCCATTTTGACCTCGAACCACATCCACCACCTCTGGGATGACGTGGAACGCCGACTGTGAGCCAGACCCCATCACCGAGCATCAACCTCACTAATGCGCTCGTTGCTAAATGGGAGCAAAAATGTCGAACATCTGGTAAAACACCTGCCGAGAGGAGTGGATGCTGTTATAGCAGCAGATTAACGCCCACGATAAATCATAAAAGCTTTCAAGTTTAGGTCCACTAAATAGTTTGGGGTGTCCACAAACTATTGGCCGTGTAGTGTAGCATTTCCATAGTTGTATTTGTTTGAAGAACCTTGAAATATCACCTAGACTCATGATGGAGGGAGTAAGCGAGAGCGAGAGGAGAGAGAGAGAGAGAGAGACCAATCTGACCTCAAGAGGAGAGGCAGATAAAGAGATAAAAGGATAAAGAGGGATGAGAGACGAGATGGAGGATGCAAGAGAGGAAAGGGAAGGAACAGCCTGCCTGCTTCCTGTGTTCATCCATATTTCACAGCACTTTCAATTAGTAGCAGTGTGGCTGCAGAGCGGCCGAGAGAGATAAAGGGAGAGATGGAGAGAGAGAGAGAGAGAGAGAGAGAGGTTTGCTCCAGGTCACTATGGCCTGGTAATGGCCTCTCTCTCTCTCTCTCTCTCTCTTTAAAGGTGTTTGCAAACATAAAGTGTGTTTGCTTTGGCCTGCAGCAGGGCAGGAGCTCTTCGTTCGTTACATCTACATATTGCTCAGGTTATTTTGATTGTGGCAACACTTCAAGCGGGCTGTAATTTATCAAGAGGAGCCACATGGAAGCAGTCTCTTTGTTCCATCAAAATAAAAAATAAAAACCGCAGGTAAGATGTCTTCTTTTCTTTTTTTTTTTTAGAGAGGCTGCGAGAGGCTCAATTTACAACTTTTTCCCTCCAACCTGGTGCAGGAGGAGGTCAGGTTCAAAGTCCAAACAAACACAAATCTGTGATTATGATATTACGGCATGGTAGAAATTCAGTTTGAAATAGCTGCGGAAACTGTTTCCAGCTGATAGTAAAAGGATTTCATGTCCCGAGTTCACCTGAAGACCGCGGACGTCGACTTTCATTTTGGTGCATTTACAGGTTTTTAAAATGTTGAAATGTTGAAATGTTGAAATGAATCTGTGAATGTGGAAAAACGCGCTCAGCTGCTTCCTTGGTGAGAGTTAGATGAGACGCCCATCTGATACAACCCATAGGAGCGTCTCCTGGAGTGGCACCAATAATACCGGACCTCGGTCGTCATGGTTACGATAAGAAACACGCAGACTGCACCAAGAATGGCGAACCTTCCTCTCGTCACCATGGTTACTACAATAACGGTCATGGCTCGCCTTAGGTTTAGGAAGAGGTCGTGACTCAGGTTAATGTGAGTACTTCCTCAACATCTCACGATCTCTGTTGTCATGGTTACAGTTCACATGGGAATCGAACACGCGGCTCTCCTGCGTCACACTCATCCATCCACCACCGCCTCCTCCACTTTTTCACATTTTTCCCTTCACTCCCGTCATAATTACTGCGACCACTAGGTGTCGCCTAGCAACAAAAGGTAACTATGGGTCACAGTAACCTGCTGCACAGACGAACTGTGGGCTCGTGTCTTACAGGAGGACATGTCTCGTTATAAAAGACATTTCTGTAAAACTGCAGACAAAATACCTCAAATCACAAACAAGCTCAGTAATTATTCTTTTACTTGTGATTTAGTTTTTAAAACCTTTTTCCAGCTCATTGAAAGCGTGTGATTTTGCTCAACACTGACACATCATCTGACACATCTCACATATAAGACGACGAGGAACGTGTTGCAGACGCAGAGCGGCGTTCATGCCTTCAGTTCATTTCCTGTTTGGGTCGTGCTCAGGTGCGTTCAGGTGTCCAGTATCTTCTGAGAAAAATATATTCACCTGCTGAATGCGCCGCTGTGTTCAGCAGCTAGTTGCTAATTTCATCTTGTCTGCTCTTTGGCGCTAAGAAGGTGATGTGAAGTGGATTTATCATTTCTTCTTTGGTAAAAAACAAACAAACAAAGAAACAAAAAACTGCATCTGCAAAATGACACTGATAAGAGAAGTAAGAGAGAATCAAAACAGCTGTTTACGCAGAGAGACGCTAAAAAGCCACGTGGAGGTAAAAACATCACCATTACTATCAATATTAAAAATTGTGGCCTGAGATAATAGACATTGCTCCCCGTAGCCTTAACCTCCATCTCACCCGAGCCCCGTGTCCAGATTATATGATGACTGTGTGCTTGCAGCCAGTTGAACCCCTCTAGAGTTAGAAACAATTGGTCTCCACCAGCGACGTTCAGAAGAGCCTGTCAGCCAAATGACAGGGTTGTTGTCGGAGCAGATCAGAGGTTGTGAGTCAGTGCTGAAGCTGCCTCCTCTGACCCGATCTGAGGTCTGAGTCCTCAGCTGGACACCGCTAGGATCCAAGTGTCAGCAGGGTCTGACTGTAAACCACTCACCGCCGCAGAGTCCACAATCCGCCATAGAAGAGAAAGTCATCACTGAGAGAAAAAAAAAAGGTTGTTAGAGGACGACGCTGAGATGGCGTCGAAGCTGAAAACGTTAAGTTGAGACGGTTCCCTCGGGAGAAAACAAACCTGTTAATGACCCAGCACACATCTTTAAAGTTCGAGATGGGCTGAATGTTGTGCAGCCAATTAGGAAAATAAAACGTATTTATTTTTTTCATTTGCTGGGATGAAAGGCTTTACTTTACTTTTACAATGAATCTTAAGCCGCTCAATTTGCGTTTGTTCACCAAAGCTTCTTCAGTTCATCTTCAGCCATTACTGTTTCATCCAACTTCCATCTTCTGCTTTGAGTTATATGTGGAGCTCATTTCAACTTGGACTTTTCAAAATAAAATCAGAAAATCTCTTGGTTTGAAAAAATAACAAAAAAAAAGAAAAATAATGATACAAAATCAGATTTTAAAATTGCAGCGTAAACACTAAGTTTATCGCTTGTTTTGTCTTATATAGCGATTCTTTTAATTCTTATGAATTAAAAGTATTTTCTGAGCTGTCGTTGGTTCTAGATGCATAATGATGTAAAATTTGATGGCAAATGCTGTGTTGTGGTCAAGTTAACGAAGCTTAAGGTTTGCATTGACTTTTTTAATTGATAACATGCTTGACATTAAAGGTCCCATATCGTATGAAGTGACATTTCCATGTGTAGTGTGATTATAGATCAGCTCTAGCTTCTATATTAATACTGTGAAAGTATCAAAGCCTCAGTCCACAGAGAAATGCACACAGCCTGTATTCAGAAACTGAGCCTTAAAACCAGCCGTCAGGACTTCTGGAACTTTGTGATGTCACAACAAAGCTGTCACGAAGCCCCTCCCACCTGGAATCTGCTTTATTTTTATGCCATCACTCAGAAAACAGTCAGCCAATCAGAAGAGAGGCTCAGGTGTTTGATAACACCACAGAATCTGTGGTACAATCCTGCGGCGAACGTCCCACAATACCACAACGGTCTCTACAGCAACCACAGGAACTTGTGGTGTATGTGGTGAAGTAAAAGCCTTAGACTGTCTGCACTAAACCGCCTGGAAATCCATCCAACAGTTGTTAAGACATTTCACTCCGAACCACACATGTCAACATGCTGGTGGCGATCATCAAAGTCAGCAGGACTCATTCTCTCTGGACCACGACTGACCGCGGAAATCCTTCCAACAGTCGCTGAGATATTTCAGTACGGACCAAAGCAGAGGGCCAACTGACCGAGCACCACTGCCACCCATGGTGTGGCTAAAAATACCTCATTTATATTTTATATTTTAAGCATTTTAATGTCACACGAAAGAATGAGCAGATGACAAAACGACCGCCATCTTTAAAAGCATCAGTGCGTGTATCAGAAAAATTCTTCTTGCTAGTTCAAACGTACTAGAACACTGAGACATTCATACCAAACTGTGACCGTGACCTCGTTTTATGGCTCATGTGCAAACATCAAACGAAACATGTGACACCCAGTTGAAAAGCACTGGCCCACACTGGTTGAATTGGGGAGAAGTGGAATTAAGGGTGCACGTGAGGGGCGACCATTCCTGCCGCAACCAGCAGCTGTTATCTGACACCACCTGCTTCTCCAGGGAGCCGCGGCCTACAGAGAGGGGATGCCAGCCCCCAGGCGTAACCCCGGGCAATGCATGTCAGCCATATGTGCGGCCTGCTGCAGGGACCGGCGCGGCAGGGAAAGAATGAGTCCAGTGTTGGGGTTGAGACAGAGAGACACTGTCAGTTCGGGCTGTACTCTGGCTGACAGCTCAGCTGACGCCAGGCCAGGTCAATCCACGGCCACGGAGGGGCTCAGGCTCGCCCCCTTTGGCACCGCAGCGCACCATTTTGATGTCAAACATCCTGCCGTTTGATAAAAGTAGAGCCACGGGACACAGAGCAGAAGACATGACTGCGGGGAATGACGAAGAGTGACGCGTCAGGAAATTAATTAACGTTGGGGGGGGAGGAGTGAAGCACCTGCCTCTGGGCGTGCAGAGCGGAGCATCTGAATCAATGAAGCTGTGTTTCAGCTCTCTCTCTCTGACCAGCCGGCCAACCTGCGGCGGTTAGCAGCACATGAAAGTGTAATGAGATGTCTATCGCCCGGCTCAACTTCACCCCCTCCGTTTCAAGCTACCCACAGCTGGACGGCAACACTGTGACATGATAGTACCGCTGACACCTTGGGAATTGCAGAGAATTGCCCCCCCCTCCTTTACAGAAAAATAAGAGAGCAAAGTCTGGAGGCGGACAGTGTTTTGGGGGAGATGATCCCTCTGTGATGGATGCAATCTACCTGCCATGCAATCTAACACTCCTCCTGCTCTCTGCTCCTGCCTCTCAGTCTCAGTCTGACACTGCAGGTTTCCTCACACATCCTCTGAAATGGAGTTTTAATCATGGTAGGATGGAGATGAATCAACATTCCTCACAGTATTTTGTGGCAGGTTCATCCTACGTCTTATGCAAACCTCAGTTTACTTAACACTCGCAGTGTCACACACACACTGTGAATTATAGCTTTGGAAAAAAACGACTTAATTTGTCTTCATCCTCGGTGCAAAGTGCTTGTGTTGGTGTTTCTCCACTTTATTTCTCAGAGATTGTCTGCCAGTCAAATTGTGTGAGCTTTTTCCTCTTGGCAGATAACCAACATGTCTCAGTCCTGTCGTTTACCTGCTAAAACTATTCACTTCTTTTCATTAAAATAATTAAAACTAAAATACATCATTTGCTATCTCGCTTTGATTTTTTTTTCTTCCCCATAACAGACCCACCTCATCTGAACCAAACAGTATGTTAAAGCTCTTGTTTTAAGGGCTCAAAATGTGTTTATAGTTCTTATAAACGAGTGAAAATCTGGCAGAAATCATTTAAAGCCCCATCAAGTGTAAAGGTCTGTGTCCATGTGTAGTGTGATTATAGATCAGCTCTAGCTTCTATATTAATACTGTGAAAGTATCAAAGCCTCAGTCCACAGAGAAATGCACACAGCCTGTATTCAGAAACTGAGCCTTAAAACCAGCCGTCAGGACTTCTGGAACTTTGTGATGTCACAACAAAGCAGTCACCAAGCCCCGCCCACCTGGACCCACCATCCAAACCTTTACAGGATTTGGTTTATCTGAATGTTTTTACCTGAAAATATTCTTATTGGATCACTCAGAAAACAGTCAGCCAATCAGTAGAGACGCTCAGAGCTTCCTCTCTCCTGATTGGCTGACTGACCTGTTGTCACTAGAGCTGGCTAATATCATAACACACCCACATCTGTCAGTGATTGAGTTCAATTAGGGGTAATGTAGGTGCCAGCTTTTCCATTTTTCATATATAAATATATATATATATATATATACACAAATGCACATATACTGTATATACATGTATACATATATACATACATACTGTATTTGCCAGATTAAAGTCTGCTGGACTACAGTCTCTTTATTTGTGTTTTCTGGTGTCCCCAAATCCAACTGGACTAAAATATTACAGATTTCAACTGGTTATAGGTTCAATTACTGCTATTACTACTAATAATAACTAATAACAATATTACTGTTCCTTTATAACTGCATGTGTCTGGATCATCAAACAGACAGATCTGAGGTTTACGGCCAATTTAAAGACGGATCGTAACTGAACCACCATCAAAACCTGTGGTTCGATGATGGTTCACGAGAGGTGATGATGTCACTCTTGTTTGCACCAATTTGATCTTCGCTCCTCTCCGCTAACACTCCTTTCTCACAGCTTTTCCCATCATCTGATACGCCGTTTCATTGATCTGTTTTCTCTCCTGCTTGTTTCGGCATCTCAACATGGAGTCAACAAGAAGAAGTCCCAGGGGCAAAACACAGAGTGGCTCGAGGAAGGCTCGCGCTCTTCAGCCAATGTTAAAGCCCAGAAGTTATACACATGCAGCAGCAGCGATCCAGGTGTCAGTCCCGGATCAATTATTTGTGTTTTGATTTAAAGGAGCCACAGGTAGAGCTCAGACACGGAGGTGTGTAACAGAGGCTGTCGACAGTAGAACTCAGGAGTAATGTCTTAGCGCTGGGATGGCGAGACTGGGCCGGGCTGTGGAGAGATGACGAGGAGCTGGGCGAGGCAGGCGAAGGTGAACCTGGAGCACAGGTAAACAACCGGAGTCAGGAGCAACACGAGGAAACGTGAACTCAAAAACTTGGATTTTGGCCAAAGAGTGGAGTCAGAGGCCGGGGTTTAAATACTGCAGGGGCTTGTTGAGTAGATGAGCTGATCAGAAACAGGTGTGCAGCGGGTTTGGCAGCAGCAGGAGGCCACGCCCAGCAACACACACACACACACACACACACACACACACACACACACACACACACACACACACACACACACACACACACACATGCACACAGACATGGACAAACTGGGGACAAACAAGCATGAACGCAAGGGAATGAGTGAGAAACAGTTTCTTCAAAAAATGTTTTTATGCTGTTGTACGTATAAATATATATATATACATTCATTGAAATTCCTTATATGAAATATATGTACATATAAAATAAAGCATATATATATAAACCTATTAGAAATTGGAACAATATCATATATTGACATATGTCTAACCCATACAAATATGTATGTTTATGTATGTATTGTATCCATCCCAAAGCCTGTTAATATGTTGATATAATAAACAGTAGAAGAAGAATAGAAGAAGATGGAAGCCATAAGTGAAGCCTACCAGTTCACAATCACCAATCACCCTAAACTAACTTTAATGGCAGGTACAAACAGGGTATCTGTTCCAACTACTGCTGTCTAGATTATAAATTCAAGTATGGTTCATAGTTCAGTTATAATTCATGGTGTGACTTCTCTCATAAAGACTTCTAATATTCAACCTTCTCTCTTGTGCAGATTGAATCAAATTCATTTTTCATCACTCTTTAATTCTTTCAAATAATTGCTCCTGATTTAAATTAGTTTATTAAACTGTATTAATTCTCACACGCTGAGAGTGTCAGACAGAGTGATGATGAGAAACTGTGCAATAGAAAATTATATTCCCCCTCCGTTAAAAAGGCATTTTAAACTCCATCAGTCGTCTCAAGACTTTTGGACCCCGCTATGTGTGTTACGCCGATTTCCTTTGTCTTTGTTTTCCGGTGGATACGACCACTAACGTTAATAAAATATGAAATACCTTCTCGTACTGATTGACCCAGACACATTTCTATGCGAGAAAAATCTGTTTTCAAGTCTTCACCCACCCCCACAGTAGCAACAATGAACTTCCAGATCAATTAGCAGTCAGTATCACAGTATGTACTAAGCCCGAGCCGCGTGTTATTGAGGGGATAATTGTTGCCTTGCGGTGGTTTGAAGTTGCTCGCTGACTGACTGACTGACTGACACTGATACATACACATACATGAGCGGTAATTACTAACAAGCACATAAAGACACATAAAGAATGAGTGACACTGATAATTAACACACATGCAACACATGGTCTCCTCTTTGTTGTGCCTTTCAGAGGGGGCCTGTGTACACCCCAGTCAGAATAATCCATCTCCATCATGTCGACACAGCGCTCTGTCTCTGGGATTGTCACACTCACTAATTACTCTTTAAGATAATCAGCCTGTGTGGCTGGAGATGCAGCTCCCCTCCACGGCTCCGTCTTCTCGGGGAATGAGAGGTTTAATCTGTGGCGAGATCAGAGCTACTGGGAGCAGGAGGAGGAGGGATGGGAGGCGGATGGAGGGAGGCGGGTGGAAATGAGAAGGAATTTGGGCATCTTAACAAACTCTTAATTACGTTCTCTATCCTCTGCTGGTGGCAGGCGTAAATGGCGGTCCCCGGGGAGCCTCTGATCCACTTTCTGATCTGCAGAATTCACAGCCGAGCTGCTGATCAAAAAGATGGAGCGGCCTAGATGCTTCAAACACATGGGACCTTTTTCCAGTGTGGGACTCATAGCTTGTCATTGAGCGGAAGTTTGAATTGTTGAAATTCATGCTCAAAAAAAAAAAAAAGCAGAAACAGCTCAGCTCCCTTTAAAGACAAGGGGAGAAAAAAAAAAGAGAATTTGAAGAGAAACAGGGAGTGTTCAATGGCTCCATGAATTGATAATGAGCATTCATGCAACGTGCTGAAGGCGTTTGTCCCATATATGAGGCAGAATTCAGTGGAGATGACCTCCACCCACATCCTCGCCGTCCTAATATGCCAGGCACAGCTTTTGATGTTCGCCATCAGCTGAATCCCTGGGGAGGCTCTGCTGTAATAAACCACAGCAGTGAGCGGACTGTAACGCACCCGCCAACAGGAAGTCCTAACCGGTCTGTCCCTTTTGAGTCAGGAGGCCACTGAGACCGGATCACGACGCGTTACTGTGCAGTGCGCCCGCTGACCGCCGGTGTCGCGTACCACGTCCTCCCTCGATGAGAAATCTAACATCAAATACAGAGAGAATATCTTCGGATTTACAGCATCTGTCACGACCACGGCCGTGAAAGATGCTCATTTCTGATTGGCCGGAAGGTGTCCATTACGATTGCGTAATGACAAACATAAAACAAGGAGCGTAAATTAGTGCACAAAGTACATTAAACTGCAGGTAACCATAGCAACAGGGCTTATGTTTGATAACTTTCTAACTGAAATAAACCTACAGTAACCAGTCAGTTAAATTAAAGGGGGCTGTTTGTTAAGTATTTCTGCGCCGCCACAGAGCGTGGCTTCTTGGCGGGAGCAGGTCGGCGGCGATTGTCGCTTCACATGAGCTTCGACCCGTCGCTGCGTTCACAAGACGAGGTGACAGTCTGATCACTAACTCCAGTAGAAGAAAAGACGTGATAGAAACACTAGTTAACATCGGTGTAGCTTTCCACCTCTGGAGACAGATGTTGGCGAGAAAAAGGGAATGAAGTTTCATGCTGAACTCACAACGTTTCTTACAGACTGGTAAGTAAACAGCTGCTGATGCTAACGCTAGCTATGTAGCAACAGCAAAACTTAACAAATAGCTCCTTTAACCACAAACACGAAGCCAGCCTACCGTCTTTTACTTTTCTAAGAAGCAATAGCACAAACCTGGCAACACGATTTCACCTTTTATTTCCATGTATCATAACATTGACTTGTATTTGTTTTCCTGTCGTGACGAGAACCGTGTGCTGGTGTTCCTCAGCGAGCATGAACATCCAGTGATTGGTGAGATACCAGTCACCGAAAAGTAGTTGTTACTTCAATTTCAACAGCCTAATAATGTGTCAGTCAACATTACCCACTGATTAGTTAATCTGTCATAAAGTACATCATACGTCTGTGACCTCAGCACGCTCATGTTTTGAATCTCAAACACTATGTGGTATAATAACCACTTTGCATAAACGCTTATAGGCGTCAGATTCTCCAGTCCCAAGTGCAACACCGATTCCAAGCTGACGCCAATTCGCTGTTGTCAATCAACCGATACTGTAGCAGGGGAAACACCCTCTCTGTTTTCACTGTGGAATAATATGCAATAGATTTTGTGTAATTTGAGTTTATACTGTATTTCCTTATGATAAAAAAAAATGAAAGAATTATTGAATTATGTCAGGGATGTGTGCTGCTGGTGTTTTACCAACATTTGAGGAGATCAGCTTCTCATTATTTCTGCAGGTTGGAGGTGGTTCTGTCTGGGTGAGGCCTCGGCTCGGGAACAGTCTTCTGCACAGTGTCGGAGAGGACACACGGCCTGGGAGTTCCCTCTGCCTTTACACGCCTTTCTTCAGGCAGTAGTGTTTTTATTCTTCTGCGCTACTCGACAACTAATTAGCTCTAAAGCAAGAAATTTGAAAGGCGAACCAGTTTTCTTCTATTTAAGAAAAATAAAGTTAGATTGCAACAGAGGTTTTGAATCAGATCAGTGTATTTTTTGAGGAAATATTGCACGTGCTGGATGAACTTGGAAGGGGTGAGCTGAACGTGCATTGATATATGCAATTACATCCAAGCTATAATTTTCTTCAATCATCACCATAAGCTCAGAGTAAGAGGAGGCTCAGACTGGACACACGGAGCTCTGGGAATATTCCTGGCCTGGCCAATGTGAAATGAAACGGGCAAATCAAAGTGAAAACAACATTGGGTTTGGTTCGGTCCGTCTGCCTCCGTCAGCCCTCCCCTGCTTTTAACCTGACACTATGATGTCTGCCTGTCATTGCAGGCGATCGGCCGCTGTGCACGTACGCAGCAACACAACGCTCAGTGAACTCAAGTGCAGGTGGATGAAAGTGCAGCTAAAAAAAAACAGATATGACCACAAGCAAAGGACGTGGTTAAACTATCCCGAGCACGTCGTAACCTCACAACCGCCCTCTCTGAGTTGACTCTATGTTTAAAAAAAAACTAATAAATGGCATCCTCACTTATGTAGGAAAGCGGGAGAGATGTGTGTGTGCATGGAAATAAGAAAAAATTCATTAATTAAAATAAAAAAGTAGTTTTTGTGTGTAGTAATAAAATTGTGTCACAAGGGTTAGGGTTAGTGAATGAATTTGTGAGTTATGGCCAAAAGAGTGTTTCGTCAGGTCACAGTGACCCGAAACTTTGACTTATTTTCACCAAAATCTAATCAGGTCATCTTAATAATAATGATAATAATAACAATAATAATAATAATTATTATTATTATTATTATTTTTAAAGCACCATAATGCATAAATAATTCAATATAGAAAAGGACAATTAGAGAAAAACACACACACAAACACAGTAAAAGCAATAAAAGGTTGAAATAGAGATGATAAAAATACAATAGAGAGACATTTAAATCTCTGAGTCCAAGTGAATGTTTTTGCCAAATCTAAACAAATTTCCTGAAGGTGCTCTTGAGGTACCACATTCAAGAGGCCTAAACCGTGTTTTGTGAGGTCACCGTGACCTTGACCTTTGACCTTTGGCCACCAGAATCCAATCAGTTCAGCTCGGAGTCCCAGTGAATGTCAAATTTGAGCTGGTTCCATCAAAGCGTTCCTGAGATATATCGCGTCCACAAGAACGGGACGATGAACTCCTCTTCATGTTTTCGGGGGAAAATGTATCTTCCTCCATCTAAATCTTTTCTTTTTTATGTATTGATGTTTTAGTGCTGGTGCATTAATAATACAGACTGTGGTCATGAGGAGAAGCACAATAACCAGTTTACAAACGGCACCTCTGGATTTCAGTTCCTAAAGAGTCACGGTGTTTCACTGTTCCTCACTGATATTAACCGACAGACCCGACACATTATACGGCACCATGCGCTTTCCACAGATACGTGCACCGGCGCAGAGTTTGCACTATCAGCCTACAACCTTTTGTCAGATCACAAAACTCCACATCCTGTGAAATATGGGGACGTCTCTGAACTAGCTGCAGAGGAACATGGGAGATTAGGGAGGAAAAGTGCATTAAGATGCCACGGTTGTAAATATATACGAAGAGAGAGAGAGAGAGAGAGAGAGAGAGAGTGTAAGAGGGAGGAGGAGTGTAGGTTTTTAAGTTGCTGTCACCGGGCTGTCACCATGTCTGTCAGAACAGATCCATCACAGCTCTGACACGTCAGGCTTCACATTTGCATGGAGTGCAGCAGGAGCCCGTCCTTATTATGCATTCTGTCTCACACTAACCTCCCTCTCTCCACCAGATGAACTAACTAGCATCTGAAAGGCATATTTTATAGAACGGCATGAGCTGGGGATGATGGAGAGCTGTTATTGGCTTCTGACAGCGTGTCTGTGTGTGTGTGTGTGTGTGTGTGTGTGTGTGGGGCTTTGGGTACCGCCATCTTCCCAGGTGTACAAGGATCAGCCATCTTGTCAGGTGAGCTGCTGCTAACTAACTATGTAGGGCTTTGACTGTCTCTCTGTAGGCTGACGCCACACACACAGTAACCGAGGTGAGGGGGCGATGAGGACACAGTCGTGTGTGTGTGTGTGTGGCACAGTATGGCAGTGCAGATGCAGTCAGTCCCTCAGTGAGGAAGCCTCCACTGGGACAGACACAGCTGTGGCACGGCATCGGGTTGCTAACGAGCCTTATCACACAGGCGCTAGACTAGAAACACACACGCACACGCACACACACACACCAAAACACATGTGCAGACAACTGTGCACAAACACACACTCAGACAGTCACAAAACTGAGATATGGGGTGATGTACTGGTGTGTTAAACTCTCAATCATACACACTCTGAAATGTGTGTTTGGTTGAGCAAACGCACACACATACACACACTCACACACATTATCTCATAAACATACATACATACACATACCCACAGATGATACACATGCTCCCTGATCTACACACATAATTAAGTATAATATATTGTAATTAATTATAAATGGAGTTAAGTTCTTTAAAGACACACACACACACACACACACACACACACACACACACACACACACACACACACACACAACTAATGAGACAACCACTGAGTCACTGGTGTCAGCTGGTCAATATATCAGCTTATAATGTATGACAAGTGTTAATGTGAAAACCTCATAACTCCATTCTTGGTGATTCTCTCTCTCTCTCTCTCTCTCTCTCTCTCTCTCTCTCTCTAGGGGATGTGTTTCCAGGGGACACAAAAAAGTGATGAACCCGGGCCGGGACGCACTTGCACGGATGTATCGTAACACATCTCTGTGCGCTTGTAGTTCAGCGCTTTTCACTTCCAACAGTCACAAACTCGTGAACACCACCGAGGTCCGTCACTTTTGTTGTGTCCCCTGGAAACACGTCCTCCGTCGTCTGTGTATTTGCTTGTGTCGTCGGTTTTTGCAGCAACGTGTGTGTTTTCAGAATTGACGGAGATGTTTTCTGACTGTTTTCTTCGAGTTTTGTCTGTTTGCATGTGTTTCCTTAAGTTGCGGTGCGTTGAGCCCTCAGGGCCACCGTACCATCCAACCAGTCCTTGGAGATATGTGGAATTAGCTCGATGCCTTCTCCATGTAAACATATATGGAGACTTGACTTGACGTGCGCCCGTCTTCGTGTTGACCTCGCAGCAGTGCACGTGTGTTATAGTGAAACAACAGAGACACACACACACACAAAAAACATCTATGTTCTTATTTGTTTTTATTTTTTTACGGTCACCAGATGAGCAGATACATCATTTTAGAAAAGAAATTGATATTTGCAAAAAAATTATAATACAATTTTCTCAATATAGATTATGTACAGAATGAAATGTAGTCAAACTGAAATAGCATTCTGCCTCTTTGTCATCAAGAAGACAAAGCAGTGAGGGGTCTGAGCGGTCCTGCATAGACCCGGCTCCCTAACCAATAAATATAAACTGTATATATTATGTATGCTGCACTCAGCCAGGCATGGACAACACCAGGGCCAGTTAGTTCTCAGCAATATTCCCTTAATCAGTTCTTGTACATCACTGTGCCACACACACACACACACACACACACACACACACACACTCGCACATCCATGAGAAGCTCAACACACAAATGCACACAGGCCAGAGAACAAATTACAGTTGGGTTACAACAATGGGCCATCTTAACTCATGAAAAGGAAAAAGAAGAAAGCAAAAGAAACTTGTATGGAAATACCCGTCATTGTCCTTGATCAGGAGGGAGAAGTGGCTTTCTGGTCAAAGCTCGCTGGAGCTGGCTGAGTAGCACTTGACATTTGGCCTGATTCAAACAGCCAATTCTACAGAAAGCTACCGAGCTGGAAAATCTCTCCCAGTCTCACAGATCCTGCCTCCTCATCTAGCTCGCCTGCTCCCTCCCTCCCATTCAGCCTCTCGCTGTATCTGTCTACCTTTCTTCTCTCTCTTGTTCCTATTCTCTCTATCTTGAGTGGGACAGGTGCCAGGACAGGGATTGGCGATTGCCACCCCCCTCTTTCCTCCTCCTCCTCCTCCTCCTCCTTTGCCTGTTTTCTCTTATGGGAACGAAGAAAAATAAAATGCACACGAAAGCTTCCTATCCACGCTGGTACTGAAACAGGACAGACAACTGCACGACCACAGAACAAGCACAAGAGAAGACGACAGCAAAGTAAAAGCTGGGACGGTGTCTGCGTGTGTGCGTGTGTGTGTGTGTGTGTGTGGGGGTGTGTGGGGGGGGGGGGGTGATTATAGAGGAGATGCTTGAAGGACACTGTACGCGACACGCTTGCCAGCCGCTTTACCTTGTCACTGGACGCCACCTCTCAAAAAAATCGCCCTCCTCGAGCTCGGTGAGGGGAAGAATTATGACTTTGTGCCAATGAGCGAATACACACACTTGCATAAATCATCCATCTTGTTTGGCGGTTAATTACTCTTGTTTACCCTCCGAGTAACCTCGGGATGGGGCGGCGTGATAGGAGGGAGCCTGGGAAGAGGAGATAGCACCAAATAGTAATCTGCTGACGCTTTTCATCAGTGTGCAATTTGCAGGAGTAAAAGCACATCGCGGGCTTGAACCTGGGTGTTAGTGAATTAGACGGGGGTCGCCTGGGGTCTGAGGACCCGGCGGCTCCATCAACATCCGAGCCCTGACCACCGCCGCTCGCTAAGCTGTTCTGGGGTCAGTCGGTGAAGGAGCCGTGCTGAGGCAGCCCCCCCCCCCCCGGCGCAGGCCAATCAGAGAGCTCCTCAGGATGTACAGCAGGCTCTGATCGTTGCTTATTTCATTACGGGGAAAGCTACATAAATCCACAAAATGGAGAGGAAGAGGCACAGAGGGAATATTTGCATTTCTCCTCTCCTATCATCTCCCCTTATCTCTTCTACCCCAACCCCACCCTCCTGCCTAACACCATCACCCCCCCCCCTCATATCCCTCCCCCATTTAGTGCAGAGTGACTTTAATCATCACTTTCGCCAAAACACATTAAGCTGGTGTGTCCGGAGCTGAAGAGGGAGAGAGTGAGTTGGGGGGGGGTTTGAAAAAACACAGAGTGGCGCATTAGATTTGCAATAGTGATGCATCACTCTGGCATTACTTTGGAGATTAAAGAAGGGACGTTGCATTTCAATGGAGTGGTGCTGATGGTTTGCCTGATGGATGACAGGAAACGCCGCTGTCCACCGCGGAGAGAAGTCGCTCTGACCCTGGAGTTCCCTTCCTTCCTTTACCTCCATCCCTTCTTCTAAATACCTTCTTTTTTTCCCCTCTCCTTCATCCCTAAACCTCAAAGCCTCCCCTGCATTTTAACCCACCTACCCCTCCACCCCCTCACCCCCCCACCCCCCAATCTGAGAGCACCTCTACTCTGAAAGATATTTATGCAGCTGTTTGATCATGTTCCCAAGTCAAAAACAACACCCCCTTTGTAGGAGGAGATAATACTGTAAAGTGGATTGCATACATTAAACTTAAGCCAACACACAACGTGACTTTGCCTGGTCTTTGTGTTACTGCATCTGTATGAAAGGACGGATGTAAAGTGCTTGAGAGCTTAGAACAGGCAGGACGAGACTGGGAGGAGAGCAGAAGAAAGAAAAAAAGAAAACAGCGGGAAATAAAATAAAAAATAAATAAACTGAAGGGCACGAACAAGGGGGTCTTTAGCAGTGGGCTCATTGGGGGGGCAGGTTCAATATGGAGACAGAAGGCTTTATAAACAGGGAGGAAAGAGAGGAGGAGGAGGAGGAGGAGGGTGCGGGGGTGAAGGGAGTCCCCGGGAAAAACGAAATGACGATACGTATTTTGCTCTACAGTCTCAGAGAAACAGAATCACAGTCAGTCAGTCCGAGGGTACACCCCCCCCCCCAGCAGCCTGGCCCAGTAGTGGGGTGAGCTTTCCAGTCATGTGTCTTATCCACAACCCTACAGGACGCCTTGGGTTCACCCCGGCACCCAGCTCTGGTTACTGTGTGCCGGCGGCGGGCAAGCGAACGCCCCTAAGCTCATGCCCATCCCCATGCCCACGCCCTGGGACAGAGAGCCGTCGAAGTTGAAGTCCATGCTCTCCGTCTCCATGAAGTCATTGAGCAGGATGGAGTCTACGTCACAGTCCAGGCTATTGGGTATGTTCTCCATCTCCAGGGTGGCGGCCATTCTGCTGTGGGAGTTGTGCTGTTGCCCCTGGTAACCGGCATTGTTGTGGTAGTAGCCATGCCAGGAGTCAGTCATGCCCTGATGGTGGGCTCCCGGGTAAGGCTGGTGACGGGGGTGAGGCGCGGACGCCAGGCGACAGGGGTCCTGGGGAACGTCCATGACGCCGGCGGGGTTGGGCGGCAGGGACGGCGACGTCGGGAGGTGGGGGCGGGGCCCGTAGTGGTTGGAGGTTTTGAGGCTGTAGGGCTGCAGGATGTCAGTGCTAACCCGTGGGGAGAGGGCCTGCGGGTGAGGCCCGCTGTGCATAGGGTTATGGGGGTTGTGGCTGTGCATGTGACTCTGGCCGGAGCGAGGGTTGTGGTCGTGGCTGGGGTTCACTTTGTTACTGTGACCGTGCTCGTGACCCGGGCCGTAGTCGTGCGCAGGGAGGGGCTTGTGGCTGTGGCTGTAGTCGAGGCTGGCTTGGTGTTTGTGACCCTGATTGTGGTTCTGATGGTGGGTTGTGTTCTGGTCATGGACGGAGCCGTGGCCGTTGTGTAGACTGGGATTGTGAGCGTGCTCTTGGCTGTGATTGTGGCTGCGGTTCTGATTGTGGCTGTGCTGGCTGTGAACGCCGTTGGTTCCCTGTGTTATTAGTGTGTGTGTTTCCCGCCCCTGGCCCAGCACTGTGTCTTTGTTGCAGTACGAGGGACCTCCGGTGAGCAGACTCTGCAGGGCATTGTTCTCTGAGTAGCCCCTCATCGGGCGCTGGAAGCTGACTGGCTTGTTCTCCTGGATGGTCTCCATGGGAGTGTGGTGCCGGAGCATGCCCATAGAAGGCTGTCCGTACATGGGCCCGCAGTACGAGCCCTCTGCCTTGGGCCCAGGCACATAGGGATAACTGTTGCATTTGATTTGCGGCGGCTGGGGGTAGCCGCTCTCATCTAGACTGATAGCCCCGGTCAGGTCAGTCAGCTGGGGCAGTTCCACGGTGGGGCAGTGGCCCCCAGTTCCCAGGGCCGGGGAACGGGTGCTGGTGGGGCTGGGGTACAGTCGAGGGGAGGCCGAACAGGACAGCCCGCCCTCCTCCGGTTCGTCGGCCTCCGCCTCAGCCAGGATCGGGGACAGGCAGCCGCTCAGCGTGGAGGCAGAGGAGGAGGTGCGGGAGTGGAGATCTGTCCAGGTGTCGTACTCCTCGCCCCCAATGCCCACACCTCCTTTCCCTGCCGGACTGCCGTGCTCCGGGGAGCCTTGTAATGCAGGTCCGCCCCCCTGACCTTGTCCCCGTCCGAGGCCCACAGCCCCGGCTCTCTTCCGGCTGATGCGACCCTTGGTCTTCAGGTAGCGGGTGCCGTTGTCTATGGAGGCCGCGCGTCGCCTCGGCCCCTTTCCCATTTTCCCGCCTTCTGGGTTCAGCATCCACCAGGAACTTTTCCCCGTCCCTTCGTTTTGCACCCGTATGAAGCGACTGTGCAGGGACAGATTGTGTCTGATTGAATTCTGGAAGAGGAGAGGAAATGGGGAAGGAGATGGTGGGAGAGAGAAGGGAGAGAGAAGGGAGAAAGAAGAGATAAACATTAACACCCAAGGGAACATTTAGGGTTAAATAATCATTTCTTGAGAACACAAAGTCATTTCAAATTATGACCAAACTATCAAGGCTGCACAGCAAGCGAGAAAAAGGATGGATAAAGAAAGAGAGGGAGATGGAGGGGAGAGCAAAGAGGACAGGGAGAGTAAAGGACCAATCGATACCTCCCCTGACCAACCTCTCTTCTCCACACGCGCTCACTGAGTCATAATATGGACATGGGTGCAGCCTCCACATCAAACCATCACCAAGGTTACAGAAATGAATCACGCAAGGCAACCCAATCACAGACAGCCTGTATCGATTGCAAGGGCCTCCAAATATGAGAGCCTGAGATCCAGCCAGACACAGGGAGGGAGGGAGGGAGGGAGGGAGGGAGAGAGAGAGAGAGCTCGTCCTTCCTCCTCCCCTCCTCTGTGTTATTACTGGAGTGAAGAAAAGGTGGAGTCTCTCATAGGAGTTGACCAATTTGGTTCTCATTCAGAGACTTCCAAAATCATTTCTTTTCAAAGGTCACACACTCCTACCAAGCAAGC
>NW_019174528.1:1935606-2004416 GCF_002260705.1 Seriola dumerili | reverse complement strand
TAACCCACCTACCCCCCACCCCCTCACCCCCCCACCCCGCAATCTGAGAGCACCTCTTACTCTGAAAAGATATTTATGCAGCTGTATTGATCATGTTCCCAAGTCAAAAAACAACACCCCCTTTGTAGGAGGAGATAATACTGTAAAGTGGATTGCATACAATTAAACTTAAGCCAACACACAACGTGACTTTTGCCTGGTCTTTGTGTTACTGCATCTGTATGAAAGGACGATGTAAAGTGCTGAGAGCTTAGAACAGGCAGGACGAGACTGGGAGGAGAGCCAGAAGAAAGAAAAAAAGAAAACAGCGGGAAATAAAATAAAAAAATAAATAAACTGAAGGGCACGAAACAAGGGGGTCTTTAGCAGTGGGCTCATTGGGGGGGCAGGTTCAATATGGAGACAGAAGGCTTTATAAACAGGGAGGAAAGAGAGGAGAGAGGAGGAGGAGGAGGGTGCGGGGGTGAAGGAGTCCCCGGGAAAAACGAATGACGATACGTATTTTGCTCTACAGTCTCAGAGAAAAAGAATCACAGTCAGTCAGTCCGAGGGTACACCCCCCTGCCCCCCCCCCCAGCAGCCTGGCCCAGTTAGTGGGGTGAGCTTTCCAGTCATGTGTCTTATACCAAACCCTACAGACGCCTTGGGTTCACCCCCGGCACCCAGCTCTGGTTACTGTGTGCGGCGGCGGGCAAGCGAACGCCCCTAAGCTCATGCCCATCCCATGCCCACGCCCTGGGACAGAGAGCCGTCGAAGTTGAAGTCCATGCTCTCCGTCTCCATGAAGTCAATGAGCAGGATGGAGTCTACGTCACAGTCCAGGCTATTGGGTATGTTCTCCATCTCCAGGGTGGCGGCCATTCTGCTGTGGGAGTTGTGCTGTTGCCCCTTGGTAACCGGCATTGTGTGGGTAGTAGCCATGCCAGGAGTCAGTCATGCCCCTGATGGTGGGCTCCCGGGTAAGGCTGGTGACGGGGGTGAGGCGCGGACGCCAGGCGACAGGGGTCCTGAGGGAACGTCCATGACGCCGGCGGGGTTGGGCGGCAGGGACGGCGACGTCGGGAGGTGGGGGCGGGGCCCGTAGTGGTTGGAGGTTTGAGCTGTAGGGCTGCAGGATGTCAGTGCTAACCCTGGGGAGAGGGCCTGCGGGTGAGGCCCGCTGTGCATAGGGTTATGGGGTTGTGGCTGTGCATGTGACTCTGGCCGGAGCGAGGGTTGTGGTCGTGGCTGGGTTCACTTTGTTACTGTGACCGTGCTCGTGACCCGGGCCGTAGTCGTGCGCAGGGAGGGGCTTGTGGCTGTGGCTGTAGTCGAGGCTGGCTTGGTGTTTGTGACCCTGATTGTGGTTCTGATGGTGGGTTGTGTTCTGGTCATGGACGGAGCCGTGGCCGTTGTGTAGACTGGGATTGTGAGCGTGCTCTTGGCTGTGATTGTGGCTGCGGTTCTGATTGTGGCTGTGCTGGCTGTGAACGCCGTTGGTTCCCTGTGTTATTAGTGTGTGTGTTTCCCGCCCCTGGCCCAGCACTGTGTCTTGTTTGCAGTACGAGGGACCTCCGGTGAGCAGACTCTGCAGGCATTGTTCTCTGAGTAGCCCCTCATCGGGCGCTGGAAGCTGACTGGCTTGTTCTCCTGGATGGTCTCCATGGGAGTGTGGTGCCGGAGCATGCCCATAGAAGGCTGTCCGTACATGGGCCCGCAGTACGAGCCCTCTGCCTTGGGCCCAGGCACATAGGGATAACTGTTGCATTTGATTTGCGGCGGCTGGGGGTAGCCGCTCTCATCTAGACTGATAGCCCCGGTCAGGTCAGTCAGCTGGGGCAGTTCCACGGTGGGGCAGTGGCCCCCAGTTCCCAGGGCCGCGGGAACGGGTGCTGGTTGGGCTGGGGTACAGTCGAGGGGAGGCCGAACAGGACAGCCCGCCCTCCTCCGGTTCGTCGGCCTCCGCCTCAGCCAGGATCGGGACAGGCAGCCGCTCAGCGTGGAGGCAGAGGAGGAGGTGCGGGAGTGGAGATCTGTCCAGGTGTCGTACTCCTCGCCCCCAAATGCCCACACCTCCTTTCCCTGCCGGACTGCCGTGCTCCGGGGAGCCTTGTAATGCAGGTCCGCCCCCCTGACCTTGTCCCCGTCCGAGGCCCACAGCCCCGGCTCTCTTCCGGCTGATGCGACCTTGGTCTTCAGGTAGCGGGTGCGTTGTCTATGGAGGCCGCGCGTCGCCTCGGCCCCTTTCCCATTTTCCCGCCTTCTGGGTTCAGCATCCACCAGGAACTTTTCCCCGTCCCTTCGTTTTGCACCCGTATGAAGCGACTGTGCAGGGACAGATTGTGTCTGATTGAATTCTGGAAGAGGAGAGGAAATGGGGAAGGAGATGGTGGAGAGGAGAAGGGAGAGAAAGGGAGAAAGAAGGAGATAAACATTAACACCCAAGGGAACATTTAGGGTTAAATAATCATTTCTTGAGAACACAAAGTCATTTCAAATTATGACCAAACTATCAAGGCTGCACAGCAAGCGAGAAAAGGATGGATAAAGAAAGAGAGGGAGATGGAGGGGAGAGCAAAGAGGACAGGGAGATAAAGGACCAATCGATACCTCCCTGACCAACCTCTCTTCTTCCACACGCGCTCACTGAGTCATAATATGGACATGGGTGCAGCCTCCACATCAAACCATCACCAAGGTTACAGAAATGAATCACGCAAGGCAACCCAATCACAGACAGCCTGTATCGATTGCAAGGGCCTCCAAATATATGGAGCGCTGAGATCCAGCCAGACACAGGGAGGGAGGGAGGGAGGGAAGGGAGGAGAGGGAGCGGGCGGTATTTGGCAGGAGAAGATCTGGAAGAGCACCAGAATTAAAAAAAATAAATAAAATAGAAGCACTCATACACAGGGCTGGAATAAGATAGAGGGAAAGTAAACGGGGGTGGGGGGGGGAGGGGGTGAGAGGAGGGGTGGGACATGCTCTTTTAACCTCTTTTTTAAAACCCATTGCACAATTAACATAACCGAAGGCAACGATGACGGATATCGTTGTGACGAAGTCTTCCCGCGAGTAGCTTTGAACGAGGGAGGGGGGGGGGCAGTTGTGGGCGAGCATATAGTAGGAAGGGGGGGTGGGGGGGATAAGCCTCTCCAGACCCCTGTTTAAGTGTCTGAGTGACGGCTGTATAGTTAATCCAAGGCTCCGCAGCAGCATTTGAAGCCAGTGCCAACCTGGAGTGAGTTGATGAGATCTAAGCCTGCCTAAAGGAGAGCTTAGCAGGGATACACATCATCTCAGCTGGCCAAGTTAGTTTAAGTACAGCGTGTTCATCCAAATCTTTCCTGTTTGTGTCATTATTCACACTCTCTCCAGCTTTCCTCCCGTCTCTTTTTTTTTTTTTTTTTTATATTTGCCGTCTCTTTCTTTTCCTCTTTTGCTGTTTAGTTTTTTTTTTTTGGTTCTTTTGGGAGAAACTAACACCCCCCCCACCCCCCCCCACTCGCATCTCTTCCCTTCACCCCCAACTTCTACCCCATGCACGCAATCACTCACTTTTCTTTTTCCTCTCTTGAGATATCTATCTATTTCTGCCTTGTTTATTACCTGCACACAGCTCACAATCTCTGTCTCCTGATATCTGGAGCCATTCTCTATCTTCATTCACTCCCCGCCTCCTGTCCAATTTTCCTGCTCCCAGCCCCATTCATCTCCCTCTCCCGAGTCCCAGCGTCTCCTGATCACGACATTGCTCATTCTCTCCCTCTCTCCACATCCATCCACTCATCACCTTACGCAACTTCCCTCGCCCCTCTCTCTCTCTCTCTCTCTCTCTTTCATTCATTCATTGCCACTGAAAGGCGAGTGAATATTAGGAAACGGCAGGAGATGCAAATCTGTGTTCAATGGAGGAGAAGGGGGGGGGGGGGGGGGGGGGGGGGGTGTAATCCATACAGTGTGCATATGTTACTGTGGCAGCACGCGGAGCTGCATGGCTGTGAACTGGACGGCCGGCTGAAGGAGGTGACAGCTCTTTGTTGCTGCGGCTTAATATGAAAAGCACAGCATCCAGAACAGCAGGTAATAGGTTTCAAGCAAAAAATGTTTACAGGGGGAATTCAGCTTTAAGTGGGTTTCAGATCAGTCTTGTATCTCACTACTATTCTCATTCATGCCCCCTCCACACACACACACACACACACACACAAACACACACACACATCTCCTCAGCGTGACTCCTAACAGGTAATTTCATCCCATTCTCCATTCAAATCACGCCGCTTTGGCTAGACTCTGTTCACAGACGTGGAAATTGGATAGTAGAGATGGTTTTTTTTTTATTTATTTATTTTTTTATTCTTCTGCTGATCAGAGGGGTCCTCTCCAAAAAAAAAAAAAAAAAAAAAACCAGGTCGGCAAAATTGCACATGCTCGCCGTTTGGCGGCGAAATAGACCCGACTTCACTTCTCAGCTGCGGCGCGCCACGGAGCGCAGACTTAATCAAAGACAAATTGAACGATGACGCTGTGCGAAAAGAGGGCCGCCAGTGGAGGCGACCTGCATCAGGTGATCTGAGAGCGGCGCCCTGACAGGTTCCTCCTCAACATGACAGCTCTGGCTGGGCGTAGCCATGGCAACAGAGTAAACCAAAAGAGGGAGAAATGAAGAGAGTGGAGGTGATGGTGGGGAAGAGATGGGGAGTGGGTGGGTTGGGGAGGGCGGGGGGGTTAGAGGAGGAGGGGGGGGGGGTTGATGCTGTTTGATGCTGCAGGCAACTCCAAACAGCCTTTTATCTGAGTCTGTCAGATTCCTGCTTCCAATCCACCAGGGAGGCTCAATCACCAGTAGTCCCAATGCCTCACTACCTGTACCAAGCTGTGATTAGCAGCCGTGTGTGTGTGTGTGTGTGTGTGTGTGTGTGTGTGTGAATAGAAAGAGATCTCCTGTACAACTACCAGAGCAACAATTATACCACAACTGCTGTTCCCCTTCACCTGCTGGTGCATTGTACAGTACTGTGATGTGGCGGCTTCCCTGCATTGCCTTCTGAATATAATGCGATTAAATCAACATTCTTTAAAGACTTTTTGTAATGAAACTGCTCACAGCGAAAATTCGGCGCTAATATTCGCCAGCTAATTCTGTGGCTAAGTGAGGTTTCTAAATGATCGACCCCTTAACTGAACACAGGAGTGCAATGCAGCACCAATGAATCATCCACAAATCAGCAAAAGACAAATGAAGATATAAAAGACCTAGAGTTCTTTAAAGCGCCATATTTTCTTCTTCTTCTGTGTTTTATTTTGAAGTTTTGATCCATTAGAAAATATATCTGTGGTTTTAACAACCAGAAACCATCTCAGTGTAGTTTTACATCTCCTCTCTCAGGCGTCTCTCTGGAGCTCTAGTAACAACAGGTCGATGAGCCAATCAGAAGAGAGGAGGTTCTGAGCCTCTCTTCTGATTGGCTGACTTGTTTTCTGAGTGATCCAATAAAAATGTAGCAGATTTCAGGTAAAATCACTCAGAGAAACCAAATCCTGTAAAGGTTTGGATGCTGGGTCCAGGTGGGCGGGGCTTGGTGACTGCTTTGTTGTGACATCACAAAGTTCCAGAAGTCCTGACGGCTGGTTTTAAGGCTCAGTTTCTGAATACAGGCTGTGTGCATTTCTCTGTGGACTGAGGCTTTGATACTTTCACAGTATTAATATAGAAGCTAGACCTGATCTATAATCACACTAATCATGGACAGAGACCTTTACACTGGAGGAGCTTTAAGCTTCATATTCAGTAGTTTCATAACAACTGAGCTGATTGACATGAATCAATTTAGGTTATGCACTTTAAATTGACAACCAGTATGCAATTCATCAAGACAATAAATATGTATCCAATCAAACTAACTTAAATCCATCATATTTACTACTTTGTGTCAATATAATAAGGTTTTATATATTTGGTTTCTGCTGTTTTGTATCCAGTTCATTAGGTTTACCTAATAATAACTGTACAGTCATTTTGGAGGATGCAGTTTGTGGGGCTGTTTAACTGTTACATTATACAAACAGGTTTTTCTGTTATTTTTTACAGCCAGTTTTAATTCAATCACATTCGAAAAAAATAACAGAAACACCTCTGTTTACCTCACTCTACCAGTGGCATCTGGCAGGAAAATATACTAGTTTTGGAGTTACTGTAATTTATAGATCGAAAATCCAATAAAAGAAAAATAATGTTACTTTCTATAACCCACTTTGTGGCTAAAATACATGCATCTCCCATTACTTCTAAATCATTCTTCATTTATTTATGGTATTATGAGTATTTCAATGTGTCTATTAGCTTCATTGGTATTCTGTACTGAATGTTGTCCTGTGTATTCTGTTGACACTATGAACTCAAACAAAATAAGCTCAAAAACATCTTTTTTCTTTTAATGGCAGTGAAGTTCACTGAGATGCAACTAATGAAAATAACAGCGTCGCTTGTTTTAGTAAATGCCAAAAAACATGTCATCGGACACCACAGACGACTGTTTCAGTAAAAGTCGGTTTCTCAACCAGGATCCCAACTACTGCTCCCTAGCCTTAACCTTAAGTAGTTATAGTTGTAACCATGACAACAAACGTTCCAAAACCTTAAGGAAGCAGCAGCTTCAACCCAAACCACCATCTATCCACAGACCTTAATCATGTGGTTTCTGTGCCTGAACCGAACCAAACCTCAATCACAGAGGTGTCAGATCGGGAAATGGTTTTATTTTTGCAACAGCGATCTGCAACTGACAGATGAAAACGTCCCGCCACTGGAGCTGTGAGAAAACACATGCTTACTGTATATGTCTCATTGTGGAAGGTAGTTCATGAAATTTGGAGCATTTGTTGGTAAAAACGAGCCTGAAAAAACGATTCTGGTGAAGATGTACTGAAAGCGAAGGTACACATGCAGTGGGAGCTAAACTTAACCAAAACTTTGGGTAGACCAGTGGTTCCCAACCTGTGGGCTGTGGCCCACCAGGGGGACGCGAAGGTTTTGCAAGTGGGCCGACAAATCATCTGCAAAACAGTGCAGTTATAATATAAATATAATATGTAAATATAAAAAAATGTTTAAATGTTTTAAAAGAAATTATCTTTATTAATAATTTATCATTTTAATACATAGAATAGAAGGGATAATTTGGCTTTCTGGGGTCGGATGTGGGCCGCCAACATTTTGGAGATTTTCAAGCTGCCATGAGTTGGAAAATTTTGGAAACTGCCGGGACCAAATAAATAAATGCAATAGACCAAATAAACCTGTGCAAGGATGCTGTTATCCTCTTCAGTGATTGACTATTACTGCTGTAATTAACATAACAATACCATCCACTTTAAGGCTAAGTGCAACAATTAGGACAAAACCACAGGAAGAAAACAAAAAGGAAAAATCAGGGAACCTCATAAATCAACGTGACTGTGTTGCAGGACTGGACCATCACATGCGATGGGACGGAGGAGAGTCGTGGTTATCGGAGCAATCAAAGGCCATATAGCAGGAGATGTCACTGATTGGCACACCGTCAGTCACAGTGGAGGCGCTGATCAGTGAAATCCTCCGGCGTAGTCTTTGGCTGGGATGAAACCCGCAGCCTCTCAGCCCTCCACGGCACACAGCTGCCCATCCCTGCTTCTTCAGCGTATATATTAACTTGTCAGAAAGACTGATTCTGGAGTGGAGCAGCCCGTTCACTCCGCTCTCGGCCTTTGCCTCTCTGCCACTGCAGGAGGAGATGGACTGTTGCAGAGGAAAAAAACGCTGACTGAATCTGGCCTCAACATCCACGCTGCTCCTCCACAGGGAACCCGCCGCACTGTATATACTCCACGACTGTATATTATATTTATAACTACTGACTAAGTTTGATCTTGACACACTGCTGCTTTTACTGAGTCAGGGGATAGTCAGTCCAGTGGTTAGCTAATGGCCCGTGGACGCACAGGTCTGTCGACACGATTCTTTCACTTTTACCTTTTTCCAAAACGCCAGGAAACGATTTATGTACGGAAGATTTTAAATGCCACAAACACACACTTTTTACTGTGACATAATTCAATTAAAAAAAACATGTTAAGTGACAAGTATTTAGCCTTTTGGTTTTAACAATTGATTGAATTTTTTTTTATTTTTTTTTATTGTGACAGGTATTTTCCATGCCACATTAAAATCAAATCATAACAAAGAAAGCGACGTGAAGAGATATAGCAGAAGGCAGCAAACACCTGACAGAACTAAATACAAAGAAAAGTGATTAGTTTTCATGAGAACAACTAAGAGCTTTTTCTTTTCTTTTTTTTTTTTAAGAGGAACAATTTGTTCCAGTGGCCACTCACTGTATTACAATGAAAAACATCCCTGCTGCCCAAAAAGCATTTTCTCCACAGACCACCACTATAAAAGCAAATATCTGTGAATCTGTTGACAGGACATCTACAACTGCACACAAGGTCGGTTATTAGTTTTTTTTGTTTTTAAATGGAGGTTTTACATCTGTAAAACTTTCCAAGAAAAATTGATTTTAAGAGCATTAGTGCAAGACCATCGGAGGAAACACTAATGTGCACGTGCAGCGGGTTTGCACGACGTGGAAGCAAAGTTTCTTGCCCTTCAGCCCTGAATGTGACACTGCAGGATGAATGTTGCAGTGTATAACCAGAGAGTCAAGCAGGTTAACCTAACTTACAGGAACAAAAAGGACACTCACTGTAGGTTTCTCTGAACAGTATTTTAGCCTCCTGTTGTGCAGTCAGAACCAGAGCGACAGTCACGTTTCCCAAAATCGTTTCAGCCACTTTTTGTGGCTTTCTTCTCCACGAGTCGTACGTCATCAGTGAAGGTCAACTTATCATGAAGCGCCTGGTGATACTGTAGGTCTCTGCTTACCGGGTTTTTGACATGTAACATTAATAATGCTAAAGTACAAAGGAGTAACTAGTCAGTTTAAACTGTCGGCCATACTACTGTTTATCATTTCTTTGTGTGAATGTGATTACAGCAGCAGCCTCAGAGCCGACCCTGTCCCAGCGACCGACACGGCGGAGGACGAGCAGGAGTCCTCCAGCTTTGACTGTCGACTCTCTAAAGTACAAACCCTTTATCGATGCAAAACTGTAATTCTGTGCCAGTGTTTGAAAGAAACAGACACTTAAGAGAAGGACAAAAGTCTGAACATTGACAGAAAAACCATCAACGGTTGGGTTTGTTCTCTTTTCATGCTCGCCCTGTCAGTCATCTCCATCCTGCCTGCACTGTGATTTACTCTAACCGCCTTAAACTACCACTCATTAGTTTGTGCTACTTTGTATCTGTGCAGTTTATTTTCTGTCAAAGGCCTGGCTCTGTTTCCTGTCTTCTGTTGCTCAGTGGTAGCATGAAAAGTTAACCGCAGCTGACAAATATGAAATGTGTGAATGTAATGTAAGACATCTTCTGTGAAAACATTAAAACTTCATATTTTCCTTCTTCTTCTATGTTTTATTTGAAGTGTTGATCCATAAGAAGATAAGTTTGTGGTTTTTAACAACCAGAAACCATCTCAGTGTAGTTTTACATCTCCTCTCTCAGGCTTCTCTCTGGAGCTCTAGTAACAACAGGTCGGATAGCCAATCAGAAGAGAGGAGGCTCTGAGCCTCTCTTCTGATTGGCTGATTTGTTTTCTGAGTGATCCAATAAAAATATAGCAGATTTCAGGTAAAAAACACTCAGAGAAACCAGTTCCAATCCTGTTTGGATGGTGGGTTCAGGTGGGCGGGGCTTGGTGACTGCTTTGTTGTGACATCACTAAGTTCCAGAAGTCCTGACGGCTGGTTTTAAGGCTCAGTTTCTGAATACAGGCTGTGTGCATTTCTCTGTGGACTGAGGCTTTGATACTTTCACAGTATTAATATAGAAGCTAGACCTGATCTATAATCACACTACACATGGACACAGACCTTTAGACTGGATGGAGCTTTAAAGCTAATGTAATGCGAGGCCTGTGGACTTGCAGTTATAGATCATTGTTACATCTTTATTACATCTTTCATTGATGTAGTCACACAGCTACTGACTATTTTTAAAATCTAAATACAGCATCATCCCTGCTGGAACTTTTTAGGTAATAAAAAACGTCAATGAAATATTGTTTTCCCCAAGTGCAAAAATGAGCTCTGTTATGCAAAAATCAGGTTTGAATTGCCAGACAATAAATAAGACTGATGTGCCATGCTACCATCGAAAACAGATGTAGCCATCCACTTCCCTGTTGCTCAGTCTACTCTGGATGGACAGACTCCACTGATGTTCGTCTGAGCAAACAGCTGCTAGAGGTCCTGCAGCTCCTGCTTCACCCTCTGTCACAAGCTTCACATTTCCTAGATTATTGTTTTTGCTGCTTTGACTCAGCAGGACACCGAGCGCAGCTGAGGAGGAAGGGGAGAAGTTTCTTTCAACACATGCAAACCTCTGGACGCTGGCGTCCACATCAGAATCACCAGCACTGACTTTTCCATTCAATTAAATTTTCAAATTAACTCACATCCTTTATGCAGACAGGACTTCACTAATTGTGCACGAGCAGTTATCTTAAAATGCCTATTTCAAAAAAGGTGCTGAGTGATGCACACAGGTGGGTATATGTTTGATTCATCATACACCATGATCCATTTCTTCAGTCTATCTGTGTGCTCAATATATGTTTATATTTTACAAGCATATCACTTTACATACAGCTTGCTATAAAAGTTTACATGGGCAATTTGAACCTTGTTTTGCTGGTAAAAACTGGTCAATTTGTTTAGTTTATTTGTCACTTGTTCTGACAATTAAACAAAGAGCAACAGACAGATTTATAGAAGAACAGTTGAGGTAAAGACATCCTCACTTCTGGTCTGTAGCTCCAAAGAAATACACTTTCTGTAATGCACCTCAAAAGCATCTTTATTTAGACCGTGATGACATCAGGAGGGTTATTTTTTTCAGTTTCACTTTGGAAAGCTCTTTCCAGAGCCACATAAAAGAGAATACAACTGTTGTCACGGGCTTCGTACCACACCCTGTGGTGAGTAAATGAAACTTCATGTGTAAAAGCAGTGAAGTGTCTCTTTAACATACTCCAACCTGAGCAAACAGAGGATGGACAGGAACATCTGTACGGTCTAATTCAGTCTACTACAGCTTAAACTCACCCTTTGTTTCAGGTTGTGTTGAAACTGAGAAAGGTGGATTGACCCTCTGTGATTGTACGTCATGTTACATTGTGGGTTGCTATTATTTTGTCCAGCCCTGGCACCTATATTTATATTGAGACCTTGTCTCCAAACAGCTTTTTAAATGGTTAGAAAATGTGTGCTCTCTTCAGCAGGACGCTGTGTTCCCACATCCTCCATTTCAGAATCGCAATAACAGAGCAATGGCTAATTTTCTTGATTATTATTATTTTCTACCCCCTTGTCCCTTTTTTATTCTGGGTTAGCTAGCTAACACTAATTACATCCATTGCAAATTATCCAGTTTGTGTTGCATAGCAACAAGAATGATGTAACCCATTGCACCCTTTTCCCTCTTGCTGTCTCTCCGTTTCTAGCAATTCTCTCCACAGAGCTTTGTGTCTGAGTAGAGAAAAGCCTCCATATTAATTCTACAGACTAACTAATATCAAAATATATCTGGACCTTGTCAAACAACAGAGGAAAAAAACTGTTTCCAGCCTTTTCTGCACCTTTTTTTTTTTTTTTTTTTCAGGCCGTTAAAGATGTGGAGATCAAATCATATCTGCTGTTTTCTAGACTCTGCAGTCCGGGCAGCGCTGTACAACACACACACTACATATTTAAACAAATGTCACCACATATTTTTCACAACTTGACACGTTCACCTAAATGTGCACGCGCACTCCGACTCTCGCACACACACACACACACACACACATATACACACACCCCCACCCACCTCAAACTGGCAATCATACTTAATCCCTCTCCAGCCTGAGTAATCCCCGACAATCCAAGGCTAATCCTGGTTAATTCTGGGCACTCCTCAGCTGGGTTTCACCCTGAAACCACAGAGACAGGGTGGGGATTGGTCGGATCATGGCGACCGAGGGTGGGCGCGGTGTTGATAGACATAATTGGTCGGGCAGTTATTGGAAGCCAAGAAAAACAAGCACAGGTTTTTCACGGGTCTTGGAAAAATAAATCTGGATTGACCCCCATCTACGTCACGTCACAGCCTCACTGTGGTTCGTGGTAGAAAACATGTTTTTCACCAGCGTCCTGGGTGTTTTTGCATGTCCACACTCGTACTGTTACTTTGTCTGGCTGCTGTGAGAACCTGAGCTGGGAAATAGATTACATTTCATTAAAAAAATAAAAAAATAAATAAAAAGGTTAAAGGAAAATAAAAACACACGCAGGATATACAGTATAAGCCATTCCTCTGCTGTAAGGGGCTTCTGAGAAGTCATTAGCCTCTATTCAATCAGCTCTACCTACCCAAGCTCCTAGCTCAATTCTTCTTAGCGGCTATTGATCCTGATTCCAAAATGAAGCACTTAAGACGCCTTGATCAAGCTGCTGCTTAATCTAGCGTAAAGGAGATTGAGACCTTTTCACCTCGTGTCTCAGACTTATTGCTTTGGCACGGTGGTACAGTGACAGTCGGAGCACACACTTCACTATCACAGCCTCAGTTTGGGTTTTATAGTCTGTTTAAGCCCCTTTGGTGCAGCGCGGGCGGCAGGAACACTTTCACTCTCTGCCATTTTGAAAAAAGCTGTCAATATACACAAAGCCAAGAGTGTTAATGAAGCAATATGTCACTGACAGGGGATGGATGAGGATGCTTTGTTAAAAACAAGGAGGCCTCTGGTGTTTGCACGCTCAACTGTGTGCCTGTTCAATTGAGTTTGCACATGGAAACTGCAGGATATGTGTGTTTGAACTGTTGGTATACTCATGAGAGCGTGAAAGCAGAAGCAAAAAGGAAACTGATTTACCTTCTGCTGCAGCTCTGTCAGCAGCGAGACGGGAAACAGGTTGCAGAGGAGTTCTGCTCATGGACATTTTTATAGGCTGCTTTTACCTCTGTATCCTCGCAGGAGAGAAGCCTCTTGCAGGGGATTCTTTAGAGGATTCAGTAGAACATCATGTAGTGGATTTTATAGTGCTGTCTGCTTCATATTTTAAGGAGCCCACCTCTAATTTATGACGCATTGCACGGCACATGCAAGAGGAGGGTTGCGTTTTAAATTCCATGCAGCACTCCATTAGATGTGGTCCGGCACAATCCCGCCGAGTGTTGCGGGGATTGTTCTACGCCGCCTTGTTGAGAAGTGGTGGGACTAGGCAAAGCTGTTTTCTCCCCTTGCTCAACCATTATTTATTAATCCATTTCACACAGCCAGGAGTCATTATGCACGGTCCTGTCAATGGGTATCTCTCTATGCTGCACATTTATTTGATAATAAGCAGGAGTGGGGGAGAAGATAAAAGCGCTGACTGCGTTCATTGTGGAGCGTTTTCTGCAGGCGGGGAGACTTAAATGAGAGCAGCCAGGCTCTGTGTGGGAATGGGTCTCGTCTGCTAAGCCTGTCTGGAGGCAATCGATGGAAATTAGTCAACGCTAAAGATTCACTTCCTGTGACTGATGTCACGGGCAGCGCTTGTCTCTTTGAAGGGAAATAAAGAAGTGGGAGGCTGAGGGATTAATGGGGTTGGAGAAGGTGTGAGCATGCGGAGTTTGGGTGGGAGCTAAGCTGGGAAAAAAATGCTTTTCTTTTGGCCGACTGCAGGACAATAATGGGTCAGAGCATCCACAGGAATACACTGCAGCCAGCAACAATAACACAGTTGTATATAAGGCCAGGAGCAGCACAGACCAAGATGTGCATTCACATTTTCATAACAATAGTTGTGCTGCTACCGTTAAAACATCACGACCGACACAGTGTTTAAAGCTGCAAATACTGAAATATGATTTAATAGTCGTAACAGAAACTGACATGGTTAAATGGCTCTTGTAGCACATGTAGCAGCTTAAATAACACTTATGGAAAGACTGAATGCTACAATACAGCAGGTTAAAACAAAGGAGCCTTTGAGAACAAGTGAGGAACTGCATTTGTAAAGTATTTTTAAACTGGTGGTTCTTTGAGCCATGACCACTGACCCCATCAAAGAATCTTTGAAGAATCCTACTTCCTCAGTGTGAAGGAGGAATGATGGTGTTTGTCACACTAGCAGCAGTTTCAGCCGCACACTGGCAATGTGTGCGACAGTATGATCAGAGTTAGTGTCTCCAGCAGTTGTACTGAGGCCGCCTTCTGAAAGGTGCACCAGTTAGCTTCTCCTCAAAGTACAGCTGAGGGACTAGAGCCAGCCCTCAGGCGACAGAAGGCCTTTCACTCCCCCTTACTCCCTGCGGAGCTCCACAAGCTCGGGGGGGGGGGGGGGGGGGGGGGACAGAGACACACGGCAGACAGGGAGGGAAGAGACGGGCGGAGAGAGGCAGGGAGCAAAGCATCGTCTGGGGCTAACCTGAGAAAGGTAGACGAGAAGAGAGAGCCCGGGGGGGCCAGGGGCGGACAGCAAGCCCAATCCCCAGCGGAGAGGCCTCTAATTGGAGCTGCCGGCCTGCCGAGGCAGCCTCTCCCTCTGCGGACGGACATAAGGAGTGAGTGAAGGCGGAGAGCCCGGGGGCGGGAGGAGAGGGCAGATAAAAATAGAGCCGGCAGATTAACGAGCATCTGAAAGCAGGGCAGGGGATCGGAAAATCCTCCCTGCGTGCCAGAGATGCCCGGTCCTCAGGCCACAGTCAGCTCTGCAAAGACTGATGGACCCAGAGTGGACATGAGTGGTGCTTCCTTCCTGTTGGCTTTACATCACAATCACCAGGAGGGGTGTGTGTGGGGGGGGGGGCACTGCTGTGTCCTGCTCCAGGACTTTGACTACAAAATAGTACATCATTAAAATTTAAGCAATTTGCTGGGTAAAAATACAGTAAAAATTCTCATCACTCCCTTTTTTAAATCACCCTTGTTTATGTGATACGCTCAGTTATCACAAGTGTACAGTGAGCTATTCACTCTTTAATGGTTTTTTAGGGATAGTTTCATGAATAAAAGCTATAAAATGTTTTCCCTCTTGTCTTTTTGATTTTTATTAGCGTAAAAGCTTCAGCCCTTCTTTGATAAAAAAAAAAAACCTACAAGCTAGCTGCCCAGTGAACCAGAGACTCAAACAACAAAACTAAAGTTTTACTCTATTGCTCCCATGAAGTTAGATTACCACTTGCTATTAACTGCGCTGAGAGGTTAAAGAACAATATTACTATCCCAGCAATTATAAACTAGAAATGCTCACCCCACATTGTAGACTTGAGTTGTTTTGTTTTTTGCTATCTACTAGCTAGCTTTTTTAGCTAGCTACGTCACAGGGCAAAAAGCTAGCAAGAGCGAGCTTGTCTTGTTTCGTTTGCTAGCTTCTAGCCGTGTGAGGTCTTTATATGAATTTAACCATATTTTCTACATCACAATGCATTATTTGATGAAGCGAGTTTCTGATGCAATGAAAAACTTTAAAAAGACGGCACGTACAGAAAAAAAAAATCCCCTCGGTTACAAGAGTCGGCAACAAAAGTAAATGTAGTGTGTCACCTCCACCTTTGACTCGCACTCATAAAAAAAAAAAGGAGTCACCTCCACGGCTCCGTCCCCGGGGGAGTTTGCACGTGCCAGGTGGAGCCTTGTGACACCTATGGGAGCCAAGAGAGAAGCTGAGAAACAGGCCTGATCACACCTGCCATCAGGTCTCAGGGGATCACCACCCACCTCACTCAGCTGTCACATCCATCCACACGCTGACGCCGTACGACACCTCCAACAAATGCACTGATCCACAGTCAAAAGCTGATACACTGGCAGCAACACGGGCTTAGACACGCTGAATGGCACATTAATGAAAAGCTAGAAAGGCTAGATTGACTTGAGGAACTAAAGAGACAAGGACGTACTCAAAAATACCAGGCGCTTGTTATAAGAATAAAAAAAAAAAACATTTCTTATGTTCATTTAATTCAAGTACGTTCAACCTTTGGCTTTTTCATCCATAACTTAAAAGCTTTTCCACACTGAACGCTGCAGCCTTGAATGAATAACAGACTCCTGAAGAAGAGGTGGTCAACTTTTCTTTAAGAGTCTGCACCTCAGTTATAGGTTAGTTTGATTTAATCCGAAACAGCACCGACAAACCACTTAATAATGACCATGAGTATTCACTTTGTATTGAATATTCATTATAATTTTGGGAGAAAAAAAAAAGGCAGGGATTGTTGAATATTCAGAGTTTGAGCACCTTTGCTCTCAAACTGCTGCTTGATTAAAGTATCACACTCCCGCCTTGAATTTACTACTTCAACAGTGACAATCGCTCGTCTGTTCGGATCGAATTGCCATTTTCTTTCACTTTATTCATTCAGTGTGACGTGTTCTTCGCTGGATTCTGTTTGGGAGAATATGTTGTTTTTCTCTAACCATTAGTGACATATCAATCCCACTAACGACACTTTCAGCACACACAGAAACTTAAGGTTGCTGCAGCTGTAGTTTCATCCATGCTGGCAAATTTTGTTTTTGTTTTTTGTAGCTGTCCATGTTTCCATTGTTATTTTTTCTGGCTCCGGTCCAGGAGAGATGACTCTTAATCCTGATTGGTACTGTGTAAACAGCTGCCAATCTCTAGTATAATTGAAGTTGTGCGCAGCATTTCAGAGATCTGGACCCGGGCTAGAGCATCACACCATCGCACTGCAAACCTTAAAGAGATAGCTTGGGTTGTTTGACGTGGGCAGTCATTGTATTACCTTCAGTGCGCTCTCAGTTTGGAACAACACACGAGCAAATGAAGTGTTTAAGCCGTGGGAAAAGCAAACATCAGTTGAAGTGTGTGCTTTATTTTGAATATTTTCAGCTCTTTATCTCGCCGTTAAACAGCCTTTTCTTTTGGAACTACATTTCCTCAGCCGCTGAACTACCGTATTACTACGCACAGGTGCAGATCGGCTGTTTTGGGAGTCAGAAAATGCTCAGCGTAGGTGCACTTGTGTAGGAATACAGTAGTTCAACGGTCAGAAAAATGTAGTTCCAAAAGGAATGGGCTGTTTGAAATATTCAAAATAAAGCGTACACTTCAACTTTTCTGCGTGGCTAAAAAAAAAACACTTTTGTCCGTTTCTCCAAACACAGAGCGATTCGACCGAATCCGAAAAAATCCGAAGCCCCACGTCAAATAACCCGAACTATCGCTTTAACAGGCGGCTCGTTTCATAAACTGTGACGCTTCAGTAAACTGCAGGAATCCTCACGCTGACTTCTGATCACAGCATTTATCAGAACAAAACGCATACACAGATGTGTCTGTATCATATTTCACTGCGACTTGGGTGGTGTCTCTGTTCGTAATGGATCATCATTAGTTTCATCTTTAATTGCCTCTCAGTAACCTGATACCTGCTTTGGGGCCCACATTCAAATACCCAAGCAAGCAAGACAGGAATAGTAATTAAAGTTAATTTATGGGAATCATACAGCGCGCACTCATTGCCTTTAATAAATACATCTTTTTGTCTTTTTATTTTGTTCAGCTTTGGAGACAGTCTTGAAAAACTGTGACTTGAGGTTGTTGTTTTGTTTTTTTTTTTCCCCCCAGAAAATAATTTTGCCATTTCACACTGTCTCACTTTTTTGAGAACTCAAATTTCTTTTAAGAGAAACACATCTCTCATCTGATGTGCTATTCTGAAGCATGCCAATTTTAAAAGAATTTATTTTTTTTTTATGATTCAGACCCTCTGCTGTGTTTGTGGTGTGTGTTGTCTGTGATTATTCCAAGATGAGGGCTATACATTTCCATTCAGCAGATGCAATCTGGGAAAATTAAATTAAATTGATGAGCGAAGACATAGTCATATTCCCAAGTCATAAATTTAACCGAACTTCTAATCCTGAACTATTAATTGACATTGGAACAGAAGTCAAAGCCTTCTCTGACAGTGTGCATATCACCCCTGCAAAGACAAAGCCACACACACACACACACACACACACACACACACACACTAACATCTCGTGCTTCTCCGGCATGGCATGCTGGGCCGGCTCATTACTACAAAGCCAAGCTACTAGTTGCTAAGGAGACCTGAGGGAGAGGGAGGGTTCCTGTTGCCATGGCAGCAAGCCTGCATCCTGCCAACTGTCTTCCCCCATGAGACCTGCACATCGTAGACAGAGAGAGAGAGAGAGAGAGAGAGAGAGAGATGGGGAGGAAAAGTGAGGGCAGAGCGGAGTGAGGAGAGAAAAGGCTGGAGGGGGTTATGGTTAAGATGTTGAAAGAGAAGGACTTGCCCGCGAGGCATCAGGCTTGTGGGAGAACCACAGAGACTGTTGAAATAATGCATGGGGAAAAACTGATGGGGTGAGAGCAGGAAAAGAGGGAGATCTATGAAAAAAAAAATAAATCTTTTTTTTTTTCCTTCTTCTTTAAAGCACCAGAGCAGCTTTCCCATGGCTAATATGGTCTCTGCATGGGCGACCACAACTAGATCCAGGCATTGACAAAATGACGCTAAGTACCCTCCAAAACCCAAACCCCCTTCTTCTTGACTCCCACAATCCCCGCCCCATAATGCCACGCATGTCCCCGAGTGAACCGCCCGCCTCTCTCCGCTTTTTTTTTTTTTTTTTTTACTACGTGAGCTGAAGATCTGACAGAGCTTTTGGATGAGCATTCGCAGAGCCCATCCGTCATGGAAAAGAAATCTGCTTTGGTGAGGGTGAGAGAGAGAGAGAGAGAGAGAGAGAGAGAGCGTGGTAATGAACGACGGATGGAGAGGAAGAGAGGAGAGAAAAAGAGAGGGAGAGCATCTGGGAGGGATGAGCAGGGAGAGATTAAACTGATTGGGGAGCGCAGAAGAAGGGCGAGGAGGGAGGTCATACGAGGCGAAAGAAGAGAGAAGAAGTCCTCAGTCTCAAATTCAAATTAGCCTTATTGGTTTCCAAGGACACTGAATTGTTTCCATCCTCCATTTCTCTCTGTGTGTCACTGTCTCACTCCCCCTCCCCCTAATTCTCTCGTCTTTTCCTCAGTTTCTTTCTCTCCCTCGGACTTCACCGGCTCTTATTGAATCATTCTTTTCATTGCCCAGGACTGATTCGTCACATCGAGGTGTACATGTGTGTCAGGGGAGCTATAATTGCAGAGCTACAATATATTAACGCCTAAAGCTCTTACCGCTCTCGCCGGCCTCCGCACACACACACACACACACACACACACAAGCTGGAGTTCTGCTTCCTGGTCTGAACCCAACAGGTCGAGACTAAAGTCTTGGGTTTCAGGTCTGTTTTAGGTCAGGTAGCAGAACCCACATTTTGTTGCATAAAGCTTCACAGTCTTGGGAAGGTTCAGATTTTTCAAATTTAATGTATTAATAAATTTTTTATCTGCATCCATCTGATCGTCAGACAGAGAGTTCATGTTGGACGGTTCTGCAGAACCCTGTGGATTTTTGTTTTGTTATGTTTTTCAATGTCTAATATGCTTTGAGAATAACGTCTCTCTTGAGAGTCTGTGGTTAAAGTATGGTTAAGGTTAGGAAACCAACTACTTGTGCTTAACATGGTGTTGGATGTAAGTCGTGCGCTGCCAAATTGATCATTGAGAACAGAATTTAGGGAAACTGGACCTGTGTGTAATGTTTCAAGTAGACAGCAATGCCCAGTGGGAAAAAGGGAAAAGGACTGTCGCCATTACGTGAGGTAACACTTAAGAATGGATGAGATAAATCAAATACTCGTCTACTGGGGGAAAAATCATTACCTTGATGTCACAACTGCTAGAAACTCCAGCGGCTTGGAGTTCCTTCAACCCACCATGAATTTGACAGGTCCCAACAAAAATATTGGGTTTTGGGTCGGGTTCGTTTTAAAGTTTAGAGCTTGGATTGGGTTCGCTCACAATTTGAATGTACTTCATCAAGAACTTATTATCCTGTTCTCTCTGACTGTTTGAAATAAAGACAAATACAATAAGCTCTGGCTCTTGGTTTGGGTCTTAGCTTTGCCGGTGCCGGTTACGGTTCAGTTGGGTTTCATCTTAAAGACCTAGACCTAACTCATGTACCGTACGATGCACAGTGTACATACTGCAGTTTGTGTTGATGCAGCTACACACATGATGCCTCGCTGGCTTGTATGTGCCATGCGTCGTCAATACACACACGTCATGCACTGATGGTGCAACACAACGACTAACAGAAGATGGCGTCAGGACTACATGTTGTATACTTATACAACCCGCTCCAGGTTAATCCCACAGGAATCCTATGACCCAGGCCAGGTCCACAAAGAAATGCTTTTCTCAGTTTGGTGTGGAAGAACTTGACTGTCCTGCACAGAGGCGTCACCTCAACCCCATCCAACACTGGGATGAACCGGTACACCGACTGTAGGCAGGACCGTATCACCCACCATCACAGCTGGACTTCATTAAATGATCAGCTGTCACCTATGAGTTTAACGTTTAGGTGTCCACATACTTTTGTCAACCTGAACCGAGCTCATTTCTTTGTCCTTAAAAGGGAAAAACGGCAACTGGATTTGAGTGGGGTTTGGTCTCCACATTCGGCAAGACCAGCCGGGTTCATTTGGGTTCAACTGGGTTCGGGTCTCAGCTGGAAGCCTGTGTGGAACCCTAACACACACACACACACACACACGCAGCACAGAGCATATTCCCACATACTTTTGCTTCCAACCAATTTCGTGCAATGTGCAAACATGCTGTAACTGTCCCAACCAATTCAAAGCACCCCGCTCTCATTCTCTGGTTTTGATCACTCGTCCTCGTCCTCTCCCTCTCTCTCTCCCTCTCTCTCTCTCTCTCTCTCTCTCAGTCTGTTTCTCATTGTGAGGGAATGTGGCGTCTGTCTCATTGTCACAGACGCTGGGAAACATGAAGCCTCATCACCCTGATCACCCTTATCCTCATCTGATGCTCTCCTCTTCCCTGCCTTTACTCCGTCTCTCACACACACACACACGCACGCACGCACACACACACACACACACACACATACACACACACACACACTGCACAGACATGGCTTTATTGACTTATTCATGCATGGGTTTGTTTCGGGGGCAGAGCTCCTGTCTGCCAGTCTGACAGACACCCTGTGAACCCTCGAGACTCCCCTCCCCATCTTTCTCTCTCCACACTCACACAAACTCACATCATCCCAACCACCCCCCCCCCCCAACCCGAGCATGGCACAGAGAGTACTCATAGAGCAACCGGGGTTCACTCAGGTTTTCTCCTCCACCGTTTCCCTCCTCCTCTGTTGTTTCCCTCCTCCTCCTCTTCACTTTCTACTTCTCTTTTCTCTCCGTGCTGGGGAGAAGGCGAAGGTATGCCCACATTTCCCAGAACAAAGACAGCCCAATTAAGTCAGTTTGAGTTAAGGTCTGTGTGGCAGAGAAGGATTGGAAGCGAGGAAGCCAAAGAGAGAGAGAGCGACGGCGGAGGAGCGAACGGTGAGGAGAGAGGGGGAAGAGAGAGACAGTCTAACGAACAGGGAAAAGAGGGGGGTAAAAAAAAAAAAAAGTAGAAGAGGAAAAAAGAAAAAGAAGAGCGCAAGTCACTTTGTAGCGGAAGCGGGTCGACTTCGTTTTTAGCTCCTCAATAGGAGACTATGAAATATTAATAACTGCTCCAGCCATATACTTCAGAGGCCTATGGTAAAACTTAAAGTCTAATGAGACGCCGCTACATGAAGTTGCCTAAGTGCGAGAATGTCTGAATGTGTGTTTTTTTGTGTGCGTGTGTCTTGAGTGTCTGTCGACATATGCTCGAGCTCTCTGCCCGATGTGTGCGTTGTGTTGCGGCCTGTGCGTTATTATAGGAGCAACTGGTGGATGGGGGGGTCAAGCTGCTAGCGCCTCTGTGGGCGCAGCTGTCAGGGAGGGTGGGTGCGCTGTTGGCTGGCGTGGGGCGGTGGAGTATAGCAGAGCGTTCAGTCTTTCAAAGAGAAGACGAGAAACTTCATTAGAGGCTTGAAGTTGTTCCCGCTGCACATCTGAGCGCCGACGCGTTTTCTTGAACTGGGAAGTTTTTCTCGACTGTTTTCGACGCCGGTCCGACCGCAGCTAACGCAGTTTGAAACCGTCCCGTTAATTGAAGCAAAATGGAAATTGATTTTTTTTTTTTTTTTTTTTTTTTTTTTGGTGGGTGTGTGTCAGTCTTTTTGTAACATCTCCATTCCTTTATTATGTACGGTTGGATTTGCATGTATGTTTGAAGGACAGCAGTTACTACAAGAATTACATTTTGCCTTCGGACGTTTAGTCCTCCATGCAGCCGCCACATAGTTCAACATGCTGCGTACACGTTTCAGAGAGACTGTCTTCCTGTTAAAAGAAAGGAAAAAACGAGCCCACAGTTCGTCTGTGCAGCAGGTTATCATGACCCATAGTTACGTTTTGTTGCTAGGCGACATCTAGTGGTCGTAGTAATGATGACAGGAGCGAAAGGAAAAGTGTCGGTGATGTAGATTAAAGAGAGACAAAGTCCACGTCAGGAGGAGGATGGATGGATGGATGGATGAATAAAACTTTGTTACCTGTTTATATTTACAAATCATTAAAAGGCGAGTTTAAATGTTTGTAACTGTATATGACATTTAAAAACTAACTTCATACGTTAATATGGTTTTTATTATTATTATTCTGTCTTTCTCTCTTTGGAAGCTGTTGTTCATTGACGTATCATTATATTTGATCACGACTACGTTATACTCTGGTGTCAAGCGTTCATTAACTGCTCACAGGACGAGTGTTGACAGATGCTTGATTCAGTACTGCTTTCTAACAAGTCATCCCTTTACAAGTGGTTGATAAGTTCTAAGAAATAGTTTCATATAATTAAGCTTTACTGATGCTTTAGATGACAGTTTGACATTATTAAGAACATTTGTGTTTCCATGTCTCCAGCTGGTGTTGATCCTCCTCTAGCAGTTGATTTGTCATTTTATCTGCAGACCACAATAACTATCCATCAACATTTACAACTGCAGATTCATGTACTGTAAAAACCTTTAGTCAGGGGTTTGTAGATGATTTACCAACCTTTGTTTATGACTCTTTATTAGATTTACTATCATTTATAACTGCAGACTTCATGCTTATTAGAAAGTGAATAACTCACCAGCACTTATTAATGACTTGACTGTTAATTACTCAGCACAAAGACAGATTTTCTCACAACCAAGACAAGCCAAATGTTGCTCTCATTAACGGATTATATCTGATCTATAAAGTATTACTAAATGGTTTATTAATAACTTATAAACTCTTTAAAGTCTGCCTCACTGTATGAATAAGTGGTTCCTCATACTCCACTACATAAGAATACAACAACCCCCTGCTCCACGTCAGCATGCTCTGTGTTCCTCGCTACCTCTCTCGTGTTGGTCTCCAGCCCAGATATTTCGTACAGCAGTGAAGTACCTGGCCGGTGCTCCCGGTCTAATCCATGCCAGAGCCGGCGGGCCTCACGGAGCCTTGCGTAACTTGAGTGTAATGGCAGGGCTGAGGCAATCAGCTGGGGGATTGTGAGCCGTGTGCAGGCTGGGACTGAGGGGAGCCCAGGGGTGTCGCCCTTACACCGCAGCGTTGCTTACTGACCTCATTTCTTACTCCCCTGAAACTCCCCTGGCAGGGCACTGATGTCGAGATGGTGCGGCTGGACCGAGCTGAGCACGCTCACATATACAGTGGTACTTTACCAAACATCAAACATAACCAAGCCAGCGTCTTCCAGTGACATATAATGGATTGATTACATATTTATTATGGAATTGATCAATACCAAACTGAGTATCTGGGAATAATAGTGAGAATAAATTACCCTGAATTGATTCAAATAAGCTATTTTGATCAGATTTCCATATGCATGACTGTTTATTATTAGTAAGGGCCAATTAGTAATTAGGAGCAAGAGCAGCAGGAGAATACTGTGTTAGTGCTCGAGCAGAGTCTAATGAAAGAATAGACAGATTTTCAGTTATTATTTCATTGAGAAAGTAGGCTACTGTTTCTGAGCAATGTGTCTGAGCTAGTGTTTAAATACATTTCATTATAAACTGATTCGCTCAGTGTTGGCAATCAGAACTCATATAAATCAAACGCCGACACTGGAGCGAGGCGGTAAAGTCCGACAGGGGTTAACGCAATTTGAAGCTAAAATTTAAAATGATGCAACAAAACGAGGGGAATTAATTGTTTCTGATGCAGAAAATGTAAATTGAAGCGACCCGATGGCGAAGACCCTTTACTGCATGTCTCTCTCCCCCACACTCTCTCTCCTATATTTCCTTTCTGCCTCCACTTTCTCTGTCACATAAAAGCATAAGAAAAGCCCAACATGACTAAACAGTCCTTTTGTGATTAATTAATCACTAAGTTTATTGGGTGTATATAAACACGGTTTATAATGGACTGTAATGAAGTTGTAAACTGATGTATGTTTTTACTATACGTATTTGTTAACAATTAAAACAGGTGTGCACCCATAGGTGGAGGCTGGTGTATAAACATAATGAAACAATGACAATATAGTAAAAGACAGTTTTAATAATATTAAATACGTCCTCAACTGACTGTTGAAAAATACAGCACATTAATAAATGTCTGAGAGAGAAACCGTTCGGCTGGAACCAGCTGATATTTGGCATTTTGCTTGATAAATGACTTGATCGATCGATTCTCAAAATTGCTGACGACTATTGTTTTGTCAATGAACCAATCAATTAACTAAAGTTTCAGGGCTTATATACATATTTAATGTGAAAACTAAATGTGAAACTATGAGTCTTCTGCAAAGTTTTTACAGACATCCTCAACACTGTTTCACAGACTAGTATCATGTCAATCCTGCGTCATTATTCATAAATCTAACACATCTCCCATCTCTTCATTTCTTACACTACTACTTTATCAACAAGAAAAAAAGTTTTCTGCCTCAAGTAAGCAAAAAAATAAAAAACTGTTTCCAGACACTGTAGGAATTTCACTGAAATGTGCCGAATCTAATTCCATACGTTGTCATTTGCATAAAAATGCATTTATGGTAAGTCAGCTGCTCCATTTGCATGCTACAGTATGAAAGAGGAGGAGCGCTATCTGCGGGTAACGTATACAGTGTGGTCTATTTGTGCGTTTGTCATCTGCTCTACATATATGTCTGTTGACATGTGACTGAACAAATGGGCGTGATTTGTTAATGTGGATCTATCTATCTCACCGTGAGTGCTTACGCAAGTTGGCGTGCATGGTGCATGTGTGTCACATATGCATAGTAAACATGTTGCATTTGGATATGTAGGAGTTCATTACTCTGTGTGTGTGTGTGTGTGTGTGTGTGTGTGTGTGTGTGTGTGTGTGTTGTGTGTGTGTGTGTGTGTGTGTGTGTGTGTTCGGAGGGGAGGAGGGGTGCAGCCTTTCCGCATGAGTGGGGCTGTCAGTGGGCATCAGTCAGCCAGGCAGCGACAGGCGGAGCAGATCATTAGCAGAGACGGAGAGGGAACAGGAAAGAGAGGGAAAGGGAGAATGGGGAAGTCGAGGGGAGAGAGAGAGGGAGAGAGAGGGAGAGAGGGAGTGCAGGGACAGAGCGGAGGGAAGGCCTCGACGCTGCGTCTTTAATATCTGTCTTGCGAGAATTACACAGACAGGCGCTGTACGCTGCACAGTCACGCAACCAGCGTGCTATATGACCATCCTGTCCTCCTCTGTCCTCCCGTCAGCTTCATCGCACCTGTCAACATCTCTGCAGCTGATATTGTTTTTCTATGATATTCAATATGGCTCAACTTTCATGTCCAACAATTTCCAGGCGTTTAAAAAAAAAAAATTGTATCCTATTAATGAAAACACCTGTTACAGCATTTAGACAATGGGACAGATGCAATAATTAATGCTGCTGCTAATTGCATTCATGCTATAGGCTAACGGTATATATAGAGGGAGATTTTCCCAACGGCATGCCATCGTGTTCAGTCAACAGAACCGCATCACATTAACCAGTGGAGTGAGACTTATTCAGGTTATTGTGGGGTTACATACCGCTAACTAAAAGTATCGGATAACAAGTAGAAGTTCTGCATCCAGAAAGTTAGTATTCCAGTATTGCAGCAATCTAGTCTTCCAAAAAAGCTGGGGACTTTATTTGACCTTTATAAAAAATAAATAAATAAATAAATAAATAAATAAAAAAGCAGCAGAGTTTGAGATTTTCTTTTTTTCTTTCTCTTTCTTTTTTTGTCCCAAGCAGAAAAAAAAACCCTCGACCCTCCAGTTCCCGTGATGCAATATTTCATTAGATCTTGGCTGCCTGCTAAACACCAGTATCTTTTGTCCTGCAGGTTTGCAAGAAAAATGTGTAGTCTCAGATAACTTTGATGACATCGTTATGACATCATCAGGGTTTATTCTCTCAGTTGCCGAACCTCCTGCTCCTCCAGAGCCACAAAAGACATTACACCACTGTTTTCACAAGCTGAGTATACGACCAACAGTGACTGGAAAATTGATATTTATGTGTATTAGTGGGGTATTAGTGTTGTAAGTTAAAACTGCTGATTCTGCAGAATGCCTCAGTAACATTGGATCTTTATTACTGAAGCACTGACATGTACTTTGAGCAGTGAAGCTGGTTGAGGTGGATCGTCGTTTTAACTGTTCTACATACAGGTGTTTTGTAAATTGCTCATAAAATGTTAATCTGCAAAAGACCTACAGCTTGGAAATAAATGTATAATATTTGCACGTTAAGTACAGTGATGCTAAGGTAGAAAACAGAATACCACGATGTTCAAGTACTTTATCAACAAATTGTATTTAAAGCATCAAAACTAAAAATACTTATTCACTCATTCACTAACTCCATCAGAGCGTTACACAAGCGGCAAACAACGAGGCTGGAAAATGAAACCAACACTAAAGTGCCAAAAACTGCAGTTCCTCTAATGACCACTTGAGGCTGGCTCCTAAAATGAGTCAATCCCCATCGACTATGAGCGTATGTCTGCCACAAACCAGCAATGCTACACACCCCTCTTTACCCATTTTTGGATTAGCTGGTAGTTAAAGAGGGGAGTCAGATGCTGCCAAGATGGCGACAGTGGAGCAGCTCACTCTGAGCTTCAAAGTAGCTCTTCAGAAATGCATTAAAGTGTGATCTGAATTTTAATTTAATTTTAAAAGGGGATCATTTGACCTACTGTGTATACTGTGGGGTGGTTTGATCTATTAAAATGCATCATATTTTATGAGTTCATCATATGTTCTGCATGAATTATCCAGAAAAGATATTTGTACCATAAATGTGGTGAGGTAAAAGAACAAAACTTTTATTGGAAAAGTAGTGGAGTAGGAGTATAAAGTAGCATTATGGAAATAATCAAGAAGCTTAAAGGAGTAATCAAAGGAACCCTAAACTGACACAAATTAGACCACATACCCCCATCTGATTGATCTGATTTTTTCTTTTAGATTTTTTATTACAGAAAGTGTTTAAACTCATGACCAAAATAGTCATACATTCTGTAATTATGCTACTAATTGATGAAATTACTGTGATAGTAAATTAGTCCCCTTTTTGTTGTGGCCCCCCCCAGGAACTACCTTAAGGAACCCCACTTTGAGAAACACCAAGTAAAGCAGTTGAGTAAATACAGAGGAGGTCCGAGAGTCCGAGACCACTTTCCCATGGGGAATTCCACCACTGCTCACAAATGTAAATTTTATCAGTAAATGTACGTGCTAGTGTTTAACCACTGGTATTTATGCTATCAGAGGTGGACAACACTCGATGGCACAGAGTACATGATAAAAGCCTATTATCATTATCCCAGTATATTGGTGTAACCTTATTCATAACCACATCCAATTAAACATGGCAGAGAGTCCTCACTGGGCCTCATTACAACAAGCAACCTGCCACAATGTTGACTGTTTTGGGAAACACCTGGAAAAAAAAAAAAAAAAAAAGGTGTATGATATTTAGACTAGATCTGCTTTAGCAGCCTCATTAGCTAAACAGGGTTATGAGGAGAAGAGAAGTGAAGCACACTTGTGAAATCCCATAAAATATCGCATGAGAATCAATTATCATGTGTTTTCAATAAATTAGCAAAGATGCAAATAGTGCTAACACGTAAAGCATCACCTCAGGCGTGCGTTTAGCAACAGCTAGTGACTGGTGACAACCCACTGCAAACTTTGACAGCAAGACATGTCTGAGATGTTTTTATTTTTTTTTTATTTCACACGACTCGCTCGGTCTCTATCTGCCCTCTCTGCTATACAGTAAGAAGACCTTGTTTTAATTCCACCTTCTCTCCTTCCACATCTCAGCTGCTTTGCATTTTGTCCTTTCATCGTTCGCCGGCTGGGCCCATAACTCACCTTTTAGTGCTGCGTCTTGCGGTGACCACCTTCCACTCAACAACACCATTAAACAGGCAGATTAATGCCGCTATTAAATCCACACATCGACTTTGGTGGCACTCATCATAGACAGTATATATGACTAGAGGTATCAAGGATTTGATGAAGTCAGACTTTCAGAGGACCAATAAATCAGTTAGGGAGGCACAATCTAACGCCTCACGCGGTGGAGACGGGAACAGACACTGGACAAATAAGGCTTTGCAGAAAGTAAACATAAGAGACGTTTAACTTCTTATAACTCATTAACAGTAATGGTGAACATTGACTGGCTAGTTGCTAGTTCCTACTGGAGCTGGAGTTACCGTGGCTGCTGGCACCAGACCAGCCCTCTAATTGATCCTTGTTAAAAGGATTTAAAGTTCACTCATTCCAATCACAGGCCCTCGAAAGAGTCCTGTATTGTTATTTTTCATGAGCAACCCTAACTGACTTTAACTCACTGAGCTTCGTAATGTAATATTACACAACGATAACACCTCGTTTACACTCTTAACTGTTGGCCCTTCTTCTTGCCGATCGGCGACGAGGCAGCTTCGTCTGACCAACGGCTCTCACACACTCTTGCTTGCTGTTCTCCCGCCGTCTGGCCAATCAGTAACTAAGGAACTTGACATTGCTTTAAAAGTGACCAATAGGAAGGTAGGATACAACACAGCCATACGGTATGTGAGAGTAAAATAAACAGGGTCGGTTTTCATGACGTAAAGACAACTGGACCTTAAAAACAAACTTTTATGTAACATTCAATGTTGTGGTAATTTATACTACTCCCCATGTAAATGGTTACACACATTTAAATACTCTATAAAATATTATAGAATATTACATAACTATACAAATGGAAAAATAAATGACAATCTCCTGGGGTTTATTGACAAAATAAGTATATATATATATATATATACAGTATATATATAGCAGACTACAGACCCAGACACCCAGCAACCAGCCAGTAAACCACGTATTCTGTATCACCAAACACCAGTTGACATGCAAGTGAACCTGGGACTTTTTGGAGCCTCTGGGGTTTTGGTTATTATAAGTTATTTTTTTAATGTCTGATACATGTGATTACCCAACAACTAATAGGTCTATCTGCCTAGATGAAATCTAATTTTCATCCCTCATTGATGGATCTGTTAACAAGGCATCAGAGACACTAAAAAGCCATGCCAGTGGCCCTCGGAGACTGAAATGGCTCTTAATGCCAACAATATGAAAGTACTGGGCAGTACCAACAACAATGTTGTGATCTGATGAGTCTTAGATTAAGGCTTGTAATACGGTTAAAAAATAAAGTTTTTTTCCTGAGGCTGACACTAAAAGCAAGACCATAGAAATATGAAATATAAACAGGCTCATCCTCTCGGGAGAATGAATGTGTTCAGCACATTTGCATAAATTAATTCCAAGTTAAACGCAATATCTTAGGGTTTTTTTTTTTTTTTTAATAAATTCAGCATTTTTAGCCTTGAGAAAGTGTTGCATCTTTTTCTGCACAACTAAATGTTGTTTTCAGGAAATCTTAATGCTCAAAACACTGAGCTGAGGTCCCACACAGAAATGTAATATATGACACATATGCTCCTATACAAAGAGTAATATTACCATGTGTGTCACATATAAGGCGATATATTATTATCACATATATACATCCTCAGTATATATGGAGATATAAGTTCATAATATAAACATTTTTATATGGTACAACATGTTGCAACCATATATGTTGATGATATAAATTTAATTTATATATCTAAGTTAATTAAAACAACATACAGTCTATATATCTTATACTGTATATGTTTATGTTTAATCTTGAACATGTCTATTTTACCATTCTGGGAAAGTGGTCTCTACTGTATATAATATCAACATATCAACAGGCTTTGGGTTTAAGACATATTCATATAACATATGTTATAAGCATACATACATGAACATGCATGTATGCTTGTTTGTATGGGCTAGACATACATGTCAATTCTTTCAATTTCGAACAGGTTTTGTATATCATTTTTACATATTTTTCTATTCTATATGTAAATAAATATCATATATGGAAATTCAATATGTATTGCATTTGTGTATGAGGTGGCACTAAAGCAAAAATTAAAGGATTCATGCTCTTGCTAACATTAAAATTTCATGGCAATCTGCCCATTATATTGTGATATTTCACGTGTACAAATTGTGGCAGACACGGCAAAGTCATAAGTTAACCAAAGTCATCCAGTCCAGACTCTTTATAACCATTTATAACCATACTACATTTTAAGGTAACGCGGCTGGTTCTTGTTGAAGTTGTACCGTCTGTTAAACATCTCCCTCCTCAGGCTGTGGTGCTAACAGAGCGAAACCTGGTGTTAACGAGATACAGTGTGGTCCAAAAGTCTGAGACCACTTTCCTGGGAAAGTGGTCTCAGACTTCTGCATCTCAGTGTAGCTACAAGTCACACATTCACAATTACATTAGTTGTTTTGCTAAATTAGCTTTTGGCTAACAGCCAGCTAAGAGAGCCAAGCATTCCCAGTCAATAAGACAGTGTTTTGAAGGCTATGAAACAACCTTTTTCTGTCTAGGTAATCTAATTGGACACAAATCAACCTTATCAGAAAATTCACTTAACAGAATTGACCTCGCAGCGGTCTTCTCACTTATCTCTTCTATCTGTTAGCTTTATATTTACCCCATTATTTGCAGCGCAGCCAATTCTCGACATGCCAGAGGTGGTTGCTGTGACTCAATTGCCGAGCCTGGTGTGTAGCTAAACATTGAACCGGCTCATCTGAGAGTGAATTCACCTTTAAGGGAATCATTTTGAAAGCATGCCAGTCATGAGAGATGAGGGCCTGCTCTGTGGGAGAATAATAAATCAAGCCCTTCGAGTGGTGACCAAACATACTGTGGACCCTATGCTAAGCTAGGTCACCGCTGGCCACGGTTGAATTACTATCCTCATAAAACTTTGCAGCACATCTATTTTCTCTCTCGAAAGCGGGACTACAATAGTCAAAAGTACATCTAAATCAAATAAATTCTACCAGACGCAGACTATTGTGGATTTAAGTGCAATTTCTCTGCAGGAGCCGACTTAATCTACAGCCACAAATTAGAATTTCTTCATGTGAACTTGAAGCGATGGAAGCCGCAGCGGAGAGAGACACAGAGGACGACAGGACAGGAGTTTAGATTACAGAGGAATAGGGAGTGAGGAAGATGGAGAGAGAGAGAGAGAGGAGAGGAGGGGGGGGAGAAACAAAGAGACAGAAAAAGTCTGGAGTTCATTCGAGGCTAGCTGTCGTCAGGCGCAGCGTCAGCCATCACATGGGCAGAATGCTAAACGCCGAGCTCTGAATCCTGACCTATTTTCATCAAACTGACACAGAAATCCACTGAGGGCCGTCTTACGCTGCTAACCTCTGTCTGCCTCCTGGACCGCCCTCAGCAGGCCGTCACACACACACACACACACACACACACACACACACACACACTATGTGCAATCTGTATATACCATAATGTAAATTTGCTTAGCTGAGATTTCAAGCAGTTTAATGATGTTTGATTAATAATCTCCAAAATGATTTTTTTCTACTCCGCTCTGGCTTGAAAGGCTTTTATTGTAATTCGTCCAAATATGCTGCAGGACTGATGAATATTCATCAGTGAAAATACTCTTCCCTGACCCCTTCTTTGTGCTGACAATAGACAGTAGGCATGTTGTTCTTTTTTTGTGTGTCTAGGCTCGCCTTGACATCGTTAGCAGACACTTCGCGAGTGTAGCGACTGCTTTAACACATTTTTTTTTTTTAAATTTTTTTAACAAAGACGATGAACAAATAACTCTGGTTGAAACACAGCAAACGATCCTTGCTCTTAAGACACTAATGGCTTTAATTTTCAACTGGCTTTTATCAAACATGATCAAAGTGCAATTACAGACATCTTTAATGAAAATAGATTCAATTGCCAGCAAATGAATGCGACTTGACTGATGCTGAACAGAACCTGAACCACACTGAGAACAATACACATTAAGGGTGATTGATGGTACTGTAAAATGATGGAGTGGAGCCGGTTAATAATGCACTGTTGTTCTTTAACTATTGCTAAACATTAATTTCCCTCAAAAAAACATGCAACCTCTTCAGCACGTGTAGCTCGGTGTGGTTCAGCCCTCCGTGCGCCATCTGTGTGTGAGGAGGTGTGTGTTAGTCACATTTGATCATCAGAATAATCAGTACCCCCAGATTGCTATATAAGGCTGCCTGCTCTGCTCCGTTTGTGGGAAGGTTGCATTCATAAAAAGAGGAAATTTCATAACACCAAGCTGCTGTTGGAAATCACCGGAAACAAACATAACAAATGTGTTATGAAGTGATTTTAGGGGGACACGAAACAGTTAGGAAATCTTACTACAGTTGTCAATGCTGCATCATCTCAGAGTCGAGGATTGGTTTGGTATAAAAAATAAAGTTAAAGCCATGAAAGTTTGTACAGACATTACTTCTAAAATTGGCATTTGGGGCTTTAAGTGAAATGTCTCCTTTAATTTGTCCAGTGCTTTGGGTAAAACCTGCAATAAAAACACTTGCGTTTAGTGCTAATTAGCAAATGTTAGAACGATAACGTGCTAAATGTCTCATGTCCCACTTGAAAATGTCTAAAACGTTGCCGACCCACATCCGACCCCGTAACAATACAGAGGCCAAATAAAACGTTCTCAGGGCACTTTTCTACTTTAATGATAACGATGAAATATTCAGGACTGAACTGAAAGCAGGAGAAGCTCGATTTTTCTTTTATGTTTGAGGGGGGAGAGATCACTTGTCGGTTCACCATCTGTCTCATGACTCTTTCCTTTTATTTCTTCCTGTTTCAAACCAGCGATGCATTTTGATACTCCAGTGTTTGCCAAGGATGTGATCTTTGAACGCGCGATCAGACAGAGATAGCAAACAAGAATACGATGTTCACCAAAATTGTACTGTTTCGCAAATGATTTGTCGGCCCACCAGTGGACCCCTGCCCCACGGGTTGGGAACCGCTGTGCTAAAGTAACATGTTAAACATCATAATAGCATGTTAGCACTGTCGTTAAGAGCATGTTAGCATTTAGCTCAAAGCACCGCTCTGCTGAACTTCAGCCTCCCAGACCTGCTCGTAAATCCCTTGTCGACAAGTGCTTCTTTCTGACTCCCTGTTTGTTCATGACCACAGGACAGGCCTGGGTCGTCCGAGGAGTTTGTTTGTATTTAAAAAAATTCTCACTTTGAGAAAACTGATGAATGCACCAAGGTCTCTTAAATCACTTGCACGCAACACATTAAAAAAAGGAATTCTTTTGTACCTGAGGTTGTTGGACACGGCCCAGTGAGTGCATGCAGAACATTTCTCACCATGAAAGCTCTAACCCTGGTGGTGTCGCTGCCTTCCTCACCTCAGTGGGCCGCGGGACCATTGATTTCCCTTCTCCTCATTCAAAGTAAGTCAGAGATCCAAGTCAGAGATTTACAAACACTTTGTCCGCTTTCTCTCATTTTCTTAGTGCAGTAAATTTCTCCCAAAAAAAAAAAAAAAAAAGCCCGACATGAAATAGCTGTCCACCTATCGTGATCAATCTGGAGAGCAGGAATACCATTTCCGAGCAAATAGCTTCGGCTAATTACCGTTTCTGAAAGTACAAGCACCAGGGTGGATACACCATACATTTTTCATTCACATAGCAATAAATTTTTAAGTGCAATATTGAGACTCTGATAAGTTGTGGCAGGTTAGTTCATGGAGACTGTCCCGTTCCCACTAATATAAGCGTTGTAAATTTGTTCTGTATGACTGAATTTAATTCCGGCATCTGGTACCTGTGGGAAAATCTCTGGACAGTAAATTCACTGTGAAACTCCGGGCCATCATTTAAATGCAACATACTGTAAGTGTGATACAGCACTTGTTAGCAGCACCGGTTGTCTTGTCTACATGCCCTCCACACGCTTCAACTCTACAGTAAAAAGTTGGGTCTGAAAAGCCGTGAACCCGACGTGGTCCGGCGCGGCGCCGAGAGATTCACTCTCCGGCAGCATTAATCACAGAGCCGCTGTCCTCTGACTGATTACCTGCCATCAATCTTCGTTTGCCCAGCCCTCCAACAGGAGAAAGCCCTCATGAAGATCTGATTAAAAATGTAAGTGAGTCATAATAAGAGCACATGCCTGGCCTCGGAGTCGATACTCTGTGATAGTCATAAGCTCTGAGTGGAATTTATCTACTCATCTCCAAACGTCCATTCACCTGCTCTCACAGAGGATCCAGCCCTGATCTGACGGAGAGGGGGACCTGCTGCACTGAGGTGGGGGTCTGGAACAGAACCAGTAGAGATCCGTGTGTGTGTGTGTGTGTGTGTGTGTGTGTGTGTGTGTGTGTGTGTGTGTGTGTGTGTGTGTGTGTGTGTGGTAGTCATTTGCAGCTGCAGACAGGAGGGGGAGTGACTTTGAGAGTGTCTGAGAGGCACATCCTGCCTGCAATTAAGGTGGAATCAGAGAGAGATCTGCGCTGCCTTGATAATGAGCCTCATCTGAATTATTAACTAGAGCTGTACCCCCCGGACCTGGACTCCCATCAGGCCTAGCTACACAACAACAAGAGCAGATGCACACACACAGACACACACACACACACACACACACACACATAGAATCTCCAGATCCATACAAACCTCTATCAAACCCATTTTAGCGTGTGCAGGAACTCAAAAACTAATCCCATTTGCAGTAAAAAAATAAGGGCAACACATTACTTGAAGTGGTGCTCATAAGGCATTGCATCAAAAGCCCATTATAAGCACACTGTGAGTGCACGATGATTTATTAAAATTGGTACATAGTATAATGAGAACAATATGCAGAAAGTTAGGGGGTTGAATACTTTATGAAGCGACTGTGTCATTAATCACATTAAAATTTAGCGTAATTTCAGATGCATGATTACATTATAACATTTTCTTCTCCGATACCAGTGGGATCATAATCAGGTTGTTGTTGGTGTGGATTGATGGATTGGGGTTGTTAGGATGAATGTATTTGAAGTGTAACTCCGTGTGTGATGTATAACTTTAAAAGGCTGTCTCAGTGTGAAATCAAACATTTTCCGTGTGTTTTACATTGTTGCTCTCGTTTTGTGTCGTTAATTAAAAACAGAAATATGAGGAACTCAGTGATCAACAATAACCTCACTGCTTTCATACATATTGATATACCTAATGTGCTTCAGCTCCTTGACATCTGCTCATGTGCAGTATACTTAATGTCATTTTCAAATGCGTGCTGCCGTTAGTTTTTGGTAGCCATTGTTTTCCATTCTTTCTGCATGGTACAATAATAAATCAATCAATTAACCACATGTGCTTTAAATTACAAGTAGATTTTCTGCAGCCCATGCTGTTGTGTCTCAGCAATCTGAATGTACCGTTCGGCATCTACCACCTCAAGCAGCCATTGATTTCCATCCATTTCCGTATGATATGAATATAATCAGACTTATTTTATCACTTTTACTTATTTGACAATCCTGCTGCTAATTTTTGCATCTTGTATATCTAGTATCTAATTGTTCATATTATATATTATTATATTATTAATCTTTTTTTTAAGTATTTGGTTCTTGTTATTTTGCAATTTGTTTTTCTTTCTTTGTATCATCCACTTTGCTGTTCTGATGCTGCACTGTGGGACTAATACAGGAATATCCTATCTTACATTACAAGTAGCCATTATGCAAAATTAGAAAATTAAACCTTTATTTTGCATTTATACTATATTGGAAACAAAATTACTCAGCAGATTCATAAAACTTGCTTATGTCACATCACAGCGAAGTTCAACTCTGCGTTAGAGCGACTCCTTTTATTCAAAGTCTGAACTCTCGTTTGAATGTACAACGCGCTGTCACTGTGATCTGTTTTTGACCTACTATTGTGCTCTTTGTTAGCAGACAATAGAGTAAACTTGTCAGTTGTGTGAGACAAACAAATGCAGACTTGACTTCCACTGTGTTACATTATATACAACTCAAGCAAGTTTCTCGATTCTGCTTGTACACTTTCATATCATACAGAAAGAAGTGAATGGAAGTCAATGACAGCCTGGAACAGTCGACAAACTACAACTGAACTTCTGAAACACAACAGCGTAGTTTGCACAATGGCCACCGGTTATGTGATTGATTTTCATAATGCAAAAAAAAAAATGAATGGAAACCAATGGCTGCCTCTTTATATTCGTAGTCCTAACTCAGTGCAACAATGCACAACACATAAAAAGGTTTGTTTTCACACTTTAAAAAGAAACCTTCAAAGTAAAACATTACTCAGGGAATTGCTGTAATAGATTAAGTAACTAAGTTTTAAGCATCTGTTGACAGATTTTCATATCATACAAAAGTCAATGGAAGTCAATGGCAGCTTGGAACAGTTGACAAATTACAATTGAAACTTCTGAAACACAACAGCACGGTTTGTACAATGGCTACTGGTTATGTGAAGTATATGAGATTAGTTTTCATACTACACAGAAATGAATGGAAACCAACGGAAAACTACATCTTTTTTTTCTTTTTTAACTGATTTCTTTATATTCCTAGTCATAACTCACTTTACACATAGAACTGTTTGTTTTCACACTTTAAAATACCCTTTAAAGTTAAATATTACTCAGGGAGCTGCTGTTATAGATTATGTAACTAAGTTTTAAGCATCTGCGAATAGATTTTCATATCGTATAGAAATAAAGGAAACCAAACGGCTGCCTGGATCAGTAGACAAAATACAAATTCCTCAAATGCGTCAGTGTGGATGTCAAAGTGTTTAGTTGTGATGTAAGAAAATTAGATAAAGTGACGGAAACCCCCCCAAGTATGGTCCTTTAAGGCCTCGTTAGCAGTGTAACAACGTTATGTGCTGACCTGGGTCTGAGTCACAGTCTGACAGTCGGTTCAGAGTACTGACTGTTTTTTGACTAGCGCTCTGCTCGTCGTCCAAGCCAGACACCAGAACATTTTGAAAGCCCTTAGGTCTGGTAGACAACATGGAGAGAATGTGTGTGCTGGGCCGACATTTTACGACACACCACCAGGCACGATTCCCAAGATCCGCCTGCCTCGCTGACTGTTGTGTGTCTGGACTCGGTTTTCTCTCTGGAATTTCCGTCTGTAGAGTGTTTCTCAACATTTTATTCCAGCTGATTTATTCCAACTGATTGAAGTGTGAGGGCTGAGGGCGAGAATATTATGTTCTATTCTAACCAGTATGACTCATTTAAGCAGAGAACACCCCGCCTCCACTGCCGGTGCATCCCTTGTTTACATCCCAACCCTTCTCCAGACTGAAGTGATATATCGGCCCGCGTTTCTATTCAAGCGCCCTTTCTTTTTCTTTTTTTTTTTGTAGATCGGCATCAACTGACGAGGCAACTGATCCTCTCGGATACAAAATCTGTCCGTCTCCGCGTGGCCTCCTTTCCATTCAAGACCTCAACGACTCTTCCCAACTGTTTTTCTCTCCATTCACAGGACTGATCAGATGAGGTTTACCATAGTTTCACATTCAACAACCAACCCCCTTCTCCTTCCAAATTCCTCTTCCCATTCCCCACCCCCAGTTAACCCAGCGCCAAGCCCGCCAACTCAAGAGCTGCCTCTCCTTCTGCTGTGCCTTTGTGATAATAACAATAACTGTGTAGCAGTGCAGAGGGCTTTCTGTTGAGCCAGCGCCAGGCCGGCTGGCACAGGGAACCCTCTAAGCCTGTTCCACCATCTCCAACCAATTCCCCTCTGTCTCGGCTGGCGCTGGAGCATCACAGGCATTAAGGCTGCTATCAATGTGCACAGCAGCAGGGGCCACCGCCACCACTCTCGCACTCACTCTATCTTTTCTCTTTCTGCCTCTATCCCTCTCCCACTCAATTCTGAATCCAATTCAAAAAAGGTTTTATTGGCAGGACAAATAATACCTTGTTCTTCAAAATGTCTCCTTGCCTCCTCTTTTTCCTCTCTCTCTCTCTCTCTCTCTCTCTGTGCTCTGCACCTTATTCTCCTCTTCTATCTCCTGCAAGTGGGATCTCAGCAGAAGGAGGTGATGACCACCAGCGTGGGCGGTAAAGTGCATTGTGATGCATTACAAGCAGATTAGAAGCATATTAGAGGTAAAGATCCCATTTTACTCTCAGTAATCAGGGATATAGAAGAAGGTAAACCAACATAAAGTCAGACTGACTATTTTTAGGGCTGAAATTAATCATGTTAGATTTTAATTAACTTTTTTTTTTATCCTGTTTATTATATAAAATGGATTTTCACCACCAAAAAAAATGTGATTTTTGTTTGTATTATGACTATAAGAAGCTCCTGTAACTAGTTAACACCTTTTTCCATCTGAGAGCCAAGACTGACAAAACAAAAACAAAAGAAAGGAAATACAATTACTTCACGTTACATATGAACACAGCTTAGCATGTGTTCATATATAACCCCATCATTTGTCAAAAAGAAAGAACATAGCTTTAAAAAATTTGCTTTAAAAAGCTGATGTCCTGCACTACAGTTCTGCACAGACCTCAAACTGAGACTGTAAACTGACTCATACCTGAAGCTACATTTTTTCTCCTTTATTTAGTTTACTGAGGTTTACTACTCACTATAGACTGTGTCCATTATAAACAGAGCTGTGAAGGAGGGAGTGATTTCACACACAGTATCCGTCTCTTTCCCTCTTCCCGCTGCAGTGCATCTACTTGCAACATATGACACATGGATGCAGACGATTGGCAAAGGGACAGAGGGAGAAATTTCTTGTTAAATTGCATTTGAAATGCAACTGTAAACCCAGAAAACGTCAACACTTCAGGGTCAGAGGGTTTGGATCAGTAGCAGAAATCTGCTATACACAGGTGTGCAGGGATTATGTGTCATTGAAGTCTGCGTGAACATGCAGCTTTCAAACTGATCCAGATGCTTCTCAGAATGGTGCATTCAGGAGCAAATACATGAAAAAATCCCTTTTTTTTAAATACAAATTTAGACACTTTAATGCTCATAAATGTTTGCAGCCGTCTCTCAGGTGCTGGACACCGAACTCAGCTCTCACCATGTGACAAATACTGTCAAATTGATCAAATTCCTTTAACTTAAAGGCAAAAAAAAACAAACAGGAATTTAAGCTTTTCTGAATTTATAATTCATCTTCATGGGTATTGCTGCTTGTCTTGCCGTGTGCTCATTATTTCTCAGGCTGATTAGAACAGTCTTACGCCCACATTGTGCCTTTAACATGCCGCTCTGCGAAGCCTTCAGGTAGAGTCAGTCAGCTCCTACCTGCCTGCCTGCCTGCTGCTGAATGTGTGTACAGTACAGCCTGCAGACAGGCCACCGCTCAGCACATCCATTCCCACGCACAGCCACTTGTGAAATTCATATAACAGTGTGTGTGTGTGTGTGTGTGTGTGTGCGAGTGCAGCACCACTGTGACCACCTACAGAACTGAACTTACTTCATTACTTCATATGACCAAACAGTGCCTCCCACCTCAGATGCAATAACAAACATGGCCAAAACACTTGACCGCAATTACTGAACCACAGTCGGAGAAATCCATACATAGACATCATGGTAAAACTGCTGCCGGGAGTTTAAGCAACACTGTGTGTGTGTTTTATGTGTGTGTGCATATATGTGTGTGTGTGTGTGTGTGAGACCACAATCAAAGAAATCCATACACTACCAGTGGACATGAGTGTGTGTGTGTGTGTGTGTGTGAACGTGTGACAGAAATCCAATCCACCACTGTAGCCTCGGCGCTTGACACTTAAGACATGTGAAGAGACGCCTCACCAGTGTGTGGGTACAGTACATGTGTAATGTGTGTGTGGTATTAAGAGGCAGGAGAAGCTGCTGGCCCAGATGAAGACAAAGAGCCCAGCGGCTGAATTGAGCAGCAGCTCTCAGACAGGATTACACAACAGTTCTTAAAGACTGCTTTTAATAGCAGGACTCTGACTGGATCTTATTTCCCTCCCACTTATCCCGTCCAGCCATCCATCCATATACACCCCCCCCCCACACACACACACACAGACACACACACACAAACACCTCCCCTCCAACACGAGCATACCCGTCCTCTGTGTTGTTCAGTGTAAGCAGAAACATACAGCAATGTGTGAGGGTGTATATATATATATATATATATATACTGTATGTTAAGTGTGTGTGTGTTTATGTGCCTCCTCATTAAAATCGCTGCCAAACATTACGGTTCAACATGTGCCTGCACACATCTCTTTCTTTTCTTTTTTTATTTTTTTTTTTTTTGTTGTTGTTGAAGAGTGTTATTATGATGGAATCAAGTTGTTTTTCCGCTTCGACTTGGAGCCTCTCTCTCCACCAATCAGCTTCCTTGCCATACTGACCAATCGGGAAGAAAAAAAACACACAAACATACACACGGAGAGCTGGAATGGGAGCAGGCATCAAGCTGGGCCATCCTTGGGCAGCACAAACAAGGCCCCGGGAATTAAACCCCGCTTTAAATCCAATTTTAAAACCCCACCATACCATAAAGATTGGACAGAGGTTTGTTGCTGCTCTGCTCAGAACTAAATCAGATGGTGATTTTATTGAGATTAATCTGTGCCGTAATACTGCTCAACTGGAGAGGCTGGTGTGGAGCCAAATGAGATGTCGGGGCAGGGGAGAGCGTTGAATAAACCTTGTGTGTGTGAGAGAGAGAGGGATGGAGACAATGGCACTTATCAAAAATATATTCTGTAAAGATATGACGACGTTAAAAGATGTCCAACTCTCAACCACTGCAACTCGTGCTTCCTGTTCTTTTAAGCCCTTTCTGTTTGTATCGGCTGCCAGATAAACACACAGGAAAGTAAACTGCAAAGTTAAAGGTGCAGCCCAACAATTTTACACATGAAGTTTAGGTTTGATTGCCATGTGGAGGATTGTGTAGACTGTAAGAATAAAATAATTATAAACATAATAATACAGGTTTCATAATGTCTCGTGTTTCTGGAGGACGCTTTAAAGTTTGGAGAAAAAAAAACAAATAACTCTGATGATGTCACAGTGATGTCATCAGGGTTATATCAGCTTGAGCCCAAAATGAAGTTTAGTTTAGTTGTCATGTGGAGGATTGTGTCGCTGTAAGAATAAACAACAATAATAATAAAAGGTTGTATAGTGTCTTCTGTGTTTCTACAGGGCGCTTTAAAAGTTTGACATCTGATTGATGATGTCACAGTGATGTCATCGGGGTTATCTCAGCTTTACGCTCGCAATTTAAAATTTTAACAGAAAGCCTGTGTTACAAACTGGAAGTGTGGGCGGAGGTGTCTGACATAAAGACATAATTGAGTTGCATGATGGGAACTGTAGGATGTAGTGTTTCCAGCCCAAATATTAAGGGACAAAAAAAAAACAGAGGATTTCTCTGCCTCTGCTGCTTTAATTTTCACCATTCTTTTTCTTTAATGTGTCCCTTGTGAATCTGCCAACTCTATGGAAGCAAAATACTGAATTGCTTGAGTGCCCCTTTTAAACATGCTTCCTGGCCATCTTTAAGATTATTGTCATGTTTAATGATGTGTCTCCCAGCTGAAGCAATGCCAGTAAATGTTAAAGCCCGCTGTCAAATTTAACAAGAAGGGAGTTATTGAGGCTACTCCTGCTCTGTTGGACTATCTGTTGTAGAAATTCCCATTAATTGCAGTATTGACTCTTTGGTTAAACTCCCACTACAAACAAAATAACATAAAAGACGAGTGGAAACAGAGCAACCCAGATTTTCTTTTTCTCTCTCCCCTCTCTTTTTCTTTCCTAAAACAATCTTGTTGTTATAAGTGTTATTCAGGCCTTAAGTGTATTTAAATATGACTCAGGGCCCAGTTTGGACAGTCCTGATTGATGTGTGTAATGGAACATTTAATGCCAGGAGACCAGAGAGAGATTTGCCAGATATTGGAACACATTGTACATTCAAGTAGGAACTAGAATCCTACTAATATTCATTTTCCTTGGAGTTTGATAAAGATGTTTCAAAAAAAAAGGGGGGGGGGGTTGTGTCACACGGGAGAAAAACTTTGTCCAAGATAAATAATAGTATGAGGTGGAGCTCCAGTACAGGGCTTGGAAACAAAAGACCATTAATCCTCACGCAGAATGGATGGTAAATTTAAGTAGATTACAACAACCAATCTAATAGATTAACCTCATATTAATTTGAATTTAAGGGATAATCTGCAGTTACATCTGTTTGCTGTGACACCCCATGTCATCATCTCTTGTTATTGTCCTTTTAAACCCCACGCCTTGTGCCATGCTTTCGCACAGACTGTGCGTAATTCAACGTGCGCACAATGGATAGCAGGGGGGCGGGGTGGCTCCAAACGCTTTATCCCGAACACCCAACCGGAGGCACGGGTGACGCTCCGAGTCGAGGAGCTTCAAATCGGACCGGAGGCACACTTTGTCCCCAGTGTGACCCGATAACGCCGAGAAATACGGGCTTGAAACCAGACACTTTACGAATGCGTCACAACGCGTAACAATCGCCTATCCAAAGGGAACCGTGGAGAGGAGGCGGGTTGACTCCGTGTGGCTTCTCCTATATGCACGGGCTGCAGTCCCTAAATACGATGAACCCAGTGAACCCTTCTCCAACCATGCTCACCGCCCCTTTCCACACACTGTACTCTGGAGTGACACGGGGACACACCACTGACATAAATTGTTGGAACCAAGGGTCAATTATGTGGCTTTCAAATATGCAGAAAAGGAGTTATGCTGCAGACATGGGCTGAGGCTAAATATAGTGTAGCTTCTCCACTAAAACCTTCGCCATGTGGTGTTAGAGAATTCTTTCATGTGGCCTACCTTCCATCCGGCTGAACTGTTGCTGTCGCCTTTATCCTTGAAATAAGGAACAAAGCGAACCATCCAGTCATAAATTTGGGACAGGGTGAGTCTCTTTTCCGGGGCGCTCTCGATGGCACGGGTGATGAGGTCTGCATACGACAGGTTCCCCCACGCGTTCCGCCGGGAGGACTTGGCTTTGCGCAGCTGGCCGGCCACGTCGAGCGCTGCCCCGGACATGCAGGCAGGAGCGGCCACGACCGGGGCCGGGGCGCCGGCTGGATGCTTGATCTCCGCCGGTGCGCCGCCTTTTCTCTCGGCCCGGCATGCGGGCACGTTGTACTGCTCCACTTTGACCGATGCCAGGGCCAGACCCCGGCTCGCCTCTTCTCCCCCGGGGAAATCCTCCGGACACGGCAGCGGCCAGGTGCATGACCGCGACCGGCTGTGAGGCTCAAATTCCGAATCGATATCAACCTGATGCGCATCCATACCGCTGTTCTCCATCATCATCAGCATGTTGATCTCCCGCTGAATAGATGTCAAAACCGGGCAAGGTCACTATAACAAAAAGCTTGTCAATGTTGATGTCTGCCAGTGAGTTCAAATGCCCCCCCCAAAAAAAACTGCTCTGTTGTACAAAGAAAACAGAATCTAAATGTTTAGTTTCACACAGAGAGGTGATCGACCAGGATGAAAAAGCCGGCAGCGGTGTGGGATATTATCATTCTCCTCAGTGCAACAATGTGGCTTCACATCAGGACAGATGAAGGTGTATCCGAGGCATCAACAACAGTATCAGTCTCTCTTCCATGTTAATTGCACAACACCGGCTGTGTGGCTGCATGCAGGACCAAGTGACGGTCAAACATCCATTACGAAAGCCAGACACACTTGGAGAATGTCTCTGTGCTGGCTCCGGCTGCAGCAACAGTTGATCCCTTTGACAGATGAGGGTCCAGTGCAGGTTCAAAAGCGACGCTTATCAAACTCCCCCCCTTAAAAAAAAAAAAGAAAAAAAAGAAAAATGAATTGACTTTAAATTTTTCTCTCCAGGCTCAGATCCCAGCCTTTTTTTTTTTTTCTCTTTCTTTTTTTTTTTTTACAAGCGTCTTTCTGCAGATCGGCTTCAGCTGAAACTCACTGCGAGCGCAATTACTCCCATAGAAATAGAAAACAGGCTGTAATGAATCATTTATATGAAGCCGTGAATTTCCAGACGAGAAAAAAAGCCCTTCGTGGATTTGATTTGGAGCATCCTCTGCGTCTCCTCCGACGCTTCTCCGCCAGACGCTTCTCCCGGTGTAGTAGATATTTCTACCTTTGTCTTTAGCTTTCTGCTCACATGTCACATGGGTACCGTCTCTCTGCCTATTGCTCTGCCCTTATACTACAAGCCCGTGTGTCTCTGAAGGCTTCAAGCCACTTAACTGTAGCCTGAAATAAAGTGGAATAAGTGCTGCTTCCATATAATTGGACGCCGCCTGGATCAAGTCACTCCCTCCAGAACAGGTTTCCAGAGGAGGAGGAGGAGGGAGGGTGTGTGTGTGTGTGTGTGTGTGTGTGTGTGTGTGATGCCATACTCCCAACAACACAGTTTCCAATTTCTATACATCACATTCAGACGTAATTTAAGGACGTTTTTCATGTGACAATCACTACAAATGAACTTTAGTGTCAGTCTGTGTTTTGTTTGTATGTTCTAATAGTCTAATTAGCTAAAGATTGTGCATCGAATCAATTAAATCAAGCCTCTTTAATATGTTTTAACGTCTGAATTTATTTTTTTTTTAACGAAAGTCTAAAAGGCAAGAACCTACACTTTTCATTTGTAAATCCTTACGAAGGTTATCCATGGAGTTTCTGTGTAGTTCAGATTAATGAGGCAGCCTACAGCTTCATAGGCTGAGGCCTTGATTTATAGTATTTATAATTTATACTGACCTTTGGACATTTATGCATTTTCTAATGTAGTAATCCATAAGACACCTTGTACAGCTGCAAATAACTAGTAAATCTATGTAAGCAATGATTAGTTCCTCCAAGAGCCTTCGGCATGAGATACTGACTTCATGAGCACGCCCACCACCAAAACGATGTTTTTTTTATTATTATTATTTGGATTTTTCTTTCTTTTTTCTTTTTTTTGTATTTAATTTATTCAGTAATTTATTTATTTTTACTTTCTGTAACATGTAAATGCTATTTTAAAATCTTCTCCACACTCACAGGGATACAACTCTGGGTAGAAAAGCTTTTATTTGTTTGACATTTTGTCTGACTTAAAGTTTAACATTTTAAAAAACTACTGGTATAATTTATAAAATACCAGAAATGTTCACGTTTTTACTGAGGAGAAAATCAATGTTGGGGAAGGTTCACTGACGTTTTTGTTTGTCTGACGTTTTTAGACAATATCCACACATGACAACTACAGTATACTAACTGTGGTGAGGGGAAATAAATTGTGGTTAATGTATGGTCAGGGATGGCACCAGGAACATCTAGACTCTGATTCCTCCGTTGTCCAATGGAGTTCCTGAAAAAGTTCCTGGTAGGTGCTTTTTATAGGTTACTACTGTTTTCATTTGCATATCAATTCTTGTTTTGTTTTTGTCTCCTTGTTGCTGGTGCAACCTCCCAATCTCTCTCAACATCTTAAACTAAACTGTGCGTTACATTAAAATCAAATGTGGCTAATTATCCAGCGAGGGCGATTCTTCACGGAGCATCACGGCCTCATGATTTAAACTCTCAGGGTCGAAGAATCAAACTACCAACTCCCCTCACTTTCTTTGTCACACACCATCGCCTTTGGTGGGTCTGAGTCCATAAAGCAGGCTTCATCAATAGCTGCTCTGTGTGCTCTGTAAGCTCCTCTGGAAACCCCCAACACTGACAGAGGCTTCCACTCTCTGACAGCCGGTTGTCATTGACAACCATAACCTCAAATGCACCTAAATGGAATGCTTTCATGAGGACTAAATGGGCCTATCAACATGAAGATAGCGAATGTTCAGTGCGTGTGTGTGCATGTGTGAGAGAGAGAGAGAGAGAGAGAGAGAGAGAGAGAGAGAGGAAAAAAAATAAGAGAAGAAGAAAAAAATGGAGAGAGATGCTGTAAATGGGAACAAACAGAGGGAAAATTCAAAACACATGGCTCTGCGGTTTCGAGGGGAGATTTTTATGCGCCACAGAGAAGTTGTAACAGGAATGTGGTGTGACTCCTATCATATGGAATGAAAACACTGAAGCCGTGCCAGCAGGGTGGATATAGGGTGTTCAGCTGTGGCTTACAGCAAAGTCCTCATCATCACGACTAGGTGCTGTACCGCCGTAGCGTAAACATGAGAGACATGAGTCACACGGCTGGACACGATGCGAGATAGACGGAGAATTACATGGTTTCACACAGGGATGGGGGGGTGGGGGGGTGGGGGGGAGTGGATTCGTCAAAGATACTGTGGCCATTTGTGCAAAAATATGAAGTGATTACAAGAAGAGCCTGAACATTCATCGCTTCCAAGAAACATATTTTTACAGCAGTGTTTCATTTCCAGAGATATTTTGTCAGATTAACTGATTCTGCCAATTGGATTTGTGTGAGGTTCATGTTTATCCATTGTCCCTCTATTTTCTCAGCATCACATATTAATGATATGCATATTGACTGTCACTGCCGCCTCCATCAAGATGCCTCTTCCTATTGAGCTCTAAGTCAACTGATGCCCAAACGAAGGGATACAGTGAAGGGCGAATAACCAACAACAACAATAAATAAATAAATAAATCAGTGTACACATAGTTTAGGACGGTATGAATATGTCACAATAAAAAGGAACAGGCCAATATTTAGGGAAATACGCTTCTCATCAAAGCAATAATCTGGAAAGATTGATTGATTGATATGAACCATATGTGAATCTAGTGTTGACATACTGCAGGTCCAGGTAATGTTAGCTTAGCTTTGCGCAAAGACTGAAAGTAGGGGGAAACTGTTAGCATATACAGTATCCCAGTTAAAAGTAAAATAAAAGGCCAGTTTTAAACTGACTTCTGGTTGGAAGCTCTTCACCGATATGCCAACACAAAACTACTGCTGTATAAAGGACACTCACCTGGCGTTCAGGTGTTTCTATTATGTTGTCCACCCCATTTATAATAATCTAAATTACAGAAACACCTCTGCATAATGTAACACAGCTACACACACACATCCTCCACAATGATAATCAACATTAGTCTAAAACAATTTTAATACAAACTGATTATAACCTCCATGCAGGAGGATTTACTGCAGGACTGTCGCATTAGACTACATCAGTTTTAGCCAGGTGTTCCTAATAAACTGAACACCGAGTGTAAATTAGTAATTATCAGTTGTATGCACAGGCTACAAAGTCTGACAGGAATTGATTGGTTGATTTCGGTGCTGTTCTCACCTGGGAACTGATTCACCTGGCAGCCTAAAGATTAATTAATTCAATAGTTTTATCATATATTATTATTATTATCACCAAATAAGATGTTTTACCCCTCATCTTTTAAGCAGTAACACGTTTAGAAAGAGATATTTTATTTTATCGGTTATCGGTTAAAAAACTTAAGGATACCGATAATCGGAAAATGCTGAATATTACCACCGATAATCGGTAGATCCCCATGGTTTCTTCAAATGCTCACAACAACCAAGACCTTGGGCATATGTCTTAAGATGGGAGCAGCAGCCAAGTCTATGAAACAGACTCGGTAATGCAAATGCTATTACGCAATAACAGTTCACAATAATGCCAAAACATTGCAATACACATGTCCAAAAGCCCATTGCGCACGGCACACAAGAACATATCCAAATACGCACATTTTTTCAACAAAAGCTACATCCGTTGGAGGTTAAAAGTAACTGACAGATGAATATTAAACTGCTCGGCGGCAGCTTATAATAAACCAAATAACTTACTTTGAGCTGCAGGTGTCAGGTGCTCCAATAGTTATAATAATCCAAACGTGGCCATGCGCTCAGGTGTTGTGGAAATGAAGTCTCTCATAAGGGCGTGGATGTCCAATGAGTTCAAAATGTCAGAGTGGGCCTTCATCAGGGAGAGGTGAGTTTGTCTCTTCTGGGTCACGGTGTTGCTGTCGTCATGTTTTCACGCGATGCGAGGTGGAGAAAGTCCGCTCGGGTGAGGCAGGTACAGCTCCCCCGGGCAGGTGAAGGGGGCACCGAATCAACCGGGTTCCCTCTGCTGCCGCTTCACGCAAACAAAACAAAACACACAACGTGACCATACGTAATGAAGTCACTTCCGTTTAGCTAGCTAACCAAGTTGGCGTAGCTAAATGCGCGGCTGAACGTTTCTTTCCCAAAAACGTCTGCCCGGAAATTGGGAGTTGTGTGGCTGGAAAAGGCTCCTCAAATGCCGCCAAGTTAGTCCTGGCTTGACACCTGTTAGCAGGCTCCTCGATGGTGGCGGTGCTAACGTCGATTAGCTATCGATGCTACAGCAGCCGGAAACTTCCGAATCCCGCCGTGGATTTGACATGTCCCGCCCACCACTGCTTCTGATTGGCCAATGGTCGTCGTCTCCGCTGGTTTGATTGGTTAAGGACAAATAACTGCGTCAGAAAAGTCTTTTTTGCGTAGGAAGGTTCCTACCTCAGTGAAATCACCCGGAAGTACTTCATGAGCGGCCATTAAAGAAGCTGGTCAGAAAGGAGCTGGGTACCTGACACGATTTGTAAAAACTGTTAACTTTATTTGTCCTTTTAGCAGAACTCAAAGTGATTTATTTTCCAGAAATCTTTGGAGGTAACTGAATGCTTTTATTATGTCCAACGTCTGTAATGATTTTTCCCTTAATTGGGAGTATGTGTTGTCTGTAATACTCAAGGTGACAATAAGTTTTATTTGATAAATCTTCTCTATTTTTTATGTAAAATTCCACATTCATAAGTGTAAATTCTCAAATAATAAACCATTCTTTCCTGCTTTAATCATAGAAATTGAAAAATATATATTCACCATATCCAGACATACAAATAGAAAAGTAATTAAGACATATAATGCTTGCTTACATTATAATATTTCTGTTTAGTATACACTTTTAAATTTCCCCCTGGCACTCTTTATTTATTTATTTATTTTTACTTTTTTTATTTTTTCATGTACTTTTTTGTGTTGGTTGTTGAACTGTATATTTGTATATCTGCTTGTTCTGATGAGGTGTTAACAATATTATTGTTCATATGTACATTGTTCAGTACATTTCCAATAAAATAAATAAGGAAATGAGCTTCAATGCTTCCTATCTTCTCTCCTTTAGCTATCAACAGTTGACCAGAAACATGACATGTCTGCAGGATTCTCAAATAGGCTAGTATTTGCTAATATGTTCATCATAACAACTTTATAAGGGAATAATATGTCATTGTTTGTGTTTATATCCAACTTGAAATTCAAACCTTGTTTCCCCAAGTGTCAAAAAGAAAAATTAGTAAATGCAGCTTTAACCATAAAAATGGAAGATAAAAAAAAAAATAAAAAAAAAAAAGCTTACATGGGTTGTTTTGTAAGACACTGGCATGACCTACTTTGTCATTTAAGTATGGAGACTTGTGAAATGCATTAACCACAGTGTCTTGTTTTTAAATTTCTGTTACTACATTGCACGAGAGGGAAGCTCTGGAGTTGTTGGAAGGAATATTTTTACACTTTTGGCTTCTGGTGTTTTTCCAAAAATGTCTTACTGTTCCTTTAAATTCACAGTATTGTAAGTACTTTTCCGCTTTATTTTAGAAGTAATTAAGGAATTAACTAATTGATTTTTTTTCTTTTGACAGTTGTTTGCATTAGGCTGATCACCCAGCTGGGGCTCAGGGTTTACTCCCCCTTTTTAACACTACATCACTAACTATTCCAAGACCCGTATACCTTAGAGTGAACACTAATTGCTTCTTCTCCACAGGTCTTCCTCCTTCATTTTCATGCCTTATCCAGTGAGCCAGTCAGTCAACCTGCAGGATTATTGATGTGTTTACAGGCGGAGGGGCCACTCCCTGCCTTGGGAAACCCTGAGGCTTTCAACTGTTGAGTAACACCGACTGCTGCCACCAGTGGCTCCAATCAGGAAAGTTGGGATGTGCTCTTCTGTGCTCATAATGAGGCAAAACGCAAAGAAAGATGGTTGCACCCTGGATTTTTGACTCACCTGTTACACTTCATTTAATCATTAAGCTGAGCCTCAACCGTGGCCCGTCGATGTCTTCAGCCTGACACAAAGGAAATAAATCTGTCAAGGCCTCCCAGCTCCTTCAAGGTGCCCCAACCAGAAGCTTTTAAAAGGATAATTTATTCTAACATTTTGCCCATCACTGTTGGAAATAACAACACACTGCACTCACCGACTGCTGCGATCTGGGAACACAGCAATGTCACCATAGGGAAGTCAGACAAGTCAAGACACACAAATTAAACACACAATTAGACAGGATGTAAACAAGCCTCTTTGTTAGCAAAACTTATTTGTTAGAGGAAATGAAGGTAAAGAAAAATTACATTATAAAATCCCAAACTATTCATTGTAAACTTCCATCACACTTCACAGAAACATACATCATACAGAAATATAATATAAGACATATATTAAGAGTGATGTGAAGTTACTACATATGTCACCAATTATCACATATTCACAGTACATCCTATATATATATATATATATATATATATATACGAAACTCCACTTTTGCAAACTATTACTAACTTTCTAAGATGAAATGCCTTTGAAGAAGAGGTAAGAGCTGAATCAAATTACAAGTTAGAAGTTTCGTGGTGGCGCAAGTCAACCAGGGTGACACTAACTTCCTGGCTGGCCTGTAAAAATACATCATCCCAGCAGCGGCCTGTTGCTGACACACCTAAAAGATGTTGCTTTTTTTCATTTCAAATACTACAGCAACTTAAGTCATAACTAAGCACGCATTCAATCAAAGAAAAAAGACAGAAAAAAGACTAAAGTCACCTGCTGTAGCGCCTTTTTAAAATGAAATCCTGCATACTGTTGCATGTGTATGTCGCCTGGTCGGAAGTCAAAGGGTTAGGCCATAAACGAGCTTCGGGCAAGTCAATTACTGCACTCAACTTTGTTTCAGTGTTCAGCCTTAAACAGCCTCCCATCTTTTTCTTTTTTCTTTTTTCTTCCTCTTCATCAGTCCATAATCCCTCCCTCCAGCCCTCCCTTTTCTTTACAACCAAACCCAGTTACATAAGACCACTGAAACTGTTGTTTTCCAGCGCGACTCACTGCTGTGTGCGGAAACTGTGGGAGCAGAGGGCCGGGCATCGCAGCCTGAACACTGCCGATGGCCATCCCAGGAATGCATCCTCTCCGTGGGTCTGGGCCGCAGCCAGCCATGTGGCCTCCCAATGTCACCGAGGCACTGAGACAAAAAAGAGCAGAGATGGAGCACTCTTCTTTTTCTTTTTTTTACCCCCAAAAAACAAAAGGCTGCATTTTGCTCGCATATTGGCAGTACATGTTGAGGTTGTCTAATACTGCACTCGTGGATTCTTTCTTCTGCTTTTTATAGGTGGAAACCACAACATTGTGTTGCTCCCGCTTGCCTCACAGCCCTTTGATGAATACAAATACAGTTTTAGTAATATTTAAAGAATCCCCCTCCAGCAGTGTTCAGTGGTGAAAGGATTCAGGCAGACGCAATGACAGACTTCTCTCCGCCGTACCTGACATAAAGTGGTTTAGCTAACACTACCCAACACCTACTGTTAATCCTATTTCAGATTGCACTCTCAACCATGAAATCCACTCACAAGAGGAAAAAAAATACACAGTGATACAGTGCAGAGGTGTTACAAAGATAATCTTTCCCCTGCCACTTTCCCCCAACTGGCTTTAAAGCAACAAAAGAAAGCAGGTACAATTAAGCACGGGTAGGTCTGAGCGAAGAAAAGTCAAAGGAGGAAGGTTAGGTTTTTGTGAAATTAGGTTATGTGGGAAATAAAAAAAGGGGGAATAGTATCACACTGTGTCGGCAGGCAGTGCCAGACATATGGCAGACATTGGTGGTAACCGCGCTGTAAGGGTTTTTTTGCCAAAGCTTGATTTGACCCAGTCCTATAAAGCTTCCTGATGGTGGTTGCAGAAAGTTAATCACATGAACTCTTCCAGCCTCGCGGTCTGCTGACCCAGCGCTGATCCCAGAACTCAGGCGCGGGTCCGGACGGTCGCTTTTCAGCGCGATGCGGCCTCTCCCACAACCGTCACGACTGAGAGTTCACAGAGAGGAGCGACGCGACCTCCGACCTCGACAACACGTCAGGCGGAAGGTTCGAAGCTCGGTCTTGACCTTGAGACTTTAAGGATTTCTTCTCCTTGGGTTTCAGACTTTAAATTAGTATCAGAAAGTCTTTGTTACAAAAACAGAGGTGTTGAGTTTAAAGATGTGGGATGAAAGATGCTATCAAGGTGCATCATGGTACATTTACGATCCAGAGTTCTTGTGTGGTGTGACTCATGCTAAAAGTCAGGATATCTCAGCCTCCTCTGATTCGATTCAGACCACTCTTCTTTTAATCTGTCTCTTGTGAGTCCTCCAGATTTATGGAAGCGTATCACCAAACACTCAGACTTCCCTCTTTGACTAAAAGTACTTAATTGTGGCCGAGAACACCAGATGCAAACTGCAGCCTTGGGTGTGAAAGTCGAACACTTTTGGATCCGTGCAACATCTGGCCACATGTTTCGTTGCCTCTGAGTGACAAAGGTCATCTGCCTCAGTTCCACAAACGAGGGAGTTGAGGTGAAAGATACTAATACTCACGACCTGGAGCATTTTCATGTCAGGAAACTGCAGAGTTTAGTGTTTTTTTTTCCAATTTTCTCCAATCAGGAACAAGTTCTGACTCACCTGACTCACTCTTTACCTGCTCAATTTAGTCTTTAATCACCATGTGAGGAAGTAGCTCCCTGTGACGGACACAGACTATTCTTCAAACTTATGTCGTGTTTATTGTGAGTCTATGTAGAGATATTTCATGCTAGCTGTCAGTGCTAATGTTTTAGCTGTTAGCTGTAAGTTAAGCTAGTTCACGGCTACGAGAGTCTGGGTTTGTTGTAACAACAATACACGTACACACACACACACCCACACACACACACACACACACACACACTAATTATGTTGAAAGGTCATTTCAGTTTGTTTCTAATATCAAGTTTTTGTGGTAATGTCACATTTTAGTCCCAGTGTCTGTTACAACGAACCTGGACTATGAGGTGAATTTTAACATTTCACTCCTGGTGTTCGAGACTAAATCAGACATTTTGTGTTTGTGTTGCAGAGATGACAGCTACACCATTTAACAGCAGACACATGTGACTAGTTTGTATTAAAGTTTGAACACACTGACTGAAAAGATACAGACAGAAACGTCAAAAATGTGACGACCATCCCCGGTCTCCCCTACTCAACCTGTAAATTAAAGTACAGTACGATACAGTTGTTTTCGAAGTGTAACTGACTAAACATCCGACTGAAAAGCAAACTGAGATTAACTTGGGATCGCTGTAGATTCCCGTGACAGGAGGCAGGAGGGGACGGCAGCAGACAGTACGGGAGGCCTCCCAGTGACAGGGGATGGCAGGGTGGGTGTCACCAGGTACGACTCCCCCTGTCTCGGTGTATCTCAGGAGTTTCGGCTGGCTGATCAGGGAGGACAGGACCGCTGCTCCCCGCCCTTCAGTCAGCTGTCACACCAGTCATAGAAGGAAAGACAAAATATGTGAGTCACACACTGTACGGGCCAGACGCACGTCAGATACATGCTTCGGCATTCAGCCGTAGTGGGCTACTTGTGAAGTCGGACACCAGCAGTCGGTTGCAGGCCGCGGCGTGCACGTGGGCCGACAGGAAATGATGTGGTTCTGAATTTAATTTCTCCATAATTTCTATTATCTTGGCGGTCACGGGTTAACTCTGGGGAGTGAAAATGGAGGAATAAAAACACAACAACTTAGATTAGAAAGAAAAAAAATGAGGGAGTTCAGAGGGTCGTATATCATTAAGCAATTGAGAAAGTTAATTAGGCAGCTCTGATAATTATTGCCATGGCAACCTGAGCGCACTCATGCAGATTTGATTAACGAGGTGCCATTTATCTGTACTGGCTAGACAGCGGGGCCTGTGCAGAGCTTGAGAGACCCCTAAAGGTGGAAGACATGTAATGTATGTCTCATTCACAGCCACAGTGTCATTCTTGTGTTTCATTCACTTAATTAAAAAATACAGATTGCAGCTTCTGTTGTAGAAAAAAAAATAAAATAAAAGCACATAAGTTTATTGTATCAGTCATATAAGGGAGAAATCTGAGGTGAAACAAAGCTGTAGTTTTCCATTTGTCCTCGTTGTCTCACTGCACTTATATATCATTGGAAAAGTGAGGCTGCTGAGGAGCTTTCCCATCAAAATAAATGACATTTCTATAACCATAAGAGTCTGTAAATGGCACATGGTATTGCAAATAAAATTCTAGCATAAAGAAAGGATGTGATTTGCATCTAGAGGAGTGAAGGAGAGATAAAGGCTGTTTGTGGATTACAGTACACATGTTGCCCTCTGGTGGAAAAACAACAACATTTAAGCTCGCGTGCCTCTCCTGCTGAAGGGTGTCTGGAGTCTTGTTTACCAGCAGGCAGCATATTGTCAGGCACGGCGACACTTCAATATGTGTGGGGACAATTATTAATGGCTGTTAAGAGAGCGCAGTACAGCAGTAATGTGAAAAATAAAGCAATAAAAAAGAAAGAAAAAAAAAGGAAAAGCTGAACCATTTCAAAAGAAATACCTGTCACCAATCAGGACTCAATTCAAAAAGAAAGAAGAGATAGGTGCTCAGAATCTTCCAAGAATATCTTCATCAACATGGGGGGGGGGGGGGGACACATTTAAAATGGGCTAGAGCCGTGCTATCAATACAAGTTTGAAAAAAAAAAAAAAACAAAAACCTTTGGGAAGGCTAATTAATGGCTTTCTTTTTTTTTTTTTTTTTTTTTTTTTTTGGTTGCCATAGATGGCACCCTTGGCAGCGTGCAGACAAAACTGAATACATGAAAGTAAAGTAAGCTCAGTGTGAGATTTCTCCAGGGACACACTAATCCTCATCCACATCATTTCACACAACGCAAGTGAGAGGTATGGATTATATTTTATTATACAAATATCAAACACAGATGAATTCTAATAACAGTCATATCAATTATAGCCCTCTCACTCTAAGGGTTTCATAAATATCTGACAATGGCGCTTTTCTTAAAGAGCCTCATTCTGGTATAAAAATAGAAAAAGAGAAAGGGGAAAAAAAAAAAAAAGAACCATTGATTTTTCTGTCACAAATACTAGTTTCTTTATTGAGTTTCTTTGAAGTCAGTCGTCACCCACAGTTCACGGCCCTGTCACAGTCTATTACAGCTATGTCTTCTATTCCTCTCCCAGTGTGACAATTCCTTCCTATTTTTATGAGTAAATCATCCACTGACCAAATATAATTCAAACAAAGAGGAATTCATACAGTCAGTGATGAAGAAAAAGCATATGACGGAAAGGAAGATGAGAAGTTTTAAGACTAAATTTCTAACAACAGTGAGAGGTGTCCTGCAGTGAGTACTACTGTAAATCCATAGATATCATATAAAGTCTCCAAATTTAGGTCACATGAGCAATAAAAACTAATTATACAACGGTCACAGATGATAATGAGCTAATCTTAATTTCCACTGTCATCATGAAGTTGCACTGCTCATATAAAGTCTAAATGTACCACTCGGAGAAAAGAAAGATAAGTGTTAGTGTAACATTCAGATAGAAGGCGACGCCGTTCAAGCAACGAGGCAAAGAAACAATTAAAGTTATTATATTAGAAAAATGTCACTTGTGGTTTTACCATGAACTGATTAAAACTCAAACTTTTGGCCAATAAATCAAGAATGTGCAAAAACAAATTTTACAAATTATAAACCAGAAAGTTTAGCTCAACAATGAGACAGTTATCAAGCTAACATCTAAAAAAAACAAAACACATATAATCTATAACCGATAAGCCGGTTATTATATATCAACATATTGATATAATAACAAATGTATCAATGAAATAAGCTCAGCATTTGCTTTTACACTGTGACGATGGCTCAGTTGTAACTTTTTGAAAAGCTGTTCTCTGATTCTGTTTCCAATAGCGAGGACTTGAAACATGACTGTCAGCAGGCCTGTCGCAGCGCGGCTCAAAGACTGTGACAGAAATGGGAGGCAACACGAGTTGACAGCTGTAAAAAAAAAAGAAAAGAAAAGAAAAGTAATTTATTTGCAAAGAAAAAAAAGAATATAAGTAGAATATAAGTCAATCAGTACAACAAAAACAAACTACAACTGTCATCTGGTCTGCCGGGGGAGAGGGAATCTCCCCCGGAGAGCGAGGCTGCAGAATGAGGGAGAACTATAGGACAGACACACAGAAACAGCGACACCTAGTGCCCAGGTGGAGGTGTTGTCACAGGCCCTCATACATCACCTGAGCACCCACTATATCTTCGCATGGTTCATCGAGAGACTGAGCAGCGTAAGGTCCCCGGGTGCAGGGGTGCTGTTCAGGGTGACGGGCGGCTCTGCTGAGTCATATGCAATATGAACCGTTCGTGTGAAGTCTTGAGTAATGGCTAAAAAGTGTTTTGCGAGGTCACACTGACCTTGACCTTTGACCTTTGACGAGCAACGTCTAATCGGTTCGTCCTTGGGGTGAAAGTGGACGTTGATGCAAAGTTTGAAGAAGTTCCCTGGAGGAGTTCTCGAGATGTTGTGTTCACGGGGACAAAACCATGTTTTGTGGGGTCACCATCACCTTCACCTTCACCTTTGACCTTTGACCTTTGACCTCTGACCTCTGATTTTTGATCACCAAAATATAATCAGTTCATCCTTGAGCTCTAGTGAATGTTTGTGCCAAATTTGAAGAAGTTCCATCAAGGCGTTGCGGAGATATCGTGTCCATGAGAATGAGAACGCTCTGACTGTCGCCGGCTCTGAGGAACAATAAGAACCAGTTGACTGAACATTGTGACGAAGAGGAACTCCTCCTCCTCCTCCTCCTCCTCCGTCGTCTGGGCCTCTGGATGTCCATGTTTCCCTCCTTTATGGTTAGGGTGGAGATGTGCTTGTTGTGGGCTGTGTTGAACTCCATCAGGTCCTGCACCCACACCGAGTCAGACACAATCATATTCCACAAACTTTGCAGGAACACATCGGCCAGACAGGCATAACTAATAATATTCAGGTCGTCTCAAAAGTTTGGAATCACATTAAGATTTGTAAAACCAGATTGTTTATTCTTAGTTGTTTTAGACTTTTGATTTTGCTTCCTGGGGCAACCGCCCTTTCTTTAAAATGAGAACCAGCCCAGGCTATAAATTATTAATGTCTCTACAGCTGTCAATCTTCAGCTTTGTCAGATCCCGAGAAATGCAGTTTTTCTTTTGCAAATGTGTCTGGAGTTTGGAGCTGCTCACATTCAGAGTTTTTTTTTTTTTTTTGGCAAAGAAAAGAGGGATTCCTCTTTGAATCCAGACTTGGTTTTTTTTTTAACACCCTGCTGAGAACTGACAGTGGCAAACAATGATTGAGTCCACGCACGTCGAGCTCCATCTCCTCTCCAGGCGTTCCCAGCAGGCCTTTCAGCTCTTCATACCTTCCCTGCCTTCAGCTCCCCTGCTGCAGCGCTGCCTTGGGTCTGGGGTGGGTTTTCCCCTAATGAATGTAGACCCATGTCGAGTCCGGGAAAGTCCCACGTGCTGAAAAAAGAAACACCAGAACCAAATTCTTCTGATATTATCACCGGACATCTCTAAATGGAACAGCTACTGATTGGCAGTAAGACAGGAAATAGGTGGCAAGAAACATTTAGTAATGCCTTCATTGGAGAAAAGTATGTGAAGCCCGCGGCTAATAGCATCAACAGAAGCTAATTAGAGTCAGGCGTTATCAAACCTTGAGTCCAATCAGTGAAACGAGATTGGAGGTGTGGGTTAAAGCTGCTTTGATTTATAAATAGCATTCAAACATCGACTTACAATCAAGAACTGATTTGCATTAAGCTGGAATGGGTTACAAAGAGTTTAGATATTCATTAGTCCGCAGTTACTTAAACTTAAAGGTCTCATCCAGTGTAAATGTCTCTGTCCATGTGTAGTGTGATTATAGATCAGGTCTAGCTTCTATATTAATACTGTGAAAGTATCAAAGCCTCAGTCCACAGAGAAATGCACACAGCCTGTATTCAGAAACTGAGCCTTAAAACCAGCCGTCAGGACTTCTGGAACTTTGTGATGTCACAACAAAGCAGTCACCAAGCCCCGCCCACCTGGACCCACCATCCAAACCTTTACAGGATTTGGTTTCTCTGAGTGTTTGTTACCTGAAATCTACTATAGTTTTATTGGATCAGTCAGAAAACAGTGAGCCAATCAGAAGAGAGGCCCAGAGCCTCCTCTCTTCCTCNTAGTAAGAAATTCTTCTAAAGAAATGTTTCCGTGGATGTCTCATCTCTGTTTCTGTTCCTCGACTGACGGTAAGTTAAAATGTCAGCGCCGCTCCCCTGAAACTTGGATTTGGGGCTTTCATAAGGTCTCTGATCTCCAGGAAAGAATCAGTGACAGTGTCAGGGTGGCTGTCCAGCAGCTAACGCTCAACAGACGTTGGTGATGCTGCAGGACAATGACCCTGAACATCAAAGCAAATCTACTACTGAATGACTTCAAACAAAGAAGAGTCCAGACTTCAACATTAGCATTAGAGATGCTGTGAAACGACCCCCCAGGGAGCAGTTCACAGCACACACCCTGAGAAAACGGCTGAGCTGAAGCACTTTTGGAGGAAGAGTTGTCCAAAATTGTTGTTGAGGTTATTGGTGGTTCGACCAGTTATTTAAAGACACGGACGCTGATAACTGCTCGTCTGTTTTTGGCTTAAGCACTTTGTGTTTGTCTGTACTTGTGATTTGGATGAAGATCAGATCACATTCTGTGACTAATTCATTCAGAAAACCAGGTCATTCCAAAGAGGTCACATACTGTTTCTTTTCCACTGTGTAATTCTGATTTTTCTTCCACAGAGTTTTTCTCTCAATGATGCAGAAAAGCCTCTAAAAAAAGTACCAGAGCAACTAAAAGTGCACAAATCTTAGAGTTCAGAAAAGTAGAGTTTTATCACAGATCTCAGGTCAGATATTCAAAGAGTTTTCATGACTTGACTTCAAGCTTGCAATGTGTTTGTTGTTTCTCTTGGTTAAATCAGAAAAAAAAAGGAACTGTTTGCTGTTGTTCTTTGTTTTCTATCAGGTCAAAATGAACCATCACATATTGTAAATGAAGCATTTCTCACTTGTCTGACACTGGCGCTGGTTCCCTCTGCTCGCCGGCACACACCCTGCCTCCGGGAGCTGAGGCTGCTCAGTTCACGGCCGAGGTCAGTGAGGTCACAGCAGATGTTGATGAGCGGCAGATAATTGATCTCACCTCCGCCGGCTCGTCTCTGTTCACCACCTCCAGGTGAGGTCCTGCGGGGGGGATTCACAGTTTGATGATGTACACATCTGACATTCTGGCCACATGTTCATCCTCAAACACTGTTTTGTGTAACGAGTATTATACATTCGATTTTACAGAAGGTAAAGGTGATTTTAAACTGAACTGCTGTGTCATGAATTATTTGTTATATTGATTATTTTCCCGTGGGTGGTGGTAGTTATCCTGGTTTTTAAAATAATGACAGTGGATGTAAAAATGTTTTAAATTTTTAGACATGATTTCAATCCAATAATCACCTCCGGGATGAAATCAATAAAGTAGGAACAAAACAAGGGTCTACAGCCAAGCTAGTACCTCTTGCTTGTTGCTAGGCAACGGAAGCTGCGTTCTGTGCAAGCGGCAACTTCCTGAAGCCCCTCCTCTTTGCCAAGTTTTTGGATTAGTTCGGTGGAGTCAGGTACTGGCAAGATGGCGACGGCGGAAGACCCCCCTCTTCAGAAACCTGTGGGTGACGTCAGCAGAGGAGACGTCCATCTTTATTTACACTCCGCCGGATTGTCACATTTCGGTTTGTGCCGTCGCGGTCTATAGCGGCTAGGAAGGCCGCGGCTTCGGCCAGGCTCTCCCAGTATGATTTAAAGTTTGACAATTTGACCGGAGGGTTGCGCTAGAGGAAAGCTCACGGAGTTGATGGACTGTCCAACAAACACTTGGTTTGAAGCACAATGGTGCTAATGGGCCAAAAAAAACAAAACAAAGACAAGCACACCAGAACAATTGGAACAGATGGAAAATAAATTGTATCTGCAAAAAGTTCAGATTACAATCATGAACGAGGCTTTCACTAATAAACACTCCGGCTGATGTGTTAATTGTTGCAGCTGTGTTTTCAGGTTCTTTGTGAAGTGAAGTGGCAGCTGGCCGACTTGGCTCATTTCATGCCGATGCATTTTTCTATACGAGAACAAACTGCAGCACTTCCTGTTAAAGCAGTGCACAAGTAAAAGCTTTTCTGTTTGACTTATACCAGTAACACACTCTTCATCGTAATAATAATAATGTTGACCTCTGGTCCTGGGCACCTTCTCAGGGAGGTCAGAGGTCATGTTCCTGCTGCCCAGACCTGATATGTAATAGTTTCACTTGCATAATATCACACACACAACAAGCTACACCCATGAACACGCACTTTTAAGTTTTATCGCCAGTGTTGCGGAGCCGGTTCAGAGAGAGTCCCACTCGACACTCTCGCATCACGAGACTCTAAAGAAAGAAGAAATCGACAGCCGCCACTACGCTTCACTCATCTTTATTAAGGAAGTTTAGACGTGTTTGTGTGAATTATCCCTACACCAGTTTCCTTTTATCTTTAAATTGAATCTTTTCCAACCCGACGGCCACAACTGACACACTTGGCGTCTGCGAAGATGCTCGTCTCGTCTGCCTCGCATTAGCATTTTCAATTTGAGGTCTCTAGAGCTGCTCGTGAGCTGCATAAACAGCTGATCCAAAACATATTCACAAAGTGAGCCTCACACACAAACAGACTGTTGAAGCCACCGACAGTCTGTGTCTCGTCAGCTGTAACACTTGCATTAAATCACCGCTCCCCCGGACAGGAAGCCATAAGATGAAGGAGATGAAAACACATTTTCATCATTGGGGGATTCGTTGGCTCTTTGTTGGCTAATTATCCAATAAACAGTGCGTTTAGATGTAAGGCGTTCGTCCTACTGCACAACTGAAATGAAGTGAAAACATCACGTGACACTCTACGGTCACATGACAGTAAATAACCATCACACAGAACAGAGCAGATTTTACAGTCAAATTTCTTTAAAATCACAGTATATTATTGTTGAGAAATGTTCATTTAACAGCAGAGCAACAAATATATTATGTCAAAACATTAAAAAACAACTACTTGTCAGATTTTTCTGATCTACAGTAATTTCCTATTAAGATATTGTTGTTTTCCAGTTGAGTAAGAAATAATGTTTAAAAACGCCATGAGTGCATAAAATCAAAACACAAATCTCATTCATTTTGCACAGCTAATATATTTTTAAAAAGTTAATTGGCCAGTGGAAAAACAATAAAAGTGTGTAAAAAAAAAAAAAAAAAAAATACAGAACATTCTCTGTAAATTAACTTTTGCAGTTTATTTATGACGACTTATTCAAGTGATAGTTTTCTAATTAGCTTTATTTGGAAGGTAAACGGTCCAAGAAACACGTTGGAGTTGGTTTGGAACGACTGAAGATAAATACTTTTAAAACCGTTATTTTACTAAAGTGGTGCAGTTTCTAGTTTCTAGTTTATTAAACGAAAACATGCGGCAAAGTGAAATCGTTACCCAGAAAACGTGACAGCATCATATTCTGGGACTTCTAGAGAAAGTTTTTGGTCATAAAGCTAACAAACATTTTGAATCTAACATACATGTTTAAGCGAGTTGTGATAGCTGCTCCTGTTTATAACACGCAAACGTCATGTGTCAGGTCAAAGGTCGGCGTGTAGGCATGTTCTCCATCTTGAATTCTGGGAAACTGACGACAGACACTTTGTTCTTTGTGAAAAGTGATTTAAATAAAAGGACAAAAGATATGATTATCATTCTTTAAGTATCATGACATCATTGACAGACAAAATGATCACATAAACAAACTAGAAATAAAATAAAAATAATAATAATAATAATATGGTCAAATGAAGCCTGAGCACTCAGTAATTCTTTCTACGCAACAAATGATCCACTATAAACTATATAATCTTCAGACCGAGACAGACAAAGCCATCGGTACATCATAAAGAAATGAGTAAATTTAACCAAAATGAATAGTGACAGTGTCTACAATCAGATCAGCTGTGGTCCGGGAGCCGGCCCTCAGGTCGCCCCCCCCCCCGCTACGGTTCTGCCGACTTATAATGCTGCTCGTCGATGGTGGAGAAGACGTGACCTTCGTTTAGAAGAAAAGCCAGAGAGGATCTGTACAAAAAGGAGCAGAGTGCGAATTTAAAACATTTACGTCTGTGTCACATGTCTGCCATGTAGATCCTGGTTCCAGTAATCCCTTCCAACAGTGATGTATGCAGTGTCATTAGTGCCAGGAGGCTCCATAAAAAAAACAATATTAATATTCATGTTTTTATCTGAGGTCAATCACAAGCAAAGTACTGACCTCATCTCAAAAAGTGAGAAGATAATAAAACAGCTGAATGCAAACTAAACTGTGATTCAGCTCCAGGTGCGTCACGGTCACGTTAATTTATATGCTACAGGAAACTTCCATATGTTGTGAACTGGCAAGCGTCACTCAGATGTCACAAAAAGCAGTTTATGCCATGAAATCAACTATTTCTTTGCAGCGATACCAGTTCGTGCTCTCTAATGACTTAACCCGTGCTCTTCAAATCATTTCTCTGAGTGGAAACTCTCTAAAATGAGCCACTTGGATTTAATTTGTTCTGATGTTGGACAGAACAATGTGGATTTACAGCAGTTTTCATCTGCCTTGTCTATTAAAACATTGTTGGATTTTCTTTGACATCCCTTGAAGCTAAACATCAATAATACAGTTAAAAATCAATAAAATAGTGTCACTTTATTTCCTTTTTTCATTAAATAGCCAATAGAGGCTAAATAAGACGAAACATAGCTGACAATTTATTAATTGACTGCAAGAATTATTTAAATCAAGAGTGCAGCGAGTAAGTGATGCAGATAAATTATTAGTTTGACAGCATGGTTATTTAAAGCTCCATATTTTCTTCTTCTGTGTTTTAGTTGAAATGTTGATCCATAAGAAGATATATTTGTGGTTTTAAGAACCAGAAACCATCTCAGTGTAGTTTTACATCTCCTCTCTCAGGCTTCTCTCTGGAGCTCTAGTAACAACAGGGAGGTGAGCCAATCGGATGAGAGCAGGCTCTGAGCCTCTCTTCTGATTGGCTGACTGTTTTCTGAGCGATCCAATAAAAATATAGCAGATTTCAGGTAAAAACACTCAGAGAAACCAAATCCTGTAAAGGTTTGGATGGTGGGTCCAGGTGGGCGGGGCTTGGGGACTGCTTTGTTGTGACATCACAAAGTTCCAGAAGTCCTGACGGCTGGTTTTAAGGCTCAGTTTCTGAATACAGGCTGTGTGCATTTCTCTGTGGACTGAGGCTTTGATACTTTCACAGTATTAATATAGAAGCTAGAGCTGATCTATAATCACACTACACATGGACACAGACCTTTAGAGTATAAAGGACCTTTAATTCAAGAGTGATTAACTCATTTGAAGATGCATATTAGTTTATGTATATTTCTTTAATCTACCCCCGTCAGTCACAAAACTAAAAGATTTCATTTCTTTTATTACCAAGTTTGTTTGGATGTTGCTAACGGTCCATTACCCACCAGCATACGTTAAAACATAAGTGTCAGCATGGACCTACATACTGTGCATGTTCACAGAACACAGGACGATGAGCTGGTACCTGATGTCCCCCGTACTGAGGTAGTCCAGCTGTGTCCTCAGGTCATGGAGACTGATGCCAACATCACGGTGAGAGAACTTCCTGATTACATGCAACACCTGAGACAGGAAGCAAGAAATCACTTTCCACAGCAGCAACAAATCCTCAAATTTCAGAAGCCGAAAAAGTGAATATTAAAATTTTCACAAAGCAAGAAAATTATCCAGAACTATTCAACTCTTTTCAGTCCAACTGCGTATTGGTATGACATCATCAGTCCGATGTCCACACTTACCCTGGATAATTCACAACCTTCACTGTGGATAGTTTTCATTACAAACTATTTTCTATGATGAAAACTGACATTTGTACAAAAGACATTTAAACGTGTAAACAGTAGAAAAAGCGCAAGTGTAAATAAAATGATTGATTCAGTTGGTATTGTTCCTGCTGGCTCACTGTCACAGATTACTGGGACACTTGGATAAAACAAAGTCATTATTAACGTTACTAGTAACACATGCTTTTCCTACTATAACAAGTAAAAATGTCTGCTGTGAGAAACACACACACACACGTTTCTGGAAAGAGACTCTGCTGCCGGAACGGTCCAAATACGACTCGGAAAAATATTCTACATTGTATTTAGTAGGGAAATGTGTTTACACTCACTCACCTGATCACGGACGGTGGACAAACCATGCGGTGTGATGCCGCCTGCAAGAGGTCCACCGCTGCACCGTCCAGACAGCGAGGCAAGACAGGTGTTCATGTTCACGTCGAACACCTGGGTTAACAACACGAGCACGCTCAGAATAATCACACAGCAGCGAAACAGGGGAAGCGGGAAGACGAAAAGGTTATTAGCTCGTTAGCTTAGCTCATACAACCGAATCCAGTCTCATAACTGTCTGCAAACCCTTGGTCTCGAGCATTTCCTCTGATCGGGGCAATTCCAGTGAAATAAATTTCACCATAAAATAAATATAAATTTTAGTGAGACCAGGCGTTTAGTGGGGACAGACAATATGACGACATGATTAGTTCTGTCTTTCAGTGGAGATTTTTTGTATCTCACACCCTTGAATTCTTGAATATTTGAACATTTCCAGTTTCTCAGTATTAAAATGCTCAAGAAAAAGATTTTGTCAGAGTAGAATTCTGGTCGAACCGGCTGCGATACCGTTCCGAAAAGCTCCATATGGGCTTGTACCACTTCCAACATGTGGGACGTGATTTCATTCGGGTCGTCGATGCAACGGATATTCACTGCCAGCAATGACCTTTGACCCTAATGTAACAAAACACAAACTGAATTTGTCATATATGGTCAGAAAAATCAAGGAGAACATCAATGCTCACTTCTCTTTAAAGCCCATCATCATCATCATCATCATCATCATCTTTAAACCCTTTGTTTGTATCACTCACACTGAAATTGCGTAGATTTCCTATGACCTTCACATATGTTCCAAGAGAAGCGAACGTCATCACTGCGCCGTCCTGTGAGGAAATTTTCAAACCGATTATTTACCACAATAGTTCAGTCTGCGGTTTCCATTTGCAGTCGTGGGCAGAGCGAGTTGATGCCACTCGCCTCTGCACTGACCCACTGCTTCACGTTTAAACGTGGACCCGTCATGTCGTCCACGGCGTACTGGACGTTGGTCACGAAGGGAGACAGCCCTCTGATGACACCCACAACAGACACCTGCAGCGAGAGAAGGGAAACCAAATAAAACTCAGCACCTGAGACCAAACTCCACTGAAGAATCTGCAATTAAAAAGGCAGAAAGGAAACTGATGCTTTTAAATTCCACTCAAGAGAGCACGATTCATCATGATTTATCAACTTATACATTTATAATTTTATCAAAATGTCTGAGCATATATAAGGAGGATGCACAGCATGTGACACATGCATCGCTACATTAACTTAGCATTATTTTCCACATCAAAATTTTCAATGATCAGGATTTTCACTCATCACTCTGAGCCCTGTCGCAGAAGTCATGCTATAGCCCATCACACATAATAATAATAATAATAATAATAATAATAGTTATTTGTATAGCACCTTTCATACAAGAAATGTTGCACAACAAGGAAATGACCTGCACCAAGTGCTTTGCATGAAAAGAAAAGAAATAAAATGAACATTAAACATTGTTAAAAGCATTGATCTAAAATGAAAATGTAAAATAAGATAAAATAATGAATCATTAAATAGAGAGACATTTACTCTCAAGTCTTGGGTTAGTCCTGAGTTACAACCCAAGTCTTTAAGTTTGTGTTTAAAGTCCACATGTATACATACATACAGTATACGCCTCATTCCTGTGACAAATTAAATAGTGATGAACACACAGACAGTGAAGTGCTTCATTTCCTTGTACCTGGTTGAGTTCCCAGTCGCAGATCGCAAAGGCATCACTGCTGACTGGAGAAGCAGACAGAAGCTGAGACACTGTGCAGGGCAAAATCTGAAGAGCTGCTTTCTGTGGCAAAATCACAGAGAGGGAATAAATGAATGTGACCTCACCATACGAGCACAGATCCTTACACAGTATTAAACTGCAGATTAAAGACAGACACACCTTTGATTTCCCTGCTTTGTGGCCGGATTTCCTCGCAGAGGACGGACTGCAAGCTTTGGCCACGCAAAATGAAAGTAATGTCAGCAAACATAAAGTGAGGAAGTGCAACGGGATTGTTAGAAGCAGCTGAAACTTACCTTGATTCCACATGACACAATATCTTCAGTGTGAGCGTCACATGTGCAGCGACCTCTTCTTCAGCGGCGTTGAGACGTGACAGTACGTGAACGAGTCAGGCCGGAAGCACAACTACCTTGTGCCAGCAGCTTCTTTATGTCCACGCCCAACAGGTGAATTGAATTACAGCAATTACCCACAATGCAGTGCACGACCAAACAGAACAGCCTTAGGAGTGAATGATCAGCTGTGATGCAACTCACATGCTCCATGTTTCTTTAAAAGCAATTCAAGGATTATTTTCAATTTCATTTTTATTAAAAAAAAAAATCCATCAGTTCGACAGTGATTGACAGGTGTTCACACCACTTTGGATAAACTTCATTTAATCTCTTCAAAATATCTTACAATGACATAAGAGCGAAACTTGTTCATACAAAAGTGTGAGAGCAGAAGATTGCTGTGCAGTGGCTGCGAGTTCAGACCTTCATCTGAACAACAGGACGTTTCAGCGTAGGCCCCCGATCCAGGACTCGTCACACGTCACAGCGTGGCTTTACTATCCGTCATTTCAGTCGACGAGCGGCTGATAAACTTCTCACAGGAAACATGTTGAAAACAATTCTAACCAGTAACGTGGAGAAAATGTTTTTCAAGCAGGTGAAAAAGGAACAAAAAAATAAATCAAATAAAATAAAAAGATTTCCTGCTCTTCTTTTCCATTACAGTCAATACAAAAGGACCCACAGATCTCTTCTTTGTTCACCCACTGGAGTTCAACTGTGTTCACTGCTGCCACCAGTGGCCAGACGCCGTATTACAGTAACACTGCTGAATAAAATGTGCAGTCGTACGTCAGTCGTAACCTAACAAACTCATTCATAAAGAATACAACATGGCTGCCGTTTGTTCAATATAAACTACAATTTAATGGTTAGTGTTATATTGTCAATGCACAGTATTTTTTTTTTTAACCCTTTCAAACTCTTATGAGCCGCTCAGTCACTGAAATGTCCCAGGAGATTGCAAAGCCGTACGTTGCATGACGGTCCCGGATCAGTTCTACGTAAAGTGGTGAATTTTTTTATTTTTTTATTTTTTTTCCCAGAATTCCAAAAGGAGACAGTTCTGTTTTCCAAATCTGTCCAGTACCGGAGAGAAAAGACGAAGGAGTTGACCCACGTTTGTTTTACCAGCTTTGTTTACACACAAAAGTAAAAATAAAAACAAACAATAGGTCAAATGTAAAACGTACAATTAACACTAGCACACCAACAGTATTAACCTGTAAATATATCACATCTTTTCAATGATTGAAGTAAACTGAAGCCGACTTAAGAGCTGAAGAAAAAAAATTAAAATAAAAAATAAAAAAAATCGAATCCATCACAGCAATTTACAAAACGAGTCGGGCTCTTGAAAACAGAGCACATCCAGTCAAATGTACATCAACCTTGTTCGTCCACCTGTTTATCCTATACACTATTTACACATGTGCAAAGGAATTGAATACAACAAATCAAAAGGGTGAAATCTCTTGATACGACAGACCGAGCATTTTGTTTGGCAAACC